>NC_138375.1:74171007-74379710 GCF_054177405.1 Leptonychotes weddellii | reverse complement strand
CCCCCCCCCCCCCCCCCCCCCCCCCCCCCAAGCCTGGTGGTGGGTATTGAGGAGGGCACATTCTGCATGGAGCACTGGGTGTTATGCACAAACAATGAATCATGGAACACTACATCAAAAACTAATGATGACTTATGGTGACTAACATAACATAATAAAATAAAATTAAAAAAAAAAAAACATTCAGTTTCCCTGGTTCAGTTTGAAAAGTATCTGTAGTTTCCTCTTGAGAAATAATCCCAAGAGTCTTATTTTACTTTTATCTTTCACTTTTTCCCCCTGCAATACTATTAAGCCACTTCATGTCTGAGTTTTAGAATTTGAAACAGGACCATTCCATCTGCAGGAGCACATACAAGCATACAAGCGTTTTATTTTCCCTTGCTGAAGATCTACGCATGGTGGCTTTGCTTCTAGCACATCATGGAAAAAAATATTCAAGCACATAATTCAAGATTAAATATGCCAGATAATATGTTTAATGGTAATAATCATTCTTTTCATGAAACCTGTGTATTACAGCTGGGCTTTCACATGGGATGAAGGAATATGGTTAAACACACAGTATTTTCATTAAAATTACAAATATGTAAACTATATTAATATTATAAATATAAACTTGTATACAAAATGGTCTTCATTTTAAAAGTAACTACAAAATATAATGCACATACTGCTTGAAATTATTATAGTTTATTTATTTAAACTCTGCCTTCTTTAAAAAAATATTTGGTCACTTTGAAGGCTATCTAGCACATAACAAGAAGATATAAATTAGAAGAAATTTTAAAAGTAAAGAAATAAAGTACAACTATGTAAACATTTATATCTAACTGACAAAGCTCAGAAGTTAATTTCGTGAAATAAAAAGTTTTATGTCCCATGAGTTGTTTTTTCTGTAAAGTCAAGTACATGATGAAATATTTTTCAACCATAGTTCATGGAAAATGCCCAAAATAGTTTAATGAAAGAAGTTGTCTCACTGAGACAGGAGACAGGTTCTGAGCTCATAAGACTAGTGTCTCTAGGGTACGTTATTTGAACATCAGAAGACTAAGGACATTGATCTCAGTACAATTCTTTGGCTTCTGGTTCCTTCTTCTGGAATGTAAATTCCACCAATCTAAACCAGCAAACATGAGAACCCATTATATATAAGAAACTGTTTCAACCTCCCTCTCTATAAAAAATGTCCTTAATAATGATTAGTGCCTGCTTCACACTTTGGGGGTTATTATTCCCCCTTTGCTGAAACTAGCTTTTCCCGATTCCAACAAAGCACAGCACATTTCAAGGGAAATTACAATTGTCTGAGCAAATCGGATTGAGTGCTAAATTTATCTGAATAATCTGAAACAACTAAGGGGAAATAAATGTTTCTAGCTCTTAAGAACTAGGATTCTCTAGTTCTGACATCTTACTAATGTTCGTATTGATTAGGTCCCTGGCAGTCAGTACTGCCTCTTGTTCTTTGGGGAGGGTATGTGCTATGGTGAGCGCTGTGAATTGTGTAAGACTGTTGAATCACAGACCTGTACCTCTGAAACAAATAAATATATACATTATATGTTTATGTAAATAAATAATACATTATATGTTTAAAAAAAAAAAGAAGAAGAAGAAGAGCTAGCAGGAGGGGAAGAATGAAGGGGGGGAAATCAGAGTGGGAGATGAACCATGAGAGACTATGGACTCTGAGAAACAAACTGTGGGTTCTGGAGGGACAGGGGGTGGGGGGATGGGTTAGCCTGGTGATGGGTATTAAAGAGGGCACGTTTTGCATGGAGCACTGGGTGTTATATGCAAACAATGAATCATGGAACACTGCATCAAAAACTAATGATGTAATGTATGGTGATTAACATAACATAATAAAAACAAACAAAAAAGAACTAGGATTCTCAATACCTCAGCAAAGTATTTTAACACAAGGAAAGGGTTCCAGAGAAGTGAGACTAAAACATCTATCACCACAGTCTTGGCATTTATTCTATACTAATTGCATTTTCGTCAAATTAAGTATGAGAAGAAAATGACTCAAAGCTTCTAATATATTTAACTGTGTACAAGATCACTAAGTCCCCCTGGGTTTGTTTCTTGCCTTTAATAAATTAGCATCATTTTCCTTTGAAGAAGTCAGTTTGGCATCTGGAAACCTGAGAGATGAACAAAACCCTGTGAAAAAGTTCAGCATCCTCCCATATATATCCTTCTGACACCAGGGAAACAACAGAAAAAGGACAGTAGCGTGGTTGAAGGTCAAAACAAGGACTTCAAATAATGAATCATGGAACACTACATCAAAAACTAATGACGTACTGTATGGTGACTAACATAACATAATAAAAACAAACAAACAACACCCAAACAACAGAAGAAACAAGGACTTCAGATAGGAATCCAGCTGGAGAGACAATGGGCAGGTTTGGTCTCCTTCAGCCAGAGGTCAAGTGGCCTCACTTAAGGTGGTCCAATGTGTCTGACAACAGAACTCCCCACCCCCCTCCCCAGCATCCCTTGCAATTCATTTCCAGATCATGCAAACACTGCAGGAAAACTACCACACTGACAGCAGTCTCAGGCATCCCCCGAACACCAACATGTTCACTGGTTATATCTGCTTGAGTTCTCTGACTTTTTCAATTGCAGACTATTCCTTTCTTCTTTTTCTTTTTCCTTGTCTTTTGAGTGGTTTTGTTTTTCCTCTGATATCAGGGTTAACATACATCCTTTCCATGAAATTTAAAATATGCAGTTTTCCACCATACTTAATATGAAAAACGCTTGTGAGAGATCCATGATTTAATTTCTAGCCTGTCTTAAAGGGCAGGTCTCATTCACTATTATTGCTCTAAATTTTACAATGAAAAAAAAAAAAACAAACTGTTAGACTTTAAGCTCTAGGACGACAGGGATCATAGTATAGGAATCAGAGGTTTGCTAGAACAGTGCCTCAACATTTAGATTCTTGAGTAAGGCTGCCTGGTGCAAATACTAATTTTATGAGCCACATAATTTCTGGACAAGTTAAGGAAGCTCTTTTGGGCTTAGTTACCTCATCAACAAAATTGGAATAATAATAATAGTATCTATCTCAAAGAATTGTATTGAATGTACTGAAGGGAATAATCCATACAAAACATTTATCACAATGCCTGTGACAACTATACAACAAATGTTTAATAAATATAATACTCATTATATATTGGCCATTGACTATTTTAAAGGGTTTGAATAGGGCTACTCGATCTCCTTTGTTGCAAAGAAACTAAGTTGATATTGCAGATACACCTCAAAGCATACTAACTGATTTGTTGTATTTTCAAGTCTGCTTCCTGCTGGGTTTTGGTACATATAGTTCAATTCTCTTTTCATTTATCTTCATTAAATTGAGGACTATAAAACACTGACCTGAGCAACTCTTCCCTGGTTACTCTTTCACTATTTTTTATAGTTGCATAATGCATGATGTGTCAGGAAGATAAAGTTTACACTCAAGACACTGATCATAAGTTCTTATTTTTACTTTGAGTAATTTTCTATTTCTTTGGGACTATTTTAGTTTCCTCTGTTAAAATTGCCTTTCTCCTCTTGAGTAAAATTGAATTCAGATTTTAGAGTATTTTTATATCTTAAAATATTATATCTTACTTTTCTTCTTCCTTTCTTTTTTTTTTTTTTTAATTCACTTCCATGAGAAACTATCTTATAGGTGGTGGTGAGAATGTTTGTCATTCTTTGGCCTTTTCCTTACTAGATTTGGTCATAAGGGCTGGTTTCCCTGTCCTCATGCTCACAGTATCCTGGCCTCTTTTTAGCTATTTTCTGATTTTTTTTTAATGTTTTCTGAGTTGCTTCAACATATGTAGTAATAACTAATCTTCACTATTTTCTCTATATTTGAAAAATTAACATATTTTCATAAGAAGGAATAACTAATTTGTTTATATTGTTGCCAGCAAATTAGAACCTAAGGCATTCTTTATTCTGAGCTTTTCACTATCCTTCCTGTTGTTATTACTCGTTTTCATATTCTTCTCTACATCATATTTTATACAGAACTTAGAGAAGTTGGATTAAATTTAAATAAATTCTTATTTTTAATCTTTTGGGGGGAAAAATGATAGGAATAAAAAGGATTCTAACAATCCCGACTACACTGAAATCTAGTCATGTCATATTTGGGTGTCACAGTCCTAGCATGGATCCCAGCTCTGTCTTGGTCTCCCCAAGGTTGAGCACATAAATCTGAACCTTTCTGGGCCCTGGCTTTCTTTATTTTGTTTTGTTTTATTTCTGTAAGAAGAGGTTGAATGAATGAGCTGTAAGTTTCCCTGCAGATACAAAATTTGTCTTCAGATGAATACATCCTACAAAATACAATCATTTATATTGCTGTGGCATGTATTAAGAAATTATAAAACATAGCACAGAGTAATGCAACAACAAAATATACTTTAACCAGTGATCTTTCTGTTGAAAAAAAAAAAGCTAACTGAAAAATCTACTTCCTTTTTTTTTTTTTTAATATTTTATTTGAGAGAGAGCACAAACAGGGCAGGGGCAGAGAGAGAGGGAGAAGCAGGTGGGGAGCCCAGTGAGGTGGTAGGGGTAGGGGGAGGGCGCTCCAACCCAGGACCCCCGATATCATGGCCCAAGCCGAAATCAGATGCTTAGAACTGACTGAACCACCCAGGGGCCCCTGAAAAATGTACTTCGTTGAAAGAAACTTTCCTTGCCTTCAATATTAGATGATTATTTAAACATACATTTTTTTTTAGATTATTGGTATTTTAAAACTGAATGAAGTATGAGCACTTTAACAATAGTAACACTTCTTGGCCATTAATGAGGGTTCAAATTTTGTAATATATTAAACTTCAACCCAGTATCTGTATTTTCTCATAAAACAAAATAGAAAATTTTGCTATATAAAATTGCACCTTGGATATGTTTTATCATCATCCTTGCTCCTGGTTCTCTTTTTTCCATTAGTGCAGAGGGACACCCATGCATTGTCCAGTACCTCCTGTGGGGAGAAGTACCCAAAGTGACTACTCTTTCGAGGAGTAGTTGCCCCTCCCCCTCCCCAGACCTCCTCCTACATAGTGGTATCACTATCGCAAGTACCAAATCATCCTGCTCTCAGCATTGACTGTGAACCAGGCAGTCTCCTATTTCACCTGAAGTAGGAAGAAGCTGCTCATTCATTTGAAAAAAAGCTTTGACAAAAATAAGATGTCTGTTATTGTAGAGGGAGATGTAAATGTGTGTATAAATAAACTGATTTTATTGTTTCACTTGAACATGAAGGTTTATTAAACTACGGAGTGTGTTCTGGTAAAGCAACAGCTGGGTTTTTCTTTTTTTTTTTTTAAATAAGATTCTATGTAATGGTTTCTACATTTTTATCATCCCCAAAAGAGGCTTCAATATTTTCACTCATAAAAGCAGTCCCACAGCTTCCACTTTCAATATTTTACTCCTCATTTTAAGGTCTAAACCAAAATTGAGTTAATTATGAAACGATCCCTACCCCTTCTTTGAATACCCAAGTAAGAGCAAAAAGAGAGGAAATTTTATCAGAAAACCTGGGTCTTCATCTTAATTCTTGAAACAACCAACTGTGTGTTCAAGTCACTTGACCTCTCTGTGCCTTGGTTTCCACCTCTGCAAAATGAAAGCACTGGACTTGATCCTTAAGTGCCACCCCTGCAGCTATAAAAATCCATAACTCTAAAGCAAACAATTTTTGACAACCAAGTCAGTGAAACAACTCCATTCACGGATTCAATCAAGTTAATCTCTGGTTTGGATATTAGGAAGAATTTATCAGGCAGAGTATGAGACTGGAGACCTGAGAGAAAAGAAGAATTCAGTGAATATGCTGACTTGCAAGAAAGTATATTAATATTGGGATCTAGAACTAATTGAGGTTGGCAAGATGCACTCATTAGTGGTCGTTCTCCATCACTGACACTGGGTTTGAATGGTGGGACCCTGACCAAGTTTAGATCCCATCACTGGCCCCATGATGCTTTATGTAGGTTAGAAGGTTAGGCTTAGAGCTTCAGTCGAGGAGCTCCCCCACCATTTTGTGCCCCCACCTACTGCATCACTTCCTGAGTCTTGCAAATGTTCCACTCACTGAATGACACTTGCAGGTTATTTCAATAATTTAATATAATCTTTTCTATCCAAATGCGAACATCCCAAGATAAAACTATATTCAGTTTTTTCCTCACTGCACTTAAGTTTTTAGACCCTTTCCCGCAGATAACATTTTGATGAGGAAAGAGAAAAAAAGAGTACTGCCCCATCAGGGGTTAAAAAGTGAGTAACCAAGAAGGTGAAAGTAAAGGCAAATTGGCTGGAAACCCAGACTTTCAGTGAGAAACAAATCTGCACCATGTGGCATGGTGGTCTCTAGGTCCTGTTCAGCAAAGGACAAGAACAGCTTAAAATCCAGCTTGGAGAATGGTGAGAATCCACCTTTAACCAAAGAAAGGTGATAATGAGTCTGAGCAAGAAAAGTATTGACAAACTTGTCAACTATCAAGGAATAAGGGGTGGGAATTTACCAAATAACTCAACTCTCATTTAAATTCCAATACATCTCTTGATTTTAACAAGTTTGACTGCTATCTTTCCAAGCTATTAACAGAGTGACTGTATAATTTATCAACTAAATGGGGATACTTTCAAGAGTAAAGGAAATAATATTTTTAACAGTGCTAGACAATATATTTATACCAAGACTCTCCCACGAAAACCAGATGTATGGCCATGCTTGGTAACTTTCCTATCTTCTTAGGTGAGGTATTCTTTTTTTTTTAAGATTTTATTTATTTATTTGACAGAGAGAGAGAGAGAGAACACACAAGCAGAGGGAGCTCAGGGAGTGGGAGAGGGAGAAGCAGGCTCCCCGCTAAGCAGGGAGCCTGATGCAGGGCTTCATCCCAGGACCTTGGGATCATGGCCTGAGCTGAAGGCAGGCGCTTAACCGACTGAGCCACCAAGGCACCCTGGGTGAGGTAGTCTATATAAAGTAACTTTTTCACTATGATCCAAGTCATGAACATCCATTTCACTGTGTTGAAACGCAGTGATGCCCTCTGGATTTAGAGGACCTAACCACCAGGGGACCTCACCTTGTAGTGGGCACCAGAATCACTGGAGGGTTTGTTAGATTGCCGAGCTCCACCCTCAGAATTTCTGACTGAGTAGTTCTGGGGTGGGGCCTGAGTATTGCATTTCTTACATTTCCAAATGATCCTGACACTGGTCCAGGGCCCACACTTTGAGAAACATGCCCTATACTTCATGGTGATCTCAAATAGCAGTGTTCTGCTATTTCTTTGTTCTTAGGTCTTCATGCTGTAGTCTTTCAGTACCGGAACTCAGCTTCCCCCACTTTTTTTTGGTCAGCTTTCAGTATACCTGTCCCTCACAGTCTTCTAATTCCTTTAGTTCCTTCTAAACTGCTTCTTCTCATTTCCTGCTGACTGGAAAAATCAATCTGCAAGTTATTTACAACTCTCTTTAAAATAAGTGCATCTATAGGCCTGTTCAGGCATTTCTTCACTGAGCCAACATATATTTGTCTTCTCCTCTGGACCATCCCTCAGGGGAAAGGATTGAGTCATGTGGATTTAGGCTACTCACATGCCTTGCTTCCTTTATTTTCTGTCTCCCAACTGGGCTTCAAAGAAGTATATTTTCTACATAAACGTGGAATAAGTAAGGGATAACATGTAATATAAAAGATATCTATTAAATTTTTGACAGGACATTGCCATAAAGGCATTGCCACATAATATTCCTTTACAGAGAGAATGCTAATTTTTTACCAAGAATTTTTGTAAAATCTTCATAAAAATATGCCATTAATTCATAATATCCCTCCCATATTTGTCATCAACCCTACTCTTAGGAAATTATCTGTTATCCTTACAATACTATCATCAAGTTATCCTCATCCTCTTGGCGCATCCATGCATATGGCTGTGTTCCTTCGTACTTACTTTTTTTTTTTAAAGATTTTATTTATTTATTTGAGAGAGAGAGAATGAGAGAGAACACATGAGAGGGGATAGGGCCAAAGGGAGAAGCAGACTCCCCGCTGAGCAGGGAGCCCGATGCGGGACTCGATCCCAGGACTCCAGGATCATGACCTGAGCCGAAGGCAGTCGCCTAACCAACTGAGCCACCCAGGCGCCCTCCTTCGTACTTACTAAGATACATGGATTCTGCTAGAAATATAATGGAAAAAACTCAGCTTTTAAGGAGGCCTTTCTCACAGACAGGAAATCCTCATTTAGTGAAGAAATCTACTTTAGCTATTCTGAGAACTTTGTGGAGGTTAAGCTCTGAGTATTTCTTTGGTTTTTCATTGCCCTCCAATAGATACTCTTTGACACCAGAAAGTTGTTCTAATTAAAATCGACGTTGGAGTAGTGGGTGAAAAAACAGCTCTCACAAGCCAGGAGGGAAAGGAGAAGCCCTGGTGTTGGTTCCACCCCACCCTGGACACCAAGGCAAAGTATGAGACTGCACAATTGAATCACCTGCCTCTCATGCTGTGCTAATGCTATCAGCACAGGGCAAGGGCAATGAGCAACTAGGACGGAGCTGGGCTTTAGGGTCAAGTACACCTGGCCTCAAGATTCTTCTCTGTCACCAAGTAATATGACTAAAGAGCCCCAAGACTCTTACTTTCAGGGATTCTCCTTTTTTTGTTATCTAAATAAAACGATTCACACTCAGAGAGAGGTTCAGCACCTCCCCAATATTTCTGAAGATTTTAGGAGGAGGGACCTTTAGGTTTCCATTCCTTCTTGCGCCAAGTTTGATTCTCAATCCCTCCTCATATTTTTCTCTCCTGTACCTGCTTTCCTTTCTCTTCCTCACTTCACCCTAAACATGGGCCACCCAACCAAAATGCTATCGATGCAAGACTCTGAAGGGTAACAAGGTTTCACTGAGCTTTTACTGCCACTGAGAGTAACTGCACACAGTGCAAACAACAGCTTTGAATTAAAAGCAGATCTCCCTGTCCCCCAAAAATACCATTTCCAACCAGAAGGCCTTTTTCTTCCTCAGGTTCTGACTTGCTACTAGGTGACTGGACATACTAGTGACCTAGGCACTAGGTGACATACTGGGCACTTTCCATTCTATTCATTCCTCTGTCTTCCAGAAATCCTGTCCTTCTCTCCGATCACTAGTGTGCAGTCTAAAAACTTCTGTTCCTTTATCATGCAGAGCCGTTCAGTTTCTTAAACTCTATTCTAGACTGGTGTTGTCCCTTCACATAACCAAAAACAAGCTCTTCTCCCCTGAAATTAATTTTATTGCTATCTTAGAATGGTAATCAATGACTCTAGTCATCTTTTTGAATTGCATTCTTCCTGTCCATGGCAATGGCTGCATGAATGTGTGTAAGCCAATTGGTTTATCTGAGCTTCAGTTTACTCATCTACTTCATGTGGTTATTATTAAGATTACATGTCAAAGCCCCGCATAACACTTGCCAAAAGGTAACAGACAACCATGACAAATTTCCATTGGAAAGAATAATTAATAGTGTCATCACTTGGGTATATGAGCCAACTCCCACGGCCAGTAGCTGATGTGCCAGGCTCAAGCTGAGGGTCCCACACTCTGGCACCAGGAACTGCATTTCCTGAGGCCCTGGATGCTATATTTTCTGGCAAATACACAGTTAGAAATATTAGGCAAATCATCACACCCAAGAGCTAAATATATCACCACTACCCCCCAACAGCAAGGGATGGTGTTCTATCTTGCTTATGTTGTTTACTTCTTTCTCTCAGAGAGGAGAACCGAGCTGGACTGAGGCCCAGCTATGTGCTACACGCTTCTGCAATCCACTGCCTGCCATCATGTATCTGCTCTGAGAATAAACTGCAGTCACACTTTTATAAGGATTTAATTTCCCAATGAAACCAAAGTTGGTCTATGGATAATCTGCAAATCATTTAAACTGACAGATGAGTTAATGTCAGTTAATGCCAATGAAATGAGTTAATGTCAGTGAAAAAGGAACCAAATTTAAGGTGACTACCAGGGGGTGGACTTGAATCAGGTCCCACCAGCCTACTCCTTGTTCCCAGGTAACCCTCACATCAAAGTGACCCAAGGCCTTCTCTGAGGAAAGAGACCCTCACCCCTGTCTCTCTTCCTTTTTTACATTTCCAAGATGATTCCTACTCCTGCAGACCTTTCCCAGAACCATAACCCAAGCACTTGTCTAAAAAGGAGGTGTGGTCGAAGTAGTTTTGGCTGTTTGTGGTGCATGGACCGTGCACCAGCCACGTGCCAGGCTCTCTGCTATGCACTTTACATGTATAATCACTTTACGTGTGTCCTCTCAATTATCTTCCCAGAAACACAATGAGATAGATAGTACACCCATCTCAAAGACAGAAAACTCATACTGGGAGAAGGTAAGGTACTTGAGCATGGTCACAGGATCAGTAAGTGAATAAAGGGGATTCAAGTCAAGGTCTGTCAAATGTCAAGTCTCAAGCCTTTCACCACAAAATTCTCCCTGTGTGAGACCATCAGCTTACCATCACCTCAAAGAAGGTTTCTACTTAGACTCAAAGAATTCAAGAATTCTTAGTTTGGAACTGCTCACAGCCTAAAATGTTTCCAAATACATCTATCTCCACCCAACTGGGGACAATACGACATTGTTTATTCCACCATTTTTGGCTAACTTGAAAAAGTATAAGGTGCTATCTCATAATACATGAGTGATTAATATATTTATTTAGAGCCCTAGAACCACCACAACAGTGGAGTACTCATTCCCAACCTTTGTTCTTCCCAGTTCAGCCTACATCATGGTGTTCTCTACCAGTCTAATTCCCAACTCCCATTATGGTATCTCTTTCCTTAAAAACTACCTTTCACCCTCTGATGTGCCTCTGCTTAGTGTTCAAGGCCCTGTTCTTCCTGGCTGTAATGTAATATTTCAGCTTCATCTTCCATTTGCCCTCACATTTAGATGGTCCCCCTGTCAAGTGAAACCTCTCAGGGGCCTGCTCACATGCCCTGACCCTTTGCTAGTTCAGGGTAGAAGTTGAGAGTAAATTTCTCTGCAATAAGAAGTAACAGAAACTTACCACAATGAGATACCACTTCACACTTACTATGAGATTGGCTGTATTATAGGAGCGCTATAATAAAAAAAGTGGAAAATAGCAAGTGTTGATGAGTATGTGGAGAAATTGGAACTCTCATGCACTGCTAGGGAATGTAAAATGGTACAGCTACCATGGAAACAGTTTGGTGGTTTTTGAAACAGTTAGATACAGATCTACCATATTACCCAGAAATTCCACATCTAGGTATATATACAAAAAAATTGAAAGGAGGGACTCGAACAGATATGTATACACCAATATTCATGCAGCATCATTCACAATAGCCAAAAGGTGGAAACAATTTAAATGTTCATCAATACATGAATGTATAAACAAAATGTGGTATATACATACGATGGAGTAGTATTCAGCATTAAGAAGGAATGAAATTTTGATATATGCTAAATGGATAGACTTTGAAAACATTATGTTCAGTGAAGTAAACCAGATATAAAGGCTACATATTGTGTGATTTCATCATATGTAATATCCAGAATAGGTAAATCCATAGAGAGAATAGGGAATTAGTGGTTGCCAAGGGCTAGGATGTAGGGGAATGGAGAGTGACGGCTTAATGGGGATGGAGTTTCCTTTTGGGGTTATGAGAATGTTCTGGAACTAGATAGTGCTGATGGTTGCACACTGTATATGTACTAAGTGCCACTGAATTTTATACTTTAAAATAGTTAAAATGATAAATTTTGTTATGCACATTTTATCACAACAAAAAATACAGACTATAGAAATGACATAAAGGGGCGCCTGGGTGGCTCAGCCGTTAAGCGTCTGCCTTCGGCTCAGGTCATGGTTCCAGGTCCTGGGATCGAGCCCCGCATAGGGCTCCTCGCTCTGCGGGAGGCCTGCTTCTCCCTTTCCCACTCCCTCTGCTTGTGTTCCCTCTCTCACTGTGTCTCTCTCTCTGTCAAATAAATAAATAAAATCTTTAAAAAAAAAAAAAAAGAAATGACATAAAAACTGCTCTATCATATTTATTCAATAACTCATTTATCCAAGGATGCTTGCCTTGAGGACAAATGGTGTTCCAATCCTAATGCAATAAATGTTTATTTGGAATTGTTAAAAACAAAAAAGTACCCTGTTTTTTTGTGAAAGAACTGGGTACCCTTTTTTATTATTAAGACTCTAAGTGTAATGATTGACATAGTATGTGGCTATGAATTGGGTAATATTAATATTTTGAGAAATTTATCAAATTGGTTAAGATGTCCCGGATTCAAGTCAATTTAGTAAATAATCATCCCTGAGAAATAGCAAAAGGATTTTTAAACATTTACGATCTATATTCCTGAAAAGCTTCATGACAGAGATTCTGGAGCCCAATCCCACCACTAAAAGTTACATTTCAGACATTCATCCATGGGCCCCAATTATCTATTAATCTATTCATCAGTGGTGAGGAATGAAAAACACTTTGTAATCTATGCAAGCCCAAAGGGAAGGACAAGCCTTGGTAAATGCTCACCTTTTGGGACTGGTAACCAAGTAGAAAAATTGTTCAGTATGTCAAATCTAATAGAGCAGTTAAGTTTCTATAAAAACAGATTTAATTTCCAGATAACTTAAATGGACAAATACAATTGAAAGACAAAATGTATGCATTCCTCCTACCATTTGGGGCAATGATTTACACAAAATTTGCAGTAATTTCAGCTTCAGCCATTTATTGGGCAATATGATATTATTCTTGGAGTCATTACAGACAATCAGTTGGAACAGAGTTGCCAGGAAAAAACACTGTACAATTTAATATTGGGCACTCTTCTATTGCTTTTTGAATAGTAGTTCTGACTCCAGGACCTTTCAAATTTTTTCCTTCATATATTACCATCTGAAGTCCTAGGGCTGGTCAAGATGGAGCATATATTGTACGGTAGACATAGCAGTGACTTTTGAAGCTAGAAGATTCAGATTAAAATCTCTTCTCTGCTTCTTTCTAGTTGGAAAAATGAGTTCTTAAACTTGGTCCCTCTTGATCCCCATCTGTAAAATAGGATAAAATAGTCTGTCCTCCCTACATCATGAGGTTGCTCTGAAGATTAAAATGAGGTGCTGATTGTGAAAGTAAATTATAAGGGGTGATATTGAAAACAGTGATGGGGCGCCTGGGTGGCTCTGTCGTTAAGCGTCTGCCTTTGGCTCAGGTCATGATCCTGGGGTCCTGGGATCGAGTCCCACATCGGGCTTCCCGCTCTGCGGGAAGCCTGCTTCTCCCTCTCCCACTCCCCCTGCTTGTGTTCCTGCTCTCGCTATGTCTCTCTCTGTTAAATAAATAAAATCTTTAAAAAAAAAAAAAAGAAAGAAAACAGTGATGACAACAATTAGCAATCAGAGCTCTTTACTACCTGGTCGTTACTTACAGTGAATTCAACCACTTGCGCTCTTCATACCCTCCTCTCTTATAGTTGTTGAATTGACTTTCCTGGGAGACTGTTAAAAAAACTGGACAAGATGAGCAGAGTTGTTTTTATTCTGATACTTCTGCCAACAAGAGGGGAAAAAGCAAAGACCAAGTCTAAGATCCCTAGGTCCACAGAGAAAAGGGTTGGAAAGACTTAAATTTAAGAGTTAGCATGGCAGATCACAGGCCACCTCTGTTTGCTAATTGTCCTCACCCAAAAAAAAGTAAACTTTCTCACATCTTCATGACAAAAGTAGTTTTACAACTCGAAGCAGGGAGGTGGAGGAAGTGAGGTTCCTCCCCTCCACGGAGTCTGGGACAGAGGGGCGGGGCACTATAATTGCATTTCAAAGGGTGGCTTTCAGATCCTTGAGAAAGACATTCCTGGGTTGTAAAACTGGCAAGAGGCTATTTGAAAGATTTAAGTCTCAAAGGGGCAGAGTAAAGGATACACAATAACAAGTTTTCGAAGTAAATGCTCTAGGAAAAGGAAGGTCAGGGGCTTACAGTCAGGAAGAAGCCTATCTGAAGTTAGTCAAGCTAAAGGGTACTTTAAAGCCATCTTGGTCAAGACCTACGAGAAAATGGCAGCAAATTGATTTTTTACGATTTACAAATATGTGCCAAAGTGTTCTAGTTTCACTGGATTTCCTCATAAGAGTGATAAAAATAATTTTATTTATTCAGGAAAAAAAATTGTGAATCAAGCAGCAGAATTTACGTTCCCCTGTGTGATGCTCCCAGTTCTTCTTGGGACACAGTGAGATCTGTACTGACTAGAGTACATAATCTCTCATCCTATATGACCTGCCATAGAAATTACCCATGAGTTCAAACACTGGCTGTTATAACCTGAATACAGCAATCTTTGGATGTTACCAACAGAGAGGAAAGATTCTGTAACGGAAATCAAAGTGCTTTCTCTGTAGCCTTTCAGAAACTCCTTCAAGGGGGAAGCTAATAAAACGTAAAAGCCATATCAAAAAGGAAATAGAGTTAAGAAGTTGAAGAAAATTCTCACTCTTCTCTTAAGCTACCAAATGCTTCCTGCGTTTACTTTCCTTCCTACCAGCTTCTTTCAATTAGTTTCTTGTCCTTGTATCTTAACCCTACCCTACCAATCCCTAAACTAGTATCAATTCAACAATTTACTTTCTCTACCATCGCTGCTATGAAGTTGGGTACTATTGGAGAAATCTCAAAACTTTATCTACTGGCAGTAATTCATAGGTTAAGTTTCTGTAAACAGAATAATGGCCTCCCCAAAGATGCTCACATCCCTCCCCCCGCCCCAGAATCTGGGAATATGGGAACTTACATGGGAAAAGGAACTTTGCAGATGTGATTAAGTTAAGGATCTCAGTATTGAGAGATTATCCTGGATTATCTCAGTGAGCCCAAGGGTCAAGATCAAAGGAAAAGAGGTGAACAACAGACCTAGAGAGATGGGGTGATAAGCTTTGAAGATGGAGGAAGAGGCCATGAAACCAAACAATACAGGTGTCCTCTAGAAAGCTGGAAAAGGCAAGGATACAAATTCTCCCTTGGATCCTCCAGAAGAAACACAGCTCTGCAGACACCTTGATTCTAGTCCCACAGGACTCATTTTAGATTTCTGAAATCAGAACCATAAGGCAATAAACATGTGGCCTTCCCAGGTGGCTGCCAAAAATGACAGGGGGCAGATCCTAGTGCTTGGTGGCCAATGCCATCTCCTGGCCGCCCTGCAGACATCGTGGCCAAGGAGGTACTGTTGGGGGGAAGGTGGTACTCCTGCACTAGGAGGGCATCCACGTTTCTGGCAACTTCTACAGAAACAAGGGACCCGTTGAGGTGTGCTGCCCCATGAGAACCCTCGAAGCCCAGGCTGCCCTGTGCCACCTCTAGGTGTTTGATGAGACCCCATCACCTTATGACAAGTAAAAGTGGGTGGCAGCTCCTGCTACTCTTGAGTCTGTGCCTCTGAAGCCTACGTGAAAGTAGGTCTAGCCATACGGAGCCAGGAGGCTGGCTGGGTGTACCCAGGGTGCCAGCCACCCCGGAAGAGAAGAGGAAGGAGAAAGCCAAGATCCATTACTGCGAGGAAAAAAATCCCAGCTCATGAGGCTATGGAAACAGGACAAAAAAAAAAAAAATGGGGAAGAAAATTGATAAATCCACAGAGGTATTTTTTTAAAGATTTTATTTATTTATTTGACAGAGAGAGACCCAGTGAGAAAGGGAACACAAGCAGGGGGAGGGGGAGAGGGAGAAGCAGGCTTCCCGCGGAGCAGGGAGCCCGATGCGGGGCTCGATCCCAGGACCCTGGGATCATGACCTGAGCCAAAGGCAGACGCTTAATGACTGAGCCACCCAGGCACCCCACACACAGAGGTATTTTTTAAGACCCATGGACGCCTGGCCTGAGCATGATAAAACTGTTTATCCTTCATGTTTGGCCTGGCCTGCTCTTTTCCATCCCTGCCCTGGATGGAGGGGTCTGGAGGTAGCCATCCAGGTGCCAAGACAGCATGGGACTTAGCTGAAGCACAGAAGGGGCCTTGGTCGCTGCTCCTGTTTTAAAAAGAACTGTCTTCTACGAATGTACTTTAAATGTACTTTAAACAGCTCTAACAGTTGCACAGACAAAATTCACCTACGATCTACCAGTTCATGAGGGAGTTTTAGAAGATGGAGAATAGGGACAACCAGTTACTTTAGTTTTGATATTTGCCCAAGCGAGCTGGAAAACTAATTGGAACAAGGCGTCATGAGCAAGACATCTGTTTCCACTTCCCACATGTCGGATACTACACTCTGCAGCTGTCAGGGAGCATGCTGGTGGGGCGGAGGGAGCCTCGGGTTGCACAAAGGCATTCCCAGTCGTAGACTGGGCAGACACACGGTACAGATATTGCCCCTGCTGCTTCCCTGTATTTTGTGGTCAGAAATGAATACATTATTTGAAAGTAAATGAATAAATTGTGTTGTGTTAAGCCAACTTTGTAGTAATATGTTTGGGTGGCACTAGAAAGCGGATACAGTTTCCAACCTTAGGTGAGTCTTCAAACCCTTCAAACCCTCAGAAATTGTGGTGGAGAGACCTCAAAGACCCCTGCTCAGTTCCTTTCCTCTCTGTACGTGCCTGCAGCTCATGATTTCAACAGGCACCATCTCCTTGCCTGCCCCTTACATCTGGGCTGGCTTCATCACTTGTGTTGACCAAGAGAGCGAGATGGAAGGGACACTCTGCCAGTTCTGGGCCTGCCCTTGCAACAGCTTTTTGCTTTCTCCCTCTTGGTGGCCAGCCACCATGTAGGAAGTCTGACTGTCCTAAGACCATTATGCTGTAGGAAGCCCACGCTGTTCCAGGCATCCCAGCTGGGGCACCAGACACAGCAGTGCAGGAACCATCTTGGATCGTCCAGCTGATACCGTATGAAGAAGAACTGCTCAACTGAGCCTAGCCCAGATCTCAGAATCATAAATCATACATGGCTGTTTTTTAAGCCACTAAGTTGGGGGTGGTTTGTTACCAAGCAAGAACAAACTGAGACAAAAATATTTCCCTCTTGCCATTAGTCAACTTCTTCTCCCATTCCCTTCCCTCTCTGCAGATGATCTTCCCCCACCCCTATTTCAGAAATATCCTGGTCCTTCCAGCATATTTTCCATTGGCTTCAACCCTAATCTCCCCTCCCATATCTGTAGCCACATTGATTTTCTGGTCTTTCTTAGAATTACCCTCCTAACTTAATCCCATCCTGCATCTCAAAGTTTCAATCTTTCTGCAGATTCTGTCACTGTCGTTCTCCGCTGGCTCCTTTCTTGGTACACACAACCAGGTTGATCCCAATCCCTTTAATTACAGCTTCAAGTTATTGCTCTCCTTTTTTAGTCCAAACTTTTTGTAAAAGAGTCTGCACGTGTCATGTTCACATTGAATGCTCAGTCACGTAGTGAGCTAAACTAGTGGAAGGACCTAATAAGGGTTGAACAGAGGCAATCGTGTATGTGGGAGTGGGGCAGAGGATGCTGGGGAGGGAGGTCTATTATTTAAACAGAATCTAGTTGCCAACACCAGAAAGTAAAGGTGGGTTTGTGGCAAGTAGTGGCCGAGTCAGGGAGAGGACAAATGTGTACGGTTAAATGTATCCTACAGGCTGGGTGCAAGTCCCAGGCAAGACGTAGAGAGGGCGCTCAGTCCAGCCAAACTACAAGAAGCTGCAAGGTTGGAGCCTCGATTATTCAGCTGTGCGTGGTTGCTCTTGCTCAGGAGGACAAACAGGCCACTTACACACAGAAGGACTTGCCTGCCCCAGGCTTTTCTATTCAGTGGTGAGGGCTCCATCTCTATATACTTAATGGATTATACTCAGAGAACAGTTAATGCTTAGATACCTACCAACAAAGCAACATTTCCAAATAAAGTAACATTGAGGTAAAATTACCAAGTTAATTATTTCAAATTAGTTTTCCCGGAAGAGATATTCACTTTGGACTATATATAACTAAAAATCTGCAAACCAGCTTTCCCAAAATAATAAATGAACAACATTTTTGCATTCTACTAGCAGAGTGAAATTGTTAAGAGCATGCACTTTGGAATCAGAGAAGAGGACGCACACATATCAAAATAACAGTCCATGTCTTAATGCTGGAAACGGTGAAGGTGTTACCTTACACAGCAAGGGGAAATTAAAGTTGCAGATGGAATTAAGATCGCTAATCAGCTGACCTTAAAATAGGGAGAGTATCCTAGTTTATACAGGGAGGCAATGTTATCACAAGGGCCCTTCAAAATATCTGAGGGAGACAAAGAAGGAGGTAAGAGTGTTGCAGTGTGAGCACTCAACTTGCCTTTGCTGGCTCTGAAGTTGGAGGAAGGGGGCCAGGAGCCAAGGAAAGCAGGAAGCCTCTAGAAGCTGGAGAAAGCACGGAAACATCCTCCCCTAGGGCCTTGCTTTTAGTCCCAGTGAGACCTCCGTCAGACTCGTGACCTACAGAAGTATAAGGTAAGAATCGTGTGTCGTTTGAGCTGCTAAATTTGTGACAATTTGTTAATGGAAGCAGTAGAAAACTAACAGTGACTACATCATTCAAATCCTGACTATCATTTACCTCTGGTGGCTTTAGGGAACGTTACTTAATTTTTCCATTCCCATTTCTTTATCTGTAAAATAGGACTAATGAAATGAGATGAGATAATACATATAATATTTAGAGTAATGCCAGACACACAATAAGTGCTCAATGTTAAGTGTTGCTATTGTTATTTCATTGTTGTTTTGTATTTACCTTTCTCTTTCATTTTTTTGTCACCAGATTTTACCTGAGAACCATACTCCAAATATGTTTTTCCTGGATCCACTTAAACAGCACAAGGCCCATACCTGCTAAAGGATTAATACCTTTGAAGTCCTAAATTGCCTGGAGTACCTTCTTAGAATGTTTTGTTTTTAGCTTTGAACATTTAACTCATCTGGCTTGTTCCTATCTTGCTAGAACAAGCTGTACTAACACCATTTTTTAAAAAGAACTTTGCTACTTCTTGAGGACTTAATTACAGTGTTGCTGGTTGATGAGTTTGCATTTTAAACCGAGACCTTGAACTAAACCGTCATTTCAGTTCTTGATACAACCCAGAGAAAGTGCATTCTCTGATTAGCCTGTCGCCTTAGGACTGCACCATGGCAATGGGATAAAATTAGCCATACTTGCCAATGACCTGATACCCATTACAGATTTTGGCAGTTTCTAAATTCTTAATTCTTTTTGAAGTATATTATACTTGATATATTTAGGGTGTTTACAGTACATCCAGCCATTTTATTTGAAAAATGTAATAAGTGTTTGCAGTATTTAATTAACTTAAATAATTTACATTTTCACAAGAGGTAAGTTTTGTTATACACGTAAAACATAAAGTCCTTTTATTTTTACTAAGTTCTGGGATCCCCTAAGAGAACAATCTTCAACAACATCCATCTTCATGCTTACAAGACATGAAAAAAAGTTTTGCATTAGGGTCCTGCTTTAGTCTGAAGGGTCCCACCCTCCTACTCTTAATGGTTAACAACAGGAGCCCTTTTTATTAGCATTGACAGAAATATACATAAAAAGTATCAAAGAACATTGTTTGGACAAAAGGTTTTAGTGATGTACCACATCTTTGGTAATTTCAACAGTTGGTGAAAGAAAAAGAATGGATCGAGTTTCCTTGTTTGTTATTAATTCATTCTTTCAACAAGTGTTCAAGTGTTTATTAAGTTCATACAATGGGACGCCTGGGTGGCTCAGTCAGTTGAGTGTCTGCCTTGGGCTCCCGCCTTAGGCTCCCTGCTCAGTGGGGAGTCTGCCTCTCCCTCTGCCCCTTCCCCTACTCGTGATCCCTCCCTCGCTCTCATTGTCCCTCTCTGTCAAATAAACAAATAAAATCTTTAAAAAAAAAAAAGTTCATACAATGTCCCAGGAATTAAGAAACTCTCTCAAAAGCTAAATAGTGTATTGCCTAGGAATATACATATATATGTGATTAAATGGATTTTAAAACCCACCAAATTCAAAATAGTAACACTCTAGGGGAGGTAAGGAGATGGGAAGGATGAGGATTATACAGGTATTCCCACTGATGTGGGTGTGTCGGAGTTCTGGAATGGGTGGTAGGTCCTCAGGTGTTCATTCTCTGTGTTTTATAACATACACATACTTTACTTACATTCTTTTGATGTATCAAACACTAATTTTTAAAAGGAACAGCCGATTTCTACTTTAAGGAGCTTCTAGTCTTGGGTGCCTGGGTGGCTTAGTTGGTTAAGCAACTGCCTTTGGCTCAGGTCATGGTCCCAGGGTCCTGGGACCGTGTCCCGCATCTGGAGCCTACTTCTCCCCCTCCCTCTGCCTGCCACTCCCCCTGCATGTGCTCTAAATAAATAAATAAATAAATAAAATCTTAAAAAATAAAAAGGAGCTTCTAGTCTTGTATGATGTCTAGAACTTGACTGTTTCTCATATCTTGTGCTGTAACCATAGCCTGTCTCCCCTGTCACTCCATATTTAGGAGTCTGTCATCATCTTTTAGCGGGGAAAAAAAACCCAAACTATATGCACCAACATTTTTTTTTAAATCCTTAATTAAACAGCATTACGAATTCAAAAGTGCTTCCCTATCCTGAGTTCAAAGGCCCGAGGATCATCATTGTCTAATGAGAAGAGCAGTGGGTGCTCTTGTTTGTTTCCTGCCTGTTTCCTGCGACTAGAGCTCAAGGCAGGGTCGGCCCCTGGCATACCTATGTCTCGCAGAGTGCTAAATAGTCAAAAGGCAAGTTTCTAGACCCAGTTCCAACATTAGCTCACTGTGTGAATTTATGCAAGTAATTAAATATTTTGTGGGTTTTTAAAAAAATTTATCAGTGTCAAAACACTCACAGATATAACCTATCTCCCTGGACCTATGAAATATAATTACAAATATGAAAGCATTTTGAAGAGTTAAGTGCCATATTAAAGTTGAATACTATTATAAGTATTCTTATTACAAGTATGTGAATTTAATAAACATTTATAAAGAAATGTATGCATATAAAAAAAAAGAAATTTGTACCTGTAATTCAACAAAACTAAAAAGATAGAAGAGCATAGTGGGGCAGAAAGAAGGTAGATTTATGGCCAGACAAGCTTGGGTTCAAACCTTGGCTCTTTGTTATTAGCTGTGTCATCTTTATCAAGTACACTTATTCCTTTGAACTTCTGTTTCTTCACCTGTAGAATGGGATAATAATACTAGGCTTATAGGATTGTGGGAAAGATTAATTAACATATAACAGTAAATTCTACTACTCTGCTGGTAGGAATGAAAACTGGTATAGCAACTGAGGAGAGATACATGGCGACATCCATCACATCAGGTTGACATATCCCATGAACAAGAAATCCCACTTCAACAAGTTTGTCACAGTGTCACAAAATTAGGAAATGACAAGACATGCATGGTTGTTTATTATAGGATTATAATTACTGAGGCTTAGAGATAATCTAAACACACAGAAATAATGCACATCCATACAATACAAAATTATAAAACTGTTAAAAAAAAAGTGAGGAAGTTCTTTGTATATGTATATGGAATCATCTTCAGGATAACTTGTTCAGTGAAAAACCAAGGTCCAAAAGGAAAAGTATGCAATATACCACAATTTGTGCTTTTTTTTAAAAGAAAAAATATTAGTTTAATATGCATGAAATATTTCTCTAAGGACACACAGGATCGTATCACTTTGGTGACTTTTGAGGAGGGAAACTGGAGGACCCCGGGAGGGAAGGGGAGGCACCCTGCATACCCTTCTGGACCTTCCAAGTTTTGAACCAACAAAATACATCACCTATTTGATAAAGTTGAATGGATGGATGGGTGGATGGATGGATGGATGAATCACAATATCAGGCATAAAATAAATGCTCAAAAATTCTTAGCTTTCATTCCCTGCTCCTCTCTACCTAAATTATCTTTAAACTAAATGTGTAAATTTTAACCCTTTACCAATTTCACCCAATAATTTCAGAAATTCAATTCTTTATTTTATTTTTTTTTAAGATTTTTATTTATTTATTTAACAGAGATAGAGAGAGAGCATAAGTAGGCAGAGCAGCAGACAGAGGGAGAGGGAGAAGCAGGCTCATTGCTGAGCAGGGAGCCCGATGCGGGGCTCGATCCCAGAACTCTGGGATCATGACCTGAGCTGAAGGCAGCTGCTTAACCAACTGAGCCACCCAGGTGCCCCACAATTTTTTAGTTTAAATAAAATCAACAGTAAGTCTGCCAGGTAAAAAAAAAAAAATCCATATTTCCCTATGACATCAATTGCAGAAAATGAAACAGAACACTCTTTCAGCAGATTCTGATTCTTTAAAAAAAAAAAAAAAAAACAACAAAAAAAACAAGAACACAAAGGACCATCTCACACCCAAAGTGAACTCAAGACTCAAGGACATTAGAAATGAGAGAACAAGCTCAAACACCTCTGTACCTCTTTCCCCAAAGGGAACAAGGTGAACTCTCTTCCTGCAGAGCCTGAGCCACATCATCCTTTGAATTCAGCCTCTTCTCCCACCTGACCTTTACAGCCACTTTCAAGCAGCAAAAAGAAATTCCCTGATTGAAGCGCCAATGGGGAAGGAAATGTTCCAGGAAAGGGAAGATGCCAACAAAGCTCAAAATTCAATAACCCAAGTACTTGGGAGGACAAAGTAATTTGACTTTATTAACTTTTTCTATATGATTAAAGCAATTGCCATTACCTACAACTTACCATCTTTGACCTCTGTGTTCCATGGACCATTTTTAGAATCCTTTTGGAGACCTAAGATGCTAGATAGGTTTGAGCTCAGGTGGTTTTTTTCTATTTCAATTCTCAGATTACCTGCCTTTTCAGTTCCTTCCCAACTTTAAGGGTTGGTTCTTCAAAAAAAAAAAAAAATAGATTGTGATATCACTTGTTTTTTTCTTTCGATTTCATTTACTATATCCATCATGCTTTTGCTGCTCAATAAGTATTTAATCATGAAAATGTGCATAAGGATATAGAGATGTACATGACATAGGACAATGGAAGAGTAAATAATAATCCCAGACAAGAACGATGAAGGTGAAGCAGTGCAGTCTGCCATAAAAGTCAAAAGAATGAGAACAGTAGGTGCTAGAGGCCCATAGAGGAGGAAGTCACTGTGGTCTGAAAGGACTGGAAAGATTTCATGAAGGAAGTAACACTGTTGGGTACTAGAGAATTTGGATAATGGAATGAAGAGGTGAGGACATCCCAGGTGGGAGAAATTGTGAGTGAAGGTGTGGAGAATGGAAAATCTAAATCACATTTGGGAAACAGAAAATTTTTCATTAATTAATTAAAATAAAAATAAACCATATTCAGCCAGGAGTTATCAGTGTGGGGCAGTATTTCCCAAAGTGTGCACCAGGTAACATTGGAGGTACTAAAAGATTTTAGATGATACAAGGAAAATCATTTTATATTTTAACTTTTTTTTTTTTTTTTGAAAGAGAGAGAAAGAGAGGTGGGGAGGGGCAGAGGGAGAGGGAGAGAGAGAATCTCGAATAGGCTCCACACTTAGCAGAGAGCTTGACATGGGGTTCGATCTCATGACCTGAGCCTGAATTAAGAGTCGGATGCTTAACCGACTGAGCCACCCAGGTGCCCCAATTGTTGTGCTATTTTGAGCAAGTCGGTTAACCTTCTGCAATTACGTTTTCTCATTTATAAAACGAAATTAAATTAGAACAGTGGTTACAATTTTTGTGTTTTTTTTGAGATTCTGTGAACTACTAAAATTTCAAAGAACAAAAAGAGACATGAAAGAAGGCTTGAAACTTAATTTTGCCAAATGTGGCAGGGATTGGTTAATTTGTCACTAATCCTGCTGCTTCTTCCTCCTGAGCACATAGCTAACCTGTATTTCCCAGCCTAATTTGCTGAGAAGTTTGGCCACATAGTGAGTTCTGGACAATGAAATGGGAATAGAAGTGATGAGCTCCAATTCCAGGCATGGCCAGTAAAAACCTCGCTCCTGAAATCTTCCTTCTCTTTCTCCTGGAGAAAGGAGACTTTGGGAATCTAATTGAGAACAGAGCCACAAGATGGAAGGAGCCTGGGTCCCTGAGTGAATGTGAGTAATGCTTCTTTTATTCAGATTTTACTTGAGGAAGACATGAACTTTATTGGGTTTAATCCATGGATATCTGGGGATTATAGCAGCTGTCATTACTTACCATAAGTCACATACCAAGTAAAGACATTTTAAAAATACCATCTCCTATCACAAAGAAAGGACATTTTTACATCAAAATTATAGGAAGCATACAATCTTAGAAACTGGAACAGTCCTTCAGATTGAAAAGCTAGCTTCATGAAAAACTCATTGCCTTGAACCTGCTTTTTCTCATTTTACCATGAATGTATGAAAACTTCATTATAGACAGTCACTGGCCCTTGACTAAGCATTGAACTTTAGGACAGATGATTCTCCACTCAATCAGAACTCAAGTAACAGGCTGAATTCACCTGCTCAAATAAAGTTGTCAAGAAGCAGCCTCTCTCCATCTCCTGGCTCTGCCATCCTGTGTTGCTTCATTTCCAATAGGGTAAATTCTCATGGTGGGCCTCATTCCTCCAAGCTAACATGAGCATAGTTCCAGGTCCAGAGGGGAGCAAAGCCTAGCTTCCTGTCGTTTCTTGACAAGTCCCAGCATCAGTTCTGCTCAGATCAGCGTGGATCATGTCCCCACCACCAACCAAACACTGCAACCCAGAGGCCGGGATGGGCTACATGGCCATGCCTGGGTCACATACAAGGCTGCGTCCCCAAGGAAAAATATGCATGTTCTATTACCCAAAGGAAAGAGAATAAGCTCCACAAGGCCAAAACAACAGATACTGCAAATTCCAATGCCTCTCCAGCACTGAAATCCTGTTTGTAACTGGGGCAATCTGATTTGAAGAAGCTTACAGAATATTCATAGTAGCCTACGGTATTCCTCACAGCTGGGTGCCATAATGCTGCGGACGACCTTAAGCAAGGATTCTGCCCAGCTTATCAGTGGGATTTAAAACAAAATGGGGGAGGGGGCGCCTGCGTGTCCCAGTTAGTTAAGGGTCAGACTCTTGGTTTCAGCTCAGATCATGATCTCAGGGTTGTGAGATTGAGCCCCACAGGAGCCCAGGACTCCGTGCTCAGCACGGAGTCTGCTTGAGATTAGCTCTCTCCTTCTGACCCTCCCCCTCACTCGTTCGCTCGCTCTCTCTAAAATAAATAAATAAATAAATCTTTTTAAAAGAAAACGAAGTGTAGAAGAATCAGTTTACAAAGCAGCACTTTGAAGATCAAAGAGTAAATGAATAATAATCAATCAGGCACATATTTCCCAAAATGTGCTATTATCCATATGAAGATAGATGTAGATGCCCAAATTCTTGGGCTTAGGCAGCCTTACTAATTTCAAATGTGAGCTTTGGTTTTTATTTGGAGCATAAGAACAAATGAAATAAATTTGGGATAATTAAAAACTCGGTTTCTCCATCTATCATAGTATTTTTATATGCTACTAGTATCAGTCCATCTGCGAGACAAGACTCAAAGACATTCAGCCCTTAGTATCATCAAGGCCACATCATTTTTTTCCTCCTCAGTCTAGTGCCCCCCTCCTTCTTAAATAGGTGATTCTTCATATCATTAAATGTATCATTAAATTTTACTTTACCCAGATTAGTACAAAGTTCCAGGCTTTCAATCTAAGCTCTTTTGAATTTAGTATCTCCAAATCCTTTGAAAGACCTGTGCCATCATTTTGGTTCCTTTTATCCTAATTATACAAGAAGGCTAGATTTATATTCCTATTTTTCAACAATCTAGCCAAGTCTCATAAAAGGTAACCCAGCATATACCTCCAGAAATAAGTGGACAATGAAGAATTTTCAAACCTGGTACAGATAAAAACTATATCACTCTCCATTATGTGGTATTTTTCTTTTCATCTCTGCTATCATTAATTCAGTCAAGAGCCCTTCGATATGATTTCTCCACACAGCAATGGATTTGTTTCTGTTCTTTCTGTCCATATTCATCTCTTTCAGGCAGATGTGAAGGCCAACTTCTGCCTTTATTACTTCAAGGCTATCTCTGCCCTGAATCACCACATAACACTGCTCTTTCATTTTTTTTTCCCCTCAACGAGAAGAAAAAAATCTATAGTCCCACCTATTCACTTGCTTTTTCTAATGTATCGTAGCATGTGAGGTCAACTTCTGTTGTTGAAATATTGGAAATTCTGAAAACATTCACAATTATTAAGATGAAAATTAAATGTATGGAAAAATTTAGAGTTTTTTTCTAAAGAGATCTGATACTTTTAAAGTATTGTCAAATATCAAGGGATAAGGATGCCTGGGTGGCTCAGTGAGTTAAGCATCTGCCTTCGGCTCAGGTCGTGATCCCCCAGTCCTGGGATCGAGTCCCATGTCGGGCTCCTTGCTCAGCGGAGAGCCTGCTTCTCCCTCAGCCTGCCCTCACCCTGTTTGTGCTCTCTCCCTCTCTCTGACAAATAAATAAATAAAATCTTTAAAAAATATATCAAGGGATAACCAATCACTCATCCTTTTAACAAATACTTATTGATTCCCTGAATGTGTCAGTCAGTGTGCTCTGGGAGCTGAGGACACAGCACAGAACCAAGCACTAGCTCCTACCCTTACAGAGATGATATCCCAAAGAAGGAGCAGGAAAGAAACACCAACACAATTGTTAGAAAAACTGGGTCAAAAGCTAGAGAGTGCCTGATGGAGAACACTGTTATGGAAGTCATCTCTCAGGACATAACATCTCAGCTGAGACCAGAGGATGAGAAAAAGGCAGTCATGCTATGAAGTTGGGTGGGGACAAACGTCCAGGCAGAGGAAACACATATGCAAAAGTCTGGAGGCTGGAAAAAGTTCCCCAAAGTCACAGGCTAAAAAGGAGACTGGTGTGGTTAGGTCATTATTTTCACTGATCTCTGTAAATACCCAATTCAGAGACATTATTTCTTGTCTTCATTTACTGCACCATTTCAGTTTCATGGTTAAGTCACTTACTTCTTAACTTTAATTATGACTTACTTTACTTATGCATTTAGGTCACTGTGAATTCTCTGAAGGAGTTTGTCTTTACCACTAGAGAAGCCTTTCGAGAGTCAATGTATTAAAAGCATCTGCTACCACGCCAGTGGTCAGGAAGAGTTAATAGACCTCCCCAAATATCTGGTTTACTGCCAAGAAATCCTGCATACCCTGAGAGAATCTGGCTGGGTATTTGTAGCCATCTGGTATTTAAAACAAAACCCATTGTGCAGAACTGGCCAGTATTTTAAGAATACAATACACCCAATCTAGGTTTTAAATGCATATACCAATTGAATTAGGCTGCACTCATCTTTGCCTTTGAGTGCCCTGGTTTTAATAACATTTCAAACTAACAAAATGTCATGTAAAAAAGATGGAAGGAGCAGGGTTCGATTGTCTCGGCAGGATCCTGGTGTCTGCTCCATCTGCTTCCTGTAAGCACTGGGCCAATCAGGAATCAGCCAGTCTGAAGATGACAAAATGCTGACTGCTTGCCCTAGCTCTGCTCCAGCTCTCTGGCAAGTGGGAGAAGAGGCTTCCTTGACAAGAAATGGGGTAATCATTGAGAGGAAGGACTATGACGTCAGGAGGACCTGAGTACAAATTCTAGGCTGCTATTCACTGGCATTAAGACCTTAGTCCTTAGGTAACTTACCTAACCTCTCGGAGCTTCACTTTTAGCAACTATAGAAGAAGAAGGATAATAACTACGTATTTGATTTGTTGTGAAATTAAGTACGAGAAATAAAAATAGCTGCTTCTAACACAATAAAAAGGTCTAGAGTGCCCTGCTTGAGATACAATGCAAAACGCTTGGAATTTACAAACGATTTCAGGTGCCCATCACTTAATGGCACTATTTGCTATTTGTAACTTAGGAATAGCCAACCAGCTTTATAAATGCCTCTTAGTCTTCACACCAGAGTAGACTCTGTTAAAATGCCAGGTTTTCTACAAAGAAATAATACTGGACTTGAAATATTATATTAAAGCAAGAACATAGAGAAAAACAATTCCTAAGCATTTTACAGACTCCTCTACTTGATCTGTACACCTCCCTGAGCCCCTGATGATAGGCTTCTGGAGGCTAAATCCCAGCAATGTCCCCAGCGAGCTCTACCTCTGGATCCAGGTGCCCTCTGCCTGGACATGGAGAACATCAACGGCAAGCCTTGAGTCACTAGCTGTCTTCCAACCCTTGTAATCCCTTGTTGACCTGTGTCCCAAGGCTTGAGCCACAGTTTGGTAATGGGTTATCTGAAAAGCACCCCCTGCTCCAGGAGAACTTCTCAAGGAAGTGGTCCTGGGGCCAATGGAAACACTTGAGTTTATGGCAGGGGCAGAGTCTACTTCCTCAGCTGCCAGATCTTCTGCCTCCCCCTGACCTCACTTTCTGCCACTCTGCTCCTTACTCCTTCTTTCAGTTTTCCTCATACAACCTGTTCTTCCCTGCCTCAAGTCTGAGCACACGCTGGTTGTTTTTTTTTTTTCTAATTGAAATGCTTTTCCCCAGACCAGCTACACCCTTTCAGGGCACACTGCAAAATTAAAAATCAGGTGTTCTTATTCAAAACTCATTAATAATTTCAATATGGTGACAGCAGAGCTTTACACCAAGCGTGGGACCCTTCTAAGCTTGGGGACCTGAGCAAATAAACAGGTCTTACACCCACAAAAACTGGCCCCACTTTTCTTCTGCTCTTTACATAGCTGGCTCATCATCACTGAGGTCATCATTTCTAGTTATTCTCTTTCAGTTTCTTTTTTATTTTCTTTATAGCACTTATCACAATTTTCGATGTTAAATAATTAGCTTACTTTTTTGGGTCTAGCTCCCCCCACCCAGCCCCCTTTTACACTATGAGCTGCATAAGGGCAGAGGCTACATTTAGCCTTGACCACATGGATCTCCAGTGCCGACAACTGTGTTTGGCATAGTAGACACTTAATAAATATATGTTGTGGTGTGCCTGGGTGGCTCAGTCGGTTAAGCATCTGACTCCTGATTTTGTCTCAAGTCATGATCTCAGGGTGGTAAGATAAAGCCCCACGTCAGGCTCCACACTAAGCAGGGAGTCTGCTTGAGATTCTCTCCCTCCGCCTCTCCCCCCACTTGCATGTGCTTTCTCTCTCTCCCCAAAATAAACCTTTTAATAAATTAAAAAATACATACATACACACATACATACGTACGTACATACATGTTCCATGGTTGGATTAATTTATGTTTCTTTGCTTTCAGCTACAAGTTACTTTTAGCAATTGAAATCCTCAGTGCATAAAATAGCTTTAGACTTGTCAGAGAGAAAGCAGGAACCTCTAAGAGTGATCAGTGCTTGACTTGAGTCAGTGTAATGATATTCTCTCTTCCTCTGAGAAACTGCCTCTTGTTTCTCCAGAGATGGCTTGCTTTCTAGAATCATTTCATTGCTTTTAAGATTTCTGATCTACCCAAATTTTCATATTTTTCTTCTATAAAGGAAACATCCCAGTCATTCTATGAGGTATATTTAGAAATGAAAAAGATGGATATGATGATGTCTCTGTGCAAGAAGTGAATGAGGAGTTATTCTGACACCAACCAGTGTCCTGCGGACTGCAGTGAATTCTGACACTGACCACCCAGAGTTAGCACAGACCCCACAGGTTAAAGAGCCCAGTACCTAACAAGACACTTCACACACCAGCTGTAAGTGGAGTCCCCAGGCCACGCACACTTTCTGACCAACTGGCTATATACTTGAGTTCTCTGGGGGAGAGAAGGACAGGCCTCTCGGGCAGGTTTGAAGTGGCTTGAGAGCACAAAGAAAGAAGACTGGCCTGGGTTTTTATTGCCGTTAGGGGCTTGAATCTCCTGCAAGTGCCAAAGGAGGGAAGGCTTTCTTATCAGCTGGCGTAGATGTGGGGCACAACGGGAAGAGGGAAGGTGACACATAAAGGTTGTTGGCAAACACCAAAATACGGAGTCAGACTTGTCATTACACGTACTAAAGTAGACAGAATGTACTAGGCTTCCCCACTCACACATCACAGAGCTTCAAAAATTATCATACAGTTTTTTGTTTCTTCTAAACTTCTTCCTACTTCCCCACCCCCATCAGATTATTTTGATGTAAATCCTAAGCATCAGACCATTTTATTTACAAATATTTCACTGCATATCTCCAAAATACAGATGTTCCTTTTAAAATACAACTATAATTTCATCATTAAACCTAAACAAATTAACAATAATTCCTTAATATTATCAAATACTCATTCTGTGTTCATATTATTTTTAAAGCTTCTTTTATTGGAATTTGGATCCAAAGACCATAATTATATTTAGTTAATATGACTCTTCAGTCTTCAATAATTTATAGGTTCCTACTATATCTAATTATTTTTCCTTGCAATTTTATTGCTAAAGAAACCAGGTTGTTTGTCTTATGGATTTTCCCCATGGTCTGACTTCTGCTGTTTGTATTCTCAATATGTCTTTCAACATGTTCCTCTTCTCCTTTAAATTGATGGTAATACCTAGAAGCTTGATCACATTCAGGTTTGATTCGTTCCTTTTTTGCAAGACCATTTTACTGGGGTTACTGTAAACTTCCATAAAGAAGTACATGATATCTGAGTGCTTTTTTATGTGATGTTAGGAACCACTGATGGTTGGTTCACAGATCCATTAATTCATTAAGGGTTGTAAAATGATGAATTCCTAATTCTATCATTTCTTTTTGATTACTTAAAATACATAAGAAGGAACTTTTGTCAACCACTTGGTTACTTGGAGGTAGAGTACTATAGGAGAATTAGAAGAACTGCTTGATTCTTTCCCTGTATTTATAATGAGTTGGTGTCCTTGTGTCCTCAAAAGGCAATCTCTGAGTTTGTTGGAGGCTTTCTTAATTTTATGGTTTTAAATACATGGATTTAAAAATATTTGCTTTTATTATTCTCATTATCAAATTTATGACCTTAAACTAGGGAGAATCATTTCAAGTTGGCTCTTGAGTTCATTTGCCACAATCCCAGTAGCCTTTGATAACACTCCTGCTTGTTGTGACAATGTAAATCTTCAGTATTTCCTTGGACTGGAGATTTCTCCAAGACATTCTTGCCCCTTTAGTGGGAAATTGTCCTTAAAATCACTATCTGAGAGCTATAAGTACTTGTAGCTATTGGGTTGGTATTGTAGAATGGTTTGTTTCTGTTTTTGTATTTCCATTCTTATTTCAAATTGATTTTTTAAATTCTAACTCCACTCTCATTAATTTTTAGTTTTCAGCTTTACAGTATTTTAATGTTCTTAAAGTAGTTATACTACAGTTTGCAAAATCATCTTTAACTGACCTAAGTCTAGAAGAGTATTTTATCTTCTTCCAGACAATGCAAGGACCTTAAAATAATTTTATTCCATTCACTTCTTCTCGTAAAATACTGTTGTTGTCTTATAGGACTTTAAAATATGTGTATTTTATTTACATGTTTATATAGTGTTATTCTTTCATACTGTTAACATTTATTTAGATTTACCCTTTTTGGTGCTTGTGATTTTTTCGTGCATCTCTAAGATTTCATCTGAGATCTTTTCTATTTTCTTTAGTGCAGATCTTCTGGTGATGAATTCTGCCAGTTTTTATTTGTCTGAAAAAGTATTTTATCCCCATTTTCTTTAGGCTGGAAATTATTTTATCTCAGTAATTTGGAAAATGCTACCCCACTGTGTTCTGGAGTCTATTCTTTTTTTAAGTTTTGTCTTTTTACTCTGCTTACTTTGTAAGACTTTTTTTTTTTTAAGATTTTATTTATTTATTTGACAGAGAGAGACACAGTGAGAGAGGGAACACAAGCAGGGGGAGTGGGAGAGGGAGAAGCAGGCTTCCTGCTGAGCAGGGAGCCCAATGCGGGGCTCGATCTCAGGACCCCGGGATCATGACCCAAGCCGAAGGCAGACGCTTAACTGACCTAGCCACCCAGGCACCCCACTTTGTAAGACATTTTTATTTTTGACATTTCTTTTCATCAATTATAGCATGATGTGTCTAGGTGTGATTTTCTTTGCATTAAACTTGCTTGTATTTCTTCTCAAATCTATGGCTTGAGGTCTCTTTACCAGTTCTGGAAAAATCTTCAGCCATTATCTCTTCAAATATTTCTTTTGCCCTTCTCAATCTTTTTCTTTTCTTCTGGGATGTCAAGGAAACATGTATTACTTTTTTCTATATTTTTTTTTATCTTTCTCTCTTTTCAGTATTTCCAACCTCTTATTCCTTCATTCTAGATGTTTTCTCTGACCTATCACTGTTTCTCCTCTATTCAGTAGTATCTGATCTTCTAAGTCCAACTTTGTGTCATTAATTTTATATATTGTATTTCTCATTTCTTTTCACTTAACTTTCAGTTCTTTGCAAAGGTTCTTGATCTTGTCTTTTATCTCTCTTTCTCTCTCTCTTTTTTTTTTTTTAGATTTTATTTATTTATATGACAGACAGAGAGCACAAGGAGGGGGAGCTGTAGGCAGAGAGAGAGAGAGAGAGAGAAGCAGGCTCCCCACGGAGCAGGAAGGCCGATGCAGGACTCGATACCAGGACCTCAGGATCATGACCTGAGCCAAAGTTAGATGCTTAATTGACTGAGCCACCCAGGCACCCCTAATCTCTTCAATCAAATTATACACATGGTTTTGAATTCTATTATCTAGATTCTCTGTGAATCTGTTTGTTTGTAGTTTTTAGTTGTATTGTCTAGTTTCCTCATATGTCTTTTATTTTTTACTGAGTGCTAGATATTGGAAATTAAAAATAATAAATGTAACTTGAATCTTATTAGAATATTATCTTTTTCCTAAGAGAATTCACTTTTACTTCTGGTAGAGATCATGAACACTGCAATTTTAGATTTGCTTGATACAAAAAGGGATTAAAATTATTTGAATGATCTGGGCTTCAGTCCCCGAGAGCACTGGTCTAATTTCCATACACCCTTACTCGAGTAATGCATGCAACTATGGGCTGCCAACCCAATGCCTAGGAGTTTGTCAGAGACCTTTCTCTTTTCATTTTCCACCCCAGCCCCATGAGTTTGTTAAATATTTGCTCAGCTTTTCAGGTCCTCAACCCACATTTCTGAATGTGGCAGGCATCATTGTGGAAAATGCAGCCCAAATATTCAGAGCGTAAACCCTCTGGGTTTACCTATCCTGGATCTGAGTCCCACAATTCTTTGCGGCCTCAGTGGTTCTCTGATACCTTCAAAAAGACTACTTTCATACTCTGTCCACCCATTTTAATTGTTCTTAATGGGAGTATTAGTCCAAATTACCCTTTCTGTCCTTATTAGAAGCCAAAGGTTGATGTCTATCTATGCTTTTAGATGGCAAGTATAGCTAAGGTAAAAGTTAATTAAAGTTGATCTGTAAGCTAAAAGAGTATTCAAAAATTTTAAATTGAAAACTGGTGGTACATTAAATGATTCGAGGTGACAGACTTTTTTTTTTAACAGTTATGTATTGATTGTACAATTATCTTTTCTTTGTGGAAAGTTTAAAAATGAGTTGGTTTAAAGAAAAACATTAATGAGAGAAAAGCCGGTGCTTTGATGTGGCAAAAATCATTGCTATCTTTCACAAATAACTGAAGTTTGAAAATCTGAAATAAAAAAAAGATCACAGGCAAATAGAGAAATGGGAGAGAGATTCCTTTCTTGGCTTTATTCAAAATATGTTAGTTACTCATCTTAGTCCCTAGTTCATAAGTCAGTTAGCATTTTCAAACTACCTTAAATAAACGTATCTGCCAATCATGAATTTACTTCTCCAAACCACTTTGCATTGGAAAAAAATACTTTAGGAATAGCTATTTATTTTAATCTATTAGTTTATAAAGAATTGCCTTACAAGGATAGTATGGACTGATTCTGTCTTGCAAGGATATGTATCATTGATTCCTCCTAAGATGTCCACTAAAATAATACATACCATTCCAGAAGATCCTCCCTCCCAGGGGAAGACAGGAGAAAAAGATGGGCAGACTTGAGAGAACAAGCTCTTTCTGTTAATTTTATTAGAAAAGATACCAGTTCCTCCTTCTTTTACTGACTGTACTTCTAGAATTCTTTCTCCAACTTTCAGATTGCTCAGCATCAAATTTTGCTTGCTTAATGGGATATATATGTTGTTTTTGTCTTCCAGTGTCCCTCTGGAAAATCATCTCTCCCCCACCCTTCATGTGTTCCTAGTTGGGCTATCTATCAATCATTATGTTCCTGTAACCCTGGTGGGTTGGTCACAGACTAGGTATATTAGTTTCCTATTGCTGTTGTAACAAATGACTACAATTTAGTGGCTCACACAATACAAATTTATTTTCTTACAAGGCTAGAGATCAGAACTTCTAAAGTCAAGGTGTCACCAGCCTGCATTCCTTTGGAGGCTGTAGGAGAATCCACTTCCCTGCTTCCTCTGGCTTCCTGAGGCTGCCTGAACTCATTGCCCCATGACCACATCCTCCATATTCAAAGCTAGCAGCATAACCTCTTCCAATCTCACTCTCACTCTGAACTTCGCTTCCATTGTCACATCACCTTCTCTCTGACTCTACCTCTTCTGCCTCCCCCTTATAAGGGAACTTGTGACTACATTGGGCCTAGCAGACTAACACTGGATAACTTTCCCATCACAAAATCCTTAATCACATCTACAAAGTCCTTTTGCTTAGTATGGTAACACATTCACCAATTCCAGAATTCAGTCTACCACACTGGGTCAGTTAGGATACCAATAGCCCTGACCACAGAGGTTTTTGAAGAATGAGCGTACAGCCCAATCAGAGACAATGAGAGAATTTTCTAAGGTTGATATGTGGATGTTGAGAGATTCTCTCTTCCTACCACGATTGTTTATCAAAAATGCTATGCATGGCCCTCTTGCCTGACACATGGAAAGAGATTGAAGCAGACTCAAATTAGTCTGCAACAATTAGAAGCAAGGAATGGACAGGTGTGTGGGAGAGAGTGGGGAAGGCCACACCCCTAGCAATATCCTTAAAGTTCCCTTATCTAGTAGCTTCTGAAATAGTGTCTCCACCCATGAACATCTCAGTACCATGATTCAATTCATTCTCTTATTAATTAAGCTAATTTGAACGGGGATTTTTTTTTCAGACAGAAATTGCTTATCTGTCAACTGATCTCTAATCTCTAGGTCAGATGCCAGGTCAGTGTATTACTCAGACTTAAATGATTCAAATGAATCATAGGGAAGACCTTATTTTACACTCAAGCTTTTTGTGGTTAGAATTTCTGCTGCTTTTCTCCACATAAGAAAGAAAGGAAAAGAAAAGGCTTCATGTGGCATCTTTCCAATGAGAATATAACAACACCTTTCCTCCTGTGCCACAGTCTTCCTCAGTGGCAGATTTCTTTACCAAATACCTTTGGTTTTTTAGCCATAATTTTCTTTCTGGAAGGACTCATTTGCTTAATCATCCACTAACACTCATTTCTGCAAACTGGGTTGAGATACTGGCTACATGGAGCCAAAGTGGTTTCTTAAAAGAGCTGTATATTCTTTGTAGAAAACAGAATTCTCAACAAAATTTAACATGGATTTTGTGTGTGTGTGTGTGTGTGTGTTGAGACATCAAAATTACTTTCATCATAAGGTGCAACATTATTTTTCTCCATTTAGCGGTCTTCTTCACGGACAAGCTTATTCCATGGAGAAATAAACGTCTTCAGTTTGGATCAGTTATCAGTTACATAGATCTATGAGCCTCTCCCCACCCCAACACACACACACACACACTCTTTAAATTTTCAGCATTCTATATTCTTAGTTACATTTCTAACTCCGGATTACTTTCCATTTGTGATTTCTAAGGTTTATTACATAATCAGCTTAATATATCTACCTCAAAATTTAAGCAAGTGGGGATTACCAAGAGGTCCAGTCTGCCTTCTGTGGTGACCCTGGAAACTGCTCGGCCCAGACAAGGACAGTCACTGCCACCAATGGTTTTGGCTCCTTTGCCAGCATGTTTGCTGTGAGCTGACAACATTTATATCTGACTTCTGCTAAAATTAACCTCACTTGGAATACAGTCTTTCTGTTTCATCAGTATAATTACTGGCCCTAGAGTGCCTTCCCAAAGCTGTTGTTTATAATGATTCATGTAGCAGAAAATATACAACTTCATTCTCGAGAGCCAAGCAATGACAATTCCATCCTGTGGCAGAGAAAATGCAAAAACAATCAGTATAAAAACCCAAAGGTAAAGAAGATCTCTTCCTCTCTGAGTGAATCATTTTTTGGTGAAGGAAATACACACAGGCACACATGCATGCTCCTGCACTTTGAAACATCTCTCATTCTAAAAATCAATGACCAGCATCTGTTTGGTGGCTCATCTCATCCAGGTTATTTATAAACTGGGTGAACCATGGGTGAGGGCAAAATGAGGGATGACTTCTGATATTGTTTCAGGAGTCATGAGAAGACCTTGACCTTCCTCCAAATGCTTTCTTTGTTCTGGTAAATGACAGACATGTCACCATCAGTGCTTCATTCCTTTAGCAGTTGAATGTGGTCAAAATGCAACACCCCTGAGGCAGGTTAGCATTCAAACTTCATCTTCCTCTGTGTTTAGGATAGACAGATTCTTCCCAGCATCAAGTTTAGCTTGAAGCAGCAGCTCTCAACGCTGACTATACATCAAAATCACCTAGGAAGCGTTTACAAAACACAACTGAAAGTGTTCTACTTTAGACAACTGAATCAGAATTTCTGGGGGTGGGGCTAAGGCACCAGTATTTTTTTTTTAATTTTCCTTGCCTCTGGAGACATGTCTAGCAAGACGTTTCAGTGGATGAGGCCAAAGAGGTTGCTACCTGTGTTCTCCTTTAGGATTTTGATGGATTCCTGTCTCACATTTAGATCTTTCATTCATTTTGAGTTTATTTTTGTGTATGGTGTAAGAAAGTGGTCCAGTTTCATTTTTCTGCATGTGGCTGTCCAGTTTTCCCAACACCATTTGTTGAAGAGACTGTCTTTTTTCCACTGGATATTCTTTCCAGCACCAGTATTTTTTAAAGTCCAAGTGCTCCTGTAACTTCCAACATGGGGCTATGATTGTGAAGCTAGAGAGTTTAGATATGAGAAAGGAATGGAGAAGATAGGAGCCAGGCGTCCAATGTGAAGGCACAGTGTGTGCACACTGACAAACCCCTCCCAGGAAGAAAGGAATAAAAGAGGGACAGACCTGACAAGGCTGTCCACATATGAGGGACAGCTTGTCTATACTCAAAACACCCCCTCCACCCCCAAATCTGCTTATATGCGCTCTAGGTCTATTTGACCAGTGGAGGTGGTCCTCCATCTGTTGGTGGGGAAGGGAGATGTGACCTAGGTAGGCCTTGCCGATTGGAGCACTGAATCCCTCTGAAAAGTGATTGGTTTGAGAAACCCAAACTGCGCCAGGCTGAACCTCAAATCCTTCAGATACAGAACTTTTACTGAAACTACTGGGAAAGAAGCTCTCTTTCCACTGAGATTGCTAAACTGCAAGATGAAAGTCTAGACCTGCTAGTGCTAGCCACCATCCTGAGGGGAGAAGCCTGAGAATGAAGCCAACATGGAGGAAGGTGCTCCGGGTGAAGAGAGCCAATCTTAATGGCATTCTATGAACACTGGATCTTACCTCATATATTGCCTAGACTATGGTGGTGGGAGCTAATAAACTCTTATGCTTGAGTCATTTTGAGTTGAATTATCTATAAATTGCAACAAAGAAGAATTCTGAATAATTGACAAGTAGTCAAGCCCAAATGAGTCAATGAAACCTCTAGGTCAGATCTGTTACTGTCCCACTCTTAAGATAGACCTGGTTGAATCAAAAGTGGTAAAGGTTACCGTAAGCCATAGAAAAGAAATTGAGATTCTCAAAGTGTTTCAAAGCTAATATGTTAGACTTTTCATTTTAGTTGCAAATAAATATCAAAAAGAAAAGTTGTGCCTTTAACTATGTTCCTAATTTTAAGAAAATCTACTCAGTCTTTTTTTTTTTTTGCTATTTGGGTTAATCTGAGCTAGATTAATTATAGCATCAGTTAATTATTACTGACACTTAACCTCCTATGGTGAATCAACCTCTCATGAAAAACTAGTTTACAAATTCAAGTGGAAAAAAAAACCAATTTTCTGCAACACACATTCTAATAAATTGGGTTTCTATATACAACATAGTCGATTCTGGAACTACAAATCAATAATCTTTGAAACTACTCAAATCAGCATTGTAATATTTTAGGAAAGCTGAATGCCCTTCGCAGCAAAGAGAAACAAATATACATTTTTATGATAAGATATAGAATAAGTTTATATTTAACTTATATTTTATAGTCACTGTCTTGAAAATATTTGTCACCTTCACTTTATCCATCTAACATGTAATGGACAATTCAAGTCTTGTCGTCTCAAATCTCATGCATCAACAGACTCCCATTCTTTCCCAGCTCTTTATAAATAATTTCTAGTTGGAACTGGAAATCCATCAAATTCAGTTATACTTTTTAACCAAACTTGATTTAAATAAAGGATTATAATTTTCTAATTTTACAGGTCTGTGGTTGAAATACTCCAATCTTGTGTTTCCCTGTGAAGCAAGCAAATAAGACTTTTGGATAAGGTGTTAGGAAGAGTGGAGGAATGAGCTTAGAGCCAAACCATGTGAGTTGATGGGTCTCAGGCACAGGCTAAACCACAACCTGTGGATGTGGGTGTCACAGGTCAAAGTAATCATGTGGCCCCTATCCTAATTGACCCTCCTTAAATTTGTTCAACATTTAGTGATGTGTCATCTGCCCGCATGCAGTTTTGGTTTATTGGTTGTTTGGTTCCATGTTGTGATTGCTGTTGTTTTAATTTCCACTCAAGGTCACTGCTTTCTTCAGCAGGAATGGGACTAATTAATGTTTCGGTCATTATGTAAGAGGCAGCATATGGAAACCTGAAGTAACCTGTTCTGACTTATCCCAACTATATCTTAACATACCTTAAAAACTAGTGACCTGACTGACCTGCTTTCTGATCCTGCCTTTAGCCCCATCATTCCTGGTTTGGAGCAGGCCATGGTGTAGACTGAATCCTAGTACTGGGATAACTATTGTCCTTGAGCCTTGGGATGTTTGCTCTGGGATTTCACTTCCTGAGGTATGTGCATTCTGCCACTAATCCAAAGGGAGGGAGCTCACAGAGCTCTGACTTCAGGTCATCTTCACTCCCTCTCATCCTGACTTGTGCCTTTGATCCCATCCCATAGTCTCGGTCAGACCATAGCACACAGCCAGCCCATCTCTCACTCTAAACATTTCCTAGGTAGGAGTCAGACACCAGTCGACTATGTCCTCTTAACTTCAGGGGACACATACCAAGTTCTCCAAGTGATAGATAGCATGGAAGTCTTGAAGCCCCTTTCTCTTGGCTTGGCCTACAGAGGAAGTACCTACACACATAGAACTTTTTTCCCCTTGGGGGCTAGGTCTCTAAGGACATCCTCCTCACAAATTCTCCTTGATCCTAAACAACTAACTCTTTTTTATCCTGGAGGTGGATGAGATATAGAATCCTATAACTCATGTATATGTAACTGATTTTTGGACACTTACTTGGAAATTCCTATAGGATGCTATGGCTCACAGAGTGTTACCTATCACCTAAGGGTTCATCCCACAACTTCCATTTTAATTTCCTGTTTTAGCAAGGACTAATATAGCTAGCCTACAGCAGCATCAAAACCCCGTAAAGTCATCCAGATAAAAAAATTAAAAGATTCTTTGCCAAGCATATTTCGAACAGCATCATGTCTCACCTGGAGAACAATCAGGTCATGACCACCTTGTGCTCTATTTTTCATCTCTGAGGTTACATGCCACTTTTAGGAAAACTTGGCAAACATCGTTGCCTTAACTCATACTAAAGGCAGAACCACCTCGGCTGCCTGAAATAACTCACTCCTTGATCTACCTGTAATAGTGTCAGATTCATTCCCCAAAGAATGCTTCATGTACTGCAGACTAAAAAGGCACGGTTCAGCTCAGCAGGACTTCGATAGTCAAAACTACTATAAATAAATACAAGTCACTTTTCTACTCTAGGAGTTTGATAACTTGACTCAATGCACCTTTACAATTGTGTCTTCTAAGTAACAGGACAGATAAATCCATGGTTGACATGAGATGAGGCATATGATCTTCTCAATACTTACAGAGGCAGAACATTCTTCAATTATTTGGGGAGAGCAATTGTAAAAATAACACAGCCTCATATTATTAAGAATTAGTACTAACCAGAATAAAGAACAGTGGTTTTTTGTTTGTTTGGTTGGTTTTTGTTTGTTTGAGAGAGAGAGAGAAGAAGCAGGGGGAAGCTGCAGAGGGAGAAGCAGGCTCCCGCTGAGCAAGGAGCCCGAGGCAGGGCTCGATCCCAAGACCCTGGGATCATGACCTGAGATGAAGGCAGTCGCTTAACCAACTGAGCCACCCAGGTGCCCAAGAACAGTGTTTTACAGTCATTATTTTTGAGTTTGGTCTGGTTTTATTGATCCTTTTACTTATATTAAAGATAAAATTTTGCCTGTGGATATCCATGGACCTATTTTCAACAGAAAACATTTGGTAGGTGCTGGAGATGCAGAGATGAACCCAAGGCCAGCTGTGTACCCAAGATATCTCCGGTTCCACGGAGGAAGCAACACAGCGTGGCAGTGACAGTGGGATGCACTAAGTCCTAGAGTGAAGCCACTTACAGAGGGCAGAACAGAAAAAAAGTCACTTAGTCTGAGGCATTCCGGGCAGACGGAGTGGTATGTGCAAAGGATATGAGAAGTGACAATTCATGATTTATTTCTGGGATGTGGACTGGTTCCACAGGCAGAGGAGGCTGCCCTGTCAGCATCCCTGTCTGGGTTTGCTTGAGTCTCGGGCACACAACTACTGGCTGCCATTGATTTGGTAAGCTGAGTAACAAAAAAGGGACACGATCTGTGAGGGCTTACCACGGACAAGCAAGTAACTGAGACATCCTGAGATTATCTTGGTATTCAGGTTAAAGGTGCTTCACAGGGACGCCTGGGTGGCTCAGTCGTTAAGCGTCTGCCTTCGGCTCAGGTCATGGTCCTGGGGTCCTGGGATCGAGCCCCTCATCGGGCTCCCTGCTCAACGGGGAGCCTGCTTCTCACCCTCCCCTTGCCCCTCCCCCTCACCTGTGTGCTCGCTTGCTCTCTCTCAAATAAATAAAAAATCTTTTAAAAAAATAAATAAAAAATAAACGTGCTTCACAGAAAAAGCCCTCTCACTTTGTTGTCTAATTCATCAGAGAAACCGTGCTCTGTGTAGCGGACTCCAGCCCACCGAAACAATACACTTTGTCTTTCCCGGGGCGTCCTCCGACTGACCCAAGCCTCCAGTCAATCTCCCCATTTGATCCTACGTACAGCAACTGGTGGAATCATGTTTTCATTGTTTTTAAAGAAAAGTGTTTTAAAATTGAAAGTGACTCGAAGGTATCCTTGAGAAACCTTCACAACGCCTTTCTAAGAATGTTGGAAAGGGGGAAAAAAAGAAGTTCAAAACACTTACAGAAATTGGAAATTGCTTCTCCTAACCGGGATATTTCCTTGATGTAGGTTTCTTCCAGGCCACCAGCAGCACCTGGAACTTGTTAGAAACAGTTTCTCCAGCCCCGCCCCAGCCCCGCCCCAGCCCCACCCCAGCCCCACCCCAGCCCCACCAAATCAGAAACTCACGCTGGGGCCAGCCTTCCAGAGTCTAACAGGGCTCCAGGTGATTCTGATGTAGGCTCAAGTTTGAGAACCATTATCCCAGAGGAATAACTAAGGGCCTGGCAAAGCCCACAAGCCCAAAAATATGCTTATACAAGACTGCTGGTTATGTTACGAAAATGTTTATCGTTTAAATGTATTCCTTGGGATTAATGCACAAGCCCCTTAGAATGACCATATCTTACTTGGGGAAGTCACAGCCACACACTCACCAGAGAGTTACCTCAGGGGGCATCTTTCTCCTCCAAACCTCTTCTTGTGTTGATGAGAACACTGAGGCCCAGAGAAGCCAAGGAATGCGTCCACAGCAGAGGGCGAGGTCTAGTCTTCAGACTTCTTGACACAAAATTGAAGGTCTGCACAACAGATACTAACATAATTGCACAAATATATTTAGTTCCTCTAGCAAAAACCAGGCATTCAAAAAAATGGACCATAGTGAAAATAGTTTTATTATTTCTAAGCTTTTTATTTTTTGTATTAGGGAAACTAATACACATTCATGTAGGGAATTTAGAATTAATAAAACTCATAAGAAGGACAAAAATCAACTATAATTATACCAAGAGAAAAGTGCTATTAACATTTTAATGTGTGTACATGTATATGCATTATGTGTGTATAAAGACTATTTTGTAACAAAATTTTTGCACATGCATGAGACATCCTGAGATCATCTTGGTATTCAGGTTAAATGTGGTATTCAGGTTAAACGTGCTCAGTGGAATGTTTTCATTGTTTTCAAATAAGTGTATTTCAAAATTAAAAGTGGGGCCCCTGGGTGGTTCAGTCAGTTAAGCATCTGCCTTCCGCTCAGGTCATGATCCCGGGGTGTTGGGATCAAGTCCTGCATCAGGCTCCCTGCTCAGTGGGGAGTCTGCTTCTCCCTCTCTCTCTAGCCCACCCCACCCCACCCCCACTCGTGCTCTCTCTCAAATAAATAAATAAAAGCTTTAAAATAAATAAATAAAATTACAAGTAACTTGAATATATATATGGAGAGAGAGAAAATAGAATATACATATAGAGAGAATTTCTATATAGGGAGTATGTAACACATAGAATTTATGTATTTTTTCACTTAACATTTCTTTAGAGAACAAAATCACCATTTTAATGATTGACTTGTGTTTCATCAGACTAAATTTTTTACCTTTTCTTACTTTTTACATTTATAATTTTCCAACATTTTGTTCTAGGAATAGGAAAGAGGTACCCAAGAAGGGCCCTCGCCAGCTGGAGAACTGAAAGCCCCCAGGCCCCTATGGAGATACTAAGATGGGCAGGAGGAATATTTTGGGAGATGTGGAAATCCCCAAGAAAAACTGACCATTCACCATTTTCCCAGGCATTGTACCATGTATAGACGTGGCTGCCTCAGAAAGAGCGCATAGCTTCATCCAAGGCTAACACATGCACTCACCTCTCTGTCTCTCATAACTCTGAGAAGCTACTTTTCTAGAACTTCAGTCAAGTGATAACAAACATCTTCAGTGCTTCATTTAACTTAGGGCGATTCAATCAAAACGGATCTTCATAAGAATTCTTCAAAGATAAATGCAATACACCCTTTTTCTAAATATTTTTAATCAATGCTTGTTGTTTCCTCTCATCTGAATAAAATTCCCTTTTTTTTAACTCAGCGCTAAAACAATGTTCTCAAATAATGATGGATGACCTATTTATATCATATGAAAAAGAGTATATTGCTTCTAATCTACAAGGCTATGTTTAGGTTGCTCAGCTAAAATGTTCTCCAGTTATAAAATATTTATAAAGTAATTTTCCTACGTTTTGCCCTTTCAACAAGTTTGCAATTGTAAGCATAGTGTAGTGTTGGGTAGGAACTACATTTACATCTTATCAGTTTGACCATTTTCCCAAACAAATAGCAGTCTTTTCCCAATGGGTCGTTACTCAACATGATAATGTTTATTCTTAATTCCATCCAAATTTTAGAAAGAATTTCAACACCTGTTTTGCGTGATACATTTTTTTTTAATTGAAATACTCTGGGGGCTCCTGGGTGGCTCAGTCAGTTAAGTGGCCTTTGGCTCAGGTCATGATCCCAGCGTCCTGGGATCCAGCCCCTTGTCAGGCTCCTTGCTCAGCGGGGAGTCTACTTCTCCCTCTCCCTCTGCCTGCTGCTCTCCCTGCTTGTGCTCTCTCTCTCTCTCTGTGTCAAATAAATAAATAAAATCCTTAAAAAAAAAAAAAGAAATATTCTGATCTTCAAATGGCCACTTTAATTTTCACACTTGCCTTTTTAACTCTTGGCACCATTTCTAAAGATTTGGATTTTAAGTGTCTGTTCAAAAAGAAGATTCACAGAGATTCAGTCATGCAGAGCTCCAGTGAAATAAGACAATGCTTCTTTTCTGAAAGGCCAGGTATTCCAATGTCCAACTTGAGTCTGAGTGGAAGAACCCATCTCCTGAGCAGTTGGTGCTGACCCTGGCCCCATCCCTGGGTTGGGAGAGGGAGCTACACTACGCAAGTCCACCAATGAAGATGCCGTTTACCTCTTAAAAATTTCAAGGAAATTAATTTCTGAGCTTTTCACTGGGACGCTTCTCAAAAACAAACTTTCTGAGGCAGTATTTCTGAAAGTGGTTCACTATTACCCTGGGATGATAATAATTGTTTTTCAATTTAAAATAAAATAAGATTACCTAACTATATAATGTTTGGAAATGGTTAAGCAAAGGTGAGCAGTTCGACATGCTAAAATACCTGCAGAAGAGGGGGAAGAAAGGGTTGCAGTGGTTCCCAAACTTATCTGACCATGACCATATCTTCCTTCAAAAAAAACAAAACTATTAAATGTCCCAATGAAGATTTGAAGCCAAGGTCAAAGGTCAATCGTCCCTTCTTCTATGTCCTGTTCCAACATCACCTCCACAGCTTTTACTGACAATTCTGTAGATATTTCCACCCCTTCAGCTCTATTCTTTCCGAATTTACATCGGCAGGGATTCACCCCATGTGTTGGAAGGCCTTTACTATAATGAAAGAGTGTAACTGCTTTCTTTCCTAATTCCTGCAAGAGGACAGGTCTCTGCTCCTGATGTGTTCCACGGTGCTACTTTATCTCTTCATACCTTTCCCCAGGGGTCTTTCCCCCATGTACACATATTTTGAGTTGAAATCAGTGGAATTTTTTTTGTAACATAATTTAATTGTCTCTCCGGCCTCTTCCATCAGGAACTATGGAATGTGCTTTGCTTCCTATCAGGGGAAAGTCAAGTTAGATAGCCAGTTTCTTGCTGTGGCAGGTGGGGGTTAGAAGAAACCTACTCCCCTGCCAAGCCTCTGCGACCACCCCACTACACCTGATACTTCTAATCCCTTTATCTCTGTCCCCAGAACAAGAAGTCATGTCTGTTGGCCTCCTGATACCTTGGTGGGATCGGGAACCTTAGTAGTGACAGCTCTGTCCTTTCTCTGGATTAAGGATCCTGGAATCCAGTTTGAAATGAGAGAAAAGTCAATGTCTTATGTAAAACATACTTTCCAAACTTGCTTCCACTGTGCCTCCTTGGACCTGCCCTGGTACTAATACTGAGTCCCAGAGAGCACCAGTTCCTGCAAGGTCCCTAACCACTAACCCCACCTCAAATTCCAAAGGACTCTAGGGCAACCAACCACTGAGGAGCTTTCCAAAACTCAGGACTTTCAGGACAAAAGCTGGGAAGGTCCTGAACAAACTGGGATTGGTCATTCTGTTCTCAAAGCACCTTTCCTGGTAAGAGCACAGTCTTTCCTGGTAAGAGCACAGAGTCAGGGTAACAGAACCTCCTTTCTAGTGATTCCCACTCTTGTCTCTAGGGAGCTAGGAAGCAGCTGGAGCCAGGCCAAGATAATGATCTAGTGGGGAGTCTGGCTCCTCCCCTTCCTCCCTCCTCCCCTTCAGCACCTCCCAACAACCCCCAGAGCCTCTCTCTCTCTCTGACAAATAAATAAATTAAATCTTGGGGAAAAAACAAAAAAGTTCAATCTTGGGACAAGTGGCCAATGGCCTGCAGAGCAACACAGCTAAGTTTTATTGTGACTGCTGCGACCCATTCCTCACCCATGACTCTCCATCTGTGAGAAAGACACACCGCAGTGGTAGGAAGCACAGAGAATGTGAAAGACTACTATCAGAAATGGGTGGAAGAGCAGGCTCAGAGTCTGATCGACAAAACAACCGCTGCATTTCAACAAGGAAAGATACCTCCTACTCCATTCTCTGATCCTCCTCCTGCAGGGGCAATGATCCCACCACCTCCTTGCCCGGTATGAGGTCAGCGCCCCATATGGGGGGCCCTCCCATGATGCCAGTGATGGGCCCTCCTCCTCCTGGGATGATGCCAATGGGACCTACTCCTAGAATGAGGCCTCCTACAGGAGGCCATAGGCCAATGATGGTAGGGCCCCCAATGATGAGACCTCCTGCCTGTCCCATGATGGTGCCCACTCAGCCAGGAATGACTCGACCAGAAAGATAAGGAGAGACAGGAACCTCTTTATATTCATTTTACATTACTTATTCTACTTCACCAGGAGATCATAGTGCTGTGACTCTGGGTGTTTTCTCACAGCAGGACAAGGAAGACTTGCTCCCCCTTCCTAGCAAAGAGAGAATAGTTTTTGCAGGGGAGTAGTAGGACAAAAAAAAAAGCAATTTTCATTTGTATTGTGAAATGTGAAAATAAAATTGTCTACTGTTTTATTTAAATTAAAAAAAAAAGACTTCAATCCAACCCTCATAAGCTATCCCAGATTCCACACAATGAATTTGAATTAGTCAAGTTTTACTCAGTGTTATTTACATAGATTCACTTATTCATTGTTAAAAACCTAATGTTGGGTCACATTTGCATTGTCTCTCAAAAATTGCATTCTTAAACTGAATTTGCGAATATTAAAAAGTAACTATGAAACATGGTTTAAAGGTTGAGACAGAGGGGACTGGAGACATTTTGGTGGAGAGCGTGCTTTCACACGCAGGTCGCAGGCTCGCCCAGACACTCCCATGCCATCGCCTGACCAGGCCAGGCCAGCTCTGCATCGGACCTCTCACTGCCACCCCTCTACCACCTTCCGCATTTCCCAGCCCCACACAGTCCCCTCCCCAGTGAACACTACTCTGGCCTCAGCTGTGGCTAGAGCCAGAATCAACAGAACCTCCCTGGGACTTAGTAATATGAGTGAAGAGTGCACGTGACCACCAGGTTTGCAGCATTTAACAGGAAGCAAGATGCAGATGGAAGGCTGGGTCTCCCTGACAATAGACAACTTCCACAACGGTGTCCAATAAGGCCAAGTGTTGGCAAGGATGGGTAATGAAATAATCTGCTTTGTCCATTTCCTAGTCTAAATTGTACTTTCTAACCAAGGGTACTTTAGCCATTTCTTGTAGTATAGTTTATTCATCACCAGGTTTAAAGTAAACAATAGAATAAAAAGCATAATTAAATTTAGCCCAAAACCGCCTTAAGAGAAACTCGGACAGGGGCGCCTGGGTGGCTCAGTCGGTTAAGTGGCTGCTTTCGGCTCAGGTCATGATCCCAGGGTCCTGGGATCGAGCCCCGCATCGGGCTCCCTGGGGCTCCCTGTTCCACGGGAAGCCTGTTCTCCCTCTCCCACTCCCCCTGCTTGTGTTCCCTCTCTCGCTGTGTCTCTCTCTGTCAAATAAATAAAATCTTTGAAAAAAAAAAAAGAGACTCGGACAAGCAGCTGGAGAGATGCTTGGCTCAGAGATAGTGCTGTTTGGTTTGTTGTTTTGTTTTTTTTAAGATTTTATTTATTTATTTGACACAGAGAGAGAGAGCACGCATGAGCCGGCGGAGAGAGAGAGGGAGAAGCAGACTCCCTACTGAACAGGGAGCCCGATGCAGGGCTCGATCCCAGGACCCTGGGATCATGACCTGAGCTAAAGGCAGCTGCTTAGCTGAGCCACCCAGGCGCCCCTGCTGTTTGTTTTATTAACTCGTACCTATCGCTCTGCCTGACCCATGTTTGATACAGTCATGAAAGAGAGAGAGAAGAGACAGAAATATTGAGACAGAGAATTGGACTCTGTCTCCATGACACCAAATCAAGAACTGCCTCCTTCTACATCTTTTGCCACCACCTGGGCGATGCTGGTGGCAGAAGACAGAGCGGAGTGGCTTCTGTGGCAGAATGAGGTTGCGATGCAAACAGCTCTGATGACATTTCCTTGAGTGGCGCCTGTCATCTGCAAAGCCACGTCTGTTCTTCATCACACCCCAGTCCTAAGATGGCCACCTAGAATAAATCATCTGAAACCCACATGTCATCGCAGATGGGGGAGGGTGAGGCCTGGAGTGATAAATGACAATGTCTTCGCAGCGAGTTTGAAAGCCACAGTTTAAGTGAATAGAAATGCTTTTGTCGGGGCGCCTAGGTGGCTCAGTTGGTTAAGCAACTGCCTTCAGCTCAGGTCATGATCCTGGAGTCCCGGGATCGAGTCCCGCATTGGGCTCCCTGCTCAGCGAGGAGCCTGCTTCTCCCTCTGACCCTCCCCCCTCTCATGTACTCTCTCTCATTCTCTCTCTCTCAAATAAATAAATAAAATCTTTAAAAAAAAAAAAAGAAATGCTTTTGTCTGATGAACTTCATTTATGTAGAGTTTACCTCCAATAAAATGGCCCCGTTTTAAGCCTATAGCTCAAGAGCGTTTGACAAATGTTTCGCACCTACGTAATCACCACCACAGTCAAGATACAGAACATTGCATCACTCCAGAAAGTTCCTTGTGCCCTTCCCTGGAAATGCCCACAGGAAATCTTCTTATTTTTTAAGGCATAGAACATCTATTTGAACATTTTAAAATTGAAGTACATAAAAAGGAATCTGTTCACTTGCCAAAAACAATATTTAGATCTTAAATTCCTAACGTAAAATCAGATAACGCTTCTTGCAGTATAGTTTTAGCACAGACTAGCTACTGATGAGAAGCCATAGCCATAGTCCTTTTGAACCTGGCTAACATTTGAAGTGTAGCATTCGCCCAAAACTCTGAGTGGGGAAGGGGTGTTTTAACCTACTTGACATATTCTGAAGTTATAAAGGTCTCCCACTAAGGCTACATGGTAGGTCACTCACATGGGTGAGAGGGTTGGGAGAGGGAGGAAGCAGAAATGGAAAGAAAAAAGACTTCACTTGAAATAAATATCATTTATATATTTATTTAAAATTATATATATATGTATGTGGAAATTGAATTTAAAATACAAAAAAAAATTTCAGAGGCACCTCAATTCTTGCAAAAATTTTAAAAGTTTCCTAGTGAATTCCCCTCAAAACATTTCTTGTTTTATGTCATATCAAATAATTTTCCCGTCCCTCTTAAAAAATAAAAACAAACTACAATCTAGAACAGATTATTGACTGATAGAAATAGAGTCTGGGATTTGGAGTGAAAAGTGCTGTCTCAGTCTGCACCTAAACATTCTGCTCTGAAAGTGCTTCCCTCCCTACTTCTCCACAAATCAATAATAGATCAGGCAAGAACTTTCTCTGCTGCTACTTTCTAAGAGATGCAGAGAATTGGGCAAGTCAGGAACCCAACGAGAATTCCTGATCCTAAACCCCGTATCCATCTCTGTCAGGTGCAGTCTGTGAAAACCTTCTGGAATGAAAAGGCACTTTCAGCCTTCTGGCTTCAAAGGGCTGCAGCTAGGAGATCCTAGTGATTTCTAGTATGACTTCTTAAGAAAATGTTAAAATTGATGCACACCATTAGAAAATGAAATTATGCCTGCAATTTTATCCAAAAACTGACATTGGTAAGGAAATCGAGGAGGAAAAAAAAGCTACAATTGCACAACAAAAGAAGACTTGCCTTAGTCACTTTTTTAAATGTAAAAACAATTCATGCTAGTAAAAAGATGGCAAACTAGAAGGAAGAAAAAAAATTACGCATAATTCTACCTCCCAAAAAGCTCTGATAAAATTTCTTTTGAAATTTTTCTTAACATAGTTGAAATCAAACTGTATATAACATTTTGTATCCCAATTTCCCACTTAACAATTATAGTGTGTACATTTTATATATCATAAATAATTATTAATACTTTTTTAATGGTTGTCATAAATAAGTCCAACAAAAGTAATACTCTTCATTTCCCCAGTGTTGGACAACTAAGCTGGTTCCAATTTTTTGTTAACACTGTGGTCAGTATGTTTGTATATAAGTCTTTTTCTGTACTTTGGGATATTTCCCTAGAATATATTTTAAGATGTGCGGTCTCTGCATTTGGGTATAAAAGTTTTACATCTCTTGTGACATATTTTCAATTTGCTTTACAAAAATCTAATAGTCTCTTTTTAGGGCAACTTGGCAGTATGTATCAAGATCCTCACAAATATCCCAAACCTTTGTTCCATTATTTTCTTAGAGAACAAACAGAAATATATAAAATGGTTTTGTTTAAAATATTATTGCAGGGCGCCTGGGTGGCTCAGTTGGTTAAGCGACTGCCTTCGGCTCAGGTCATGATCCTGGAGTCCCGGGATCGAGTCCCGCATCGGGCTCCCTGCTCCGCACGGAGTCTGCTTCTCCCTCTGACCCTCCTCCCTCTCATGCTCTCTGTCTCTCATTCTCTCTGTCTCAAATAAATAAAAATAAAAACCTTAAAAAAAAAAAATAATAAATAAATAAAAAAAATAAAATATTATTGCAGTATTATTTCCATTACCAAGAAAGTTGGTCACAATCTAAATGTCCAAAACTAAAAAAGTAGTTAGAATAAAATTATGGTAGCCATAGGATATTCTTATACATCATGTGGATAGAACTGGAGGGTATGTGAATAAGTCATGCAGAGAAAGACAATTATCATATGGTTTCACTCATATGTGGAATATAAGGAATAACATGGAGGACCACAGGGGAAGGGAGGGAAAACTGAATGGGAAGAAGTCAGAGAGGGAGACAAACCATGAGACACTCTGGACTTCTGGACTCTGGGAAACAAACTGAGGGTTACAGAAGGGAGGGGGGTAGAGGGATTGGGGTAACTGGGTGATGGGTATTAAGGAGGGCACGAGTTGTGATGAGCGCTGGGTGTTATACGAAACTGATGAATCACTGAACACTACATCAAAACCATCAAAACTAATGATGTACTATATGTTGGCTAATTGAACATAATAAAAAAATACTATTTTCAAAAAATATGTAAAAACACGTGAAATGTCAAAATATACATATAATGAAGATTAAATGAAAAAGTTAGAGGGGCGCCTGGGTGGCTCAGTCATTGGGCGTCTGCCTTCCGCTCAGGTCATGATCCCAGGGTTCTGGGATCGAGCCCCGCATTGGGCTCCCTGCTCCGCGGAAGCCTGCTTCTCCCTCTCCCACTCCCCCTGCTTGTGTTCCCTCTCTTGCTGTGTTTCTCTCTGTCAAATAAATAAATAGAATCTTTAAAAAAAAAAAAAAAGAAAAAGTTAGAAAATAAAATGATATGTATAATATGATGTTAATTATATACCTAATTATATATGTATGTGTTCATAGAAAAAAGTCTAGAAAGAAACACATCAAAATGTGTATAATGATTTTTTTTCAATGATTATTTCATAAGGGATGTTTGTAAGTGTTCCCTGCTGTATACCTTGGTATATATATATATTTTTTTTACATACTCAGAATATTAATCCTTTATTTCTGTGATCTATATTTATGTAAAAGTATATGTGTATACATACAAGTGCAGATTGAGTAGAACATTTAAAACATAAAAATAGAGACACCCCAGTTCTTACAAAATAATTTTTTAAGGCTTATTTTTTGTCTATTTTGTTTGGAAAAAAAAAAACTAATTTCTCAGGCTGGGTTTTAACATTTAAACACATCCACAGCACTCCGGGACTCAGTAAATACTCACTATGTGACCACCCAGCTCTCCATCACCTATAGGGTACATTCCAAACTCCCCAAATGCCCACAAAGATACAAGACCCCTCAGCATCTGGCTTCTACTCATCTATACAACCTCAGCTGTGATTATCAGGGAACAGGCCTCCCCGTTCCCGCCACTCTGCCCTCCTGGCCATGGGATTGGGCATTCACTGAGCAGAAACTATCCAGTCATTGGGGGCAATTGCTACAGGGCCACAAGACTCCCCTTAGCTGTCACTTCTTCCAAGAAGTCTTCTGTTTCCTCCTTCCCTGCAGGCTGCTTGTCCTTCCTCTGGGCTGCCACCATGCCTATGCCTTTGCTAGTCTCAATAATTGTACTCATCACACCTCCTCTTGAACTCCTGGGTACTTATTGCACACTCCCTTTTAGAATGTCTGTGAGGGCATAATTTTTTTTTCCTGTTTTGCTCATCGCTGTAGGCCGGGTGTCCAGAAAAGTACTTAGAGGTACCCAAGCAATGTTCAAATGTTTATATGGCTGACTGACAGAATAAATGAGTGAATGAATGATTGAAGAGATTCAGCAGAAAACCTGAGTATCTAAAACACAAGGTGTCTGGCAAGGGGCAGAAGTATGCCAAAAAGAAGGAAGAAAAGGATGAAGATATCGAGAGAGTTCAAAGAGAAGGAGCTGGGCCAGGTAGAAAAACACAGACTTGAATCAGAAACACTGCTATAGGACTTTGAGAAAGTTTCTCAGTTTGCACCTATGAATAGGATATTATACTCATTTGGTTGTTGTGAGAATTAACTATAGATATAAATACACACAGAGAGAGCTTTGCGTGTCGTAAGCATCCTGTCAAGGTTTGACCTTTTTCTTTTCCCCTTACATTATCATTTTGTCTAGTTATTCTAGATCTATGAAATACTGATCACAAATTTCTAAGAAAAAATGCCCTGGACAAAATTATTTTTACTGTGATTTTTTCAAAGATAAATCATTCTAGAAGAAGGGCAAGGAAAGATGGCCAAACTCTTAACAAGGTTACACATCATAACCATAAGGAGATGTGCTACGTAACCCATATTGCAAGTGGGGGCCCCAGAGGTTACTCAGAGGTGAGCTTTGTACAGAACAGAGTCTTATATATTTTAGTGATGGGGCAAAGAAGTATTCCCAGAGCACAGGGAAACTTCTCTTATAGGTTTCATTACCCTTTCTATTGATGAGACAAACACATACAATATTAAATTCTGTCCTAGAGCCATTTGACTAAATGTGTAGATGTCTAGGGCCAAAAATACATTCATTGATTTTGGGACTAGACTCTATTAATATACTTTTCAAACAGATATTTCTGTTCACCTTGAAGTGCTGGTGCTCATGTTCAGCTGAATGGTTGGGAACACTGGTCTTACTCTGCAACAAAAATGAGCTCCTCGAGATCATTAGGACCGCAAATGGGATGATTGCCCACCACAGCCCGTTCCTGGTGAGCTGACAATTGCAGGGATGTTGAGTTGACTAATCTAGAGCAGACTGCTGGATCCACAAACCTCACTCACGGCCTCCCTGGCAGACTGAGCAACGTCCCCACAGCAAAAGAGATTTTTGTTGAGAAATAGAATTAGAAGAGGATTAGAGCAACAAGAATAAATATTCTGCTGCCAGTATCATAAAGATTCTTTAATTTAACAATGAGCACAAGCTTTATTGCTTCCACAAAAATTCATGGTTCCTATATGTGGTAGCAATACAATTAGTTGTCATTGTCTTGGAATTCTTAGCTTACCTACTTACGTACTGCATCATCAGCCATGTGGGATTTTGTCAGTATCTTCAGTGGTTGTGTTTTGCTTTTGTTTGTTTGAGACTCTGTTTATATGTGTGAATATGTGTGATAGACTGATACAAAGATGAATTCACTTGCCCTGAGTGTGTTTTTCCCCTTGGCATTTTATGTCATTGCAATCATCAAAGTTCCTATATTTTAAGGTATTGCACTTCTTAATTTGGTTAGTCAACTTACTTGGCTGCTATTGGCCAAAGCCAGATAAAGGTCAGTGGGAATAGTAGGCAGGAAACAGAGCTAAGGGAGGTGGGAATTCACCATAGCAGCTTGGCTACAATTAGGTGTCTGGGGAGAAGGTGTTTGTTCACAGGTAGGGGAGACAGAGGGAGACAGAAGGGGTAACAGAAAACCAAAGAATGGAAAAAGCGAGCCTTGTGGGCACGTGGAAGGAGGAGGCATAGACAGGCACAAACACAAGGTAGGAACGAGAGCAAATTCCTGGTGGGCACCTGAGGGCAGACTTCCTGGTAGGATGTGGCTTGGCCTTGGGGGAGGTGCAGATGGTAATTAGGACCTGAGGCAGTTGTTTCAAAAGGAGAAATCTCCAGCACTGCTACCGGGTAGGAAAATTCACACAGACACAAGATCTAAGGCAAAGATGGAGGGAGGCACAGTGGACTAGATGGATGGCTGCATGGACAGACGGGCAGGCAGGTGGATGAACAGACAGAGGGACAGTTAGATAATAGTTTATGGGAATACAGTAGCAATTTTTAGGATCAAAGAGGTCCACTGACCAAAATTCTGTTCTCTGTAGGACTTTAGGAACACCAACGTTAGAAATTATTTCCTTTTCAGTATTTCACTGTGGGGTGCTTGGATCTCTGGATCAAAATGAGCTTGTTTATAAACTAGTTGGGGTGGGACATAGGAATTTATGGCTTAAGAAGCTCTCCCCCAGTGAGTTTTATATACACCCGTGTTTGAAATGCCTGAACTAAGGCATCATCCTTTGTCCAGTGTAAAGTCCATATTGGATTAATCAGGTCCTTCCTTTTTTTTTTTAAGATTGTATTTATTTATTTGAGGGAGAGAAAACAAGCAGTGGGGAGGGGCAGAGGGAGAGAGGGAGAGAGAGAGAGAGGGAGAAGCAGGCTCCCTGCTGAGCAGGAAGCCAGGGCTCGATCCCAGGACCCGGGTCCATGACCTGAGCTGAAGGCAGACACTTAACCGACTGAACCACCCAGGCGCCCCTAATCAGATCCTTCCTAACAGGCACTGGCGGAAAGTCAGACAGCAAGAGAATAGGACAAGAAATATTTGGTGGTGGAGAGAGAGAGGTCTTTTCTCTCCCCAAGTGCCAGTGCAGGGTACTAGGCAGGAAGAGGCCCTGGAAGTGCTCTGGGGGCTGTTAGGGTAGCAGAGAGAAGAGTCAAACCACAGGGAATGCCACTCAGACCTTAGGAACTACCAGTCATGCATTTTTTAAAGTTCAGGTAAAATGCCAACTCCTTCAACAATTTATGCCACGTTCATCAACCCAGAGGGGAGTCACCCATACTTCTGAATTCCTCTGTAGAATGTTGTCTATACATCCTGATGGCCTTCATTTATTCATTCATTTAACAAATATTTATTGGGCACTTACCGTGTGCCAGACACCGTTCTAGGCATTGAGGCAGAGCAGTAAACAGGAGACAAAAATTTCTGCCCTTGTGGAGTTTAGATTCTCATAGGAAAAACAATAAGAAAGGGAAAATGTGTATGATACAGATAAATACCAAGGGGGAAATGCAGCAGGAAACAGTAATACAAAGCATGCATTTTTATTTTTTTATTTTTATAAAGATTTTATTTATTTATTTGAGAGAGAGAGAAAGAGTACAGGTGAGGAAGAGCAGAGGGAGAAGCAGACGCCCCGCTGAGCGTGTGGCCTGATGTGGGGCCTGATGTGCGGCCGATGTGGGGCCCGATGTGGGGCCCCACGGACCCTGGGATCATGAGGAATTCAGTAGAGTTGCAGGATACATAATCAATGTACATAAATCTGCTGCATTTCTCTATACTAATGAAGCAGCAGAAAGAGAAATCAAGGATTTGATCCCATTTACAAGTGCACCAAAAACCGTAAGATACCTAGGAATAAATCTAACCAGCGGTGAAAGACCCAAGCTCCGAAAGTTATGAAATCCTGATGAAAGAAATTGAAGATGGCACAGAGAAATGGAAAGACATCCCATGCTCATGGATTGGAAGAACAAATATTGTTAAATGTCTATAGTACCCCAAGCAATCTACACATTTAGTTCAATCCCTATCAGAATACCGCCAGCACTTTTCACAGGTCACATAAGCAGAGGCAACAGTAAGATCAAAAGCGCTGCGGCAAGAGCCCGCCGGGGTGTCTGAGGGGTACACCAAGGTGGCCTCTGTGGCTGGAGGAAAGTAAGAAAGAAAAAGAGAAGTAAGAGATGAGGTCAGGTGGCTATTGGAGGACTCTATCACATATGCCTCAGAAAGATTTTGTAGATATTACAAAGGCTCATCTTTTACAAGACAGAAAACTATTGAATGATTTTGAGCAGATGAGTTTCTTGATCACTCTTTGACAACATCACCGGCTATTTCGTCGAGAATAATTTACGGGTGGCAAGTTTGGCGGAAGGGAGACTGGTTTTAGAAAGCCATTGCAACAGTCCAAGGGGAAAACAACGGTAGTTTGGACCCGTGGGGTAGCACAGGAACCAATGAGAAGTGATCCATTCTGGATATTTTTTTAAGGCAGGGCAAACCTTGCGTTTGAAAGAAAAAGAGAAGCAAAGGAAAATTCCAAGGTTTGGGGCCCAAGCAACTGGAAAAAGCTGTTGCCATTTACTGTGGGAGGGGAGGCTGTATGGGTGGCAGCTCTGGGGAAAAGGGGACCTGAGGGATCACTAGCTTATAACTGTGAGCTTAGGTGAGCTCGTCAAGGGGATGAGTGTCAAAGTGCAAGGACTGAGCTCTGGGGCACAACACTCACAGGTAGGGTGATCAGCTTTTCTGGTTTGCTCAAGGCTGATTCCCAGGACATGGGACTGTCAGGAAAGCTCTGAGAATACTGAAACCATTGATCCACTATTCAGAGGTGAGGGAGATGAATGAGAAGCCCATGAGAAAGAATAGCAGAGCCCTGGGAGACGCATTGCCCTGGCAGCCAAGCAAGGAACCAGCTTCAAGGAAAAGACAGCCCTCAACTCTGTCAAATGCTGCTGATGGGGCAAGTGACAGGAAGATGGAGAGCTGACCCCTGGACATACATAAGAGAAGTCACAGGGGACTCTGACAAGAGCAGTTTTAGGGGAAGGTGCCTGGGACAGAAAGCCGGATTCTGGTGATTCAAGAGCGTCTTAGTCTGCCCAGGCTGCTCTAACAAAATACCATAGTCTGTGCAGCAGAAATGACAGAAATTAATTTCTCACAGTTCTGGAAGCTGGTAAGTCCAAGATCAAAGTGCTGACAGATTCAATTCCTGGTGAGGACCCTCCACCTGCCTTCTCATTATGTCCTCACTTACCTCAGAGTGTGTGTGCACAGAGACAGAGAGAGACTGAGTTCCCTTTCTCTAAGGCCATCCATCCTATCAGGTTAAGAACTCACCCTTATGATTTCATTTAACCTTAATTACCTCCTAAAAGAACTTAACCTCCAAATGCAGTCACATTCAGGGTTTAGGCATCAGCATATGGGAGGGGGGTACAATTTAGACCATAGCAAACAGAGAAATTAGAAAGAGAAAAATAAAAACAACACTTTCAGGGAGTTTTCCTGTGCAGAAAAGGGGGGGAAAGTGGTAGTTAAAAGGATATATAGGATCAAAAGAAGGTTGTTTGTTTTAAGATGGGTAGAAGGAAAATAAAAACATGTTTGTATGCTGATGAGAATGATCTAGCAAAGAGGGAAGAGGGGCCCTTGAATAGTTGAGAGGGAGTGGGACCTAAGGACAACTGGGGGATGGGCCTAAAGAAGGAACACAGATGGTTCATTTGTTGAAGCAGAAGCGGAGACAAAATTTAGGGACAGAGATGCACGTAGGTCTATAGACGTAATGTGTGGACTCAAGAGAATTCTGATAATTTCTGTTTTCTTGGTTAAATGGAAAGGAAAGATCATGAGCTGAGAGTGAGGATGGGAGCAGCTGTTGGCCGTTTGAGGGCTGAGGGAAAGTAGGAGTGTCATCTAGGAGAGTAGGCAAGTCCTGTAGAAAGGAAATGTAATATAATTGCCAGGGAGCATTAAGGACTCCCTTAGAGTTGAGCACTCCTTCAGAATGGCAGTTGAACACTCACACCTTAGCAGAATCCAATATGGTTATCCTAGGAGGGCTGGTACACAAGGCTAAGGGTTAGCTGACCTGGGGACTAGTCAGTCAGGGTTTCACCATTCACTTATGTATGTCACTTCATCTCTCTGAGCCTTCTTGTATTTTTACCTGTAAAACTGGGATATTCATGTCTGCACTGCCTTCCTTGGAAGAATCATGAGATGGAACCTGAGGAACATCTTCTAAAATGTTAAGTGTTAAACACATCAGAGATTACTAGAAGACTAAAGCAGGTAAAACTGGAATAGCACGAGGAAAGGTCCTCTGGTCCAAATGAGGTCTTTCCAGGAAGGATGGCCTAATGGCACTCCAGATAACAGGTTGGAGGTGACATACAGGAAAAGGACGTTGAACAGGACACACTCTGCCAATGACTACTGGTTGCTGTGGCCTAGGGCTGGTTGAAGCTAGTTAGCTGAGGACATGCGCTCCAAAGACACCCAGGATCGGGGCTGCCCTGGTGCATGTACACTTTTTGTGGTGAGTTAGAAATGGGTGCCCCCTCGCCTGGTTGGCTCAGTCAGTTAAGCAGCCAACTCTGAATTTCGGCTTAGGTCATGATCTCGGGGTCATGGGATTGAGCCCCAAGTTGGGCTCTGTGCTGAGCTGAGCTCGGAGTTTGCTTGTCCCTCTCCCTCTACTCCCCCCCAAACCCCCCTCTCTATTGTGTGCACTCTCGCTCTCTCTCTCAAATAAATAAATAATCTTAAAATCTCAAAAAAAAAAAAATAGGTGCCCCTTCCTCAAGACCCTTTACTTCCACATATCAGAAAACTGTCCCGACATACTTAGCTTGTTAGAATAAGATATTTTCTTGACATACACCTGAAACTTGTAACAAATATGAAAATCTACAGTGCTATTGTGTGAAAGGTGCCCCCTGGGGTTGTGGAGTGCTCAACACAGTTGTCTCAGCTGAACCTCAACACTCACCAAACCCTTTACTGACCACCACCTCATGCCTATATTTAAAGTAATATCAGAATATAATGTTGTTTTTAAGGTTTCAAGATCAAAATTGAACATTATTGGCCTTTGTGCTTTAGGCTCTATTCTTGGTAGACCTGGATTAGAAGAGGTCTTGGAAGATTGCTGACTTCCAGGAAGGATTTTACATATGCATTCAGCAGGTGGGAATCCAATGGTACAAATATGTTACGTTCACTGATAAAATGATGATCAGGATGGTGTAATGGGCCTTTTGGACAGCTTCCAAACCATGAAATACTGTATTTCTAAGTTTTGTGGGTTGGTTGGTTTGTTTGTTTGTTTTTTATTTGACAGAGAGAGAGATAGAGAGAGCAGGAACACAAGCAGGGAGAGTGGGAGAGGGAGAAGCAGGCCCCCCACAAAGCAGGGAGCCTGATGCGGGGCTCGATCCCAGGACACCGGGACCACGACCCGATCCAAAGGCAGACGCCCAACGACTGAGCCACCCAGGCACCCCTGTATTTCTAAGTTTTAAGAGCTCAGCTAAAAATTAGAAGACATACTGCTGAAGCCAAAAATCATGGGCAGTATTTATCTGTGGGATCTAAGTTTGTCATTTGGCATCCTGAACATTACGTGTCCCCAGAGCAAAGCAAACCTGGTACCTTACTTTGAAAAATAACTCAACCAATAATATAATTTCTGTATATGAGGGCCAGGTAGTATTACCAAAATCTGCAGATTCCAATTTTAGAACTCAGGAAAATATTTCAGAGCTGAAACAATCAACATCTTTTTGGCCAAGTAACCGAACAAAATTTTCTCTACAAAGCCAAGGTTCAATATTTTAATTCAGTTAAAGCCGGGACCCAGTACACCCGTCGTTATTACTGCATTCTTTGTGAGACTCCCTCTAGTGGCCCACAAGAGTTAGCCTCCTGAACGAGCACACCTGGATGAAGACTGGGGAGTTCCGTAGCAGTTCATTCTCTTTGTCTAATCTGATGGAAACTGGTCTCCTATCAAATGTGAAGGTGAAATCAGGGGAAGGGTGTGAAATGTCAACCTAACCGCCGCCCACCCCCACCCAAAGGGACCAAGAGGTGAAGGGGACCTAGTGATTTTACGACAATGAGCACTAAGAAAAACCTTTGAAGCTCTGAAATCCCAGGGACTTGACCTATAAAGTGTGAGGGCCAACCCCATTGACATCACAGGTCTTTCCTGCGGTCACAATGGTACTGAGCCACCCTGGGAAGATGCCCCAGAAACACAAAGACTTTAGTCAGATTGCAACCAAGTTTCCTTAGAGCTTTGGCTTTCTGAAAGACAAAAAAATCTCTGCTCCCTTTCAAAAACGTCAAATCAACAAAAAATAGAGCCAGGAAATCAAGCATCATGAGCTCAGGTATTTATCTCATAGATTATTCAAGGTCTCTAAGTTCTCATTCTTGACGACCTTACTTATATTTCTTACTACATATAAACAAGGTAATAAACCCCAAAGGAGATCCTTGGATGGCTTGGGTACGATAGAGTGAGAAATCATTTCCTATTCTTTTATAACAGTTTGATCTATGTGGATGCATCTCAACAAAGTTTCCTAAATGTCTAATGGAAGTACCAGGGATGATAAATTCTTCTAGGTGACTATGGGTGTGATGGGGACCTGGCGAAGAATTGATGTAGGGGAGGACAGAAGAGGAGAGTGTAAAATAAATTAGAAGCCTCCCTTAACCTTCACCGTATGTACAGAAACTGTCCTTAATTAAAAAAAAAAAAAATTTAACCACCAGGGCAAAAATTCACTTGCCTTAGTTCCTGATCTGATTCAGCATTCTGGTTGCCTAGTTACAGATGTAAACAAAAGTGCCTCCCCGTCTGCAGAGGAACAGCCGAAGGAAACTGATGGCCCCCTTCCTGGCTCAGTCAATGACCAAGAAAAGAAAGCAAGTACTTTTAGCCATTCATATTAAAAATAGAATATTTTGCTCAGCTTCTTTAAAGCTTAGCGTTGTTCAGAGAGTTCTAAGGAGTCCTAGAAGAGTTGTTTTTCTTCTCACTCTACCTACATTTCTTGTTTGTTCTGCTTTGACAAAGTGACTGGTGACCACACAAGCTGAAAAGAGAAAGTGTCTCAATATGTGAATACATTTATTGTACTGACTTTTAATATGCAGGGCTAAATATGAACAAAATTTGATCATTATTTTTTATAAAGATTCAAAAGAAACTATGATAATTGCAAGATAGAGACTTTATTCTAACATGAAAAAGAGAATAGCTAAATAGTTTTTTTTTATTGGTACTTGTCATCAATGAAAAAGAACATTCAAATAAGCAGTATTTTTAGACCTCACCAGAGGATGCAGCCTCTGGTGACAGAAAGAGCACTGGAAAGCTAGCACAGTATCAAGCACTGGATTTTGGTTTCTGTTGGCTATAGCACCCACAGGCTGTGTGACTTCCAGCAATTACTTAACCTCTCTGTTTCCTCTTCTGTGAAATGGGCTAATTAGGCCTATCATCCAAAGATGTGAGGTTTGAATGAACCACTAAGATAAAGAGTTTAGTAAATAAGAGAGACTCGGTCAATCGTTAGAATATGATTATTATTATCATCATCTATATGATCTTGAGGAAGTCTGCTACTTCTCTAATCCTCAGATTCCTTGCCTATAAAAATAATCATCTTAAATTCTTTCTGCAATAAGGTAGGATTTCAGTAAAGACAATGATTCCCACCTTATAGGGCATTATATACATGAAAGTATTTTATAGGCTTCAGTTAAGCGGTAAAGGAACACAGCATTTTAAAGTATTGTTATAAAACAGGTGCAAACTGACACACGCAAGAAGTCCATGAGTAGCCACCGACTTGTCTGTGAGAATTGTTATATAATCACAGTCTAGCTTGTAGGAACAGAGATGCAGCAGAGCTGCCTCCTATATGCAATTAGCAAAGATAGAAAAATTTACATATAAACTTATGTTAGATACATCAAAATTTGCAGACGAGAGGAAACAAACAGGCTGCGACGTTAACAGCTTTTGCTCTCTGTAGGTAGTACAATTACAATGAGAATTTCTTTTTTCTGTATCTTTTACTTTTCTATATTTTTCCAAATTTTCCTCCATTATCAGGTCTAACATGTGTTACTTTAAAAGTATGTGAGTTGTAGCTGTGTTTTTAAGAGGATGCTATTTATGGTCTTCAACATAAGACTTAAAAATAACATAAAAGTGAAAGATATAGATCCAACTGTTTCACTTGAGAAGGGGGAAGGAGACAATCACCTAGTAATTTAGTGTCCTTGGACACAATATTCACAAAGTCTTTCATTCCCCAAAAGGGAATGAAAGGGCTCCTAGGTGCCAAACATGGAAGGCCAGGGAGCAGCCAGTTGCTGAGGGAATACCACAGGCCGACCAGGCCAGGGTCACCATGGAGAGGTGAGAAGAGCAGCACTGAGTAGGCCAGGAGCCCAGGGTCCAGTTCTGTTCCAGCTCAAACCTGGAATCAAAACACAGAAGGGCAGAAGGCCAGTCATGTTCTGTAGGTAGTTAGGATGGTTTCCATAACATGGACCCCTGGGTGCCCAGTGGATCAGTGTACCCATCCTCTAGGGGAAGACCTGGCTTCAGCGCCTCAGACCCCACTCAGCAATGGGGAGAGAGGGCCTGAAGCATGATCATGGTGGTCACTGGCTCCATTTTGAGCAGGCTTGAGCCGTGCTGGTTGTCCACTGCCAAGTGGGCAGGGTCAGGAGAGCCTAACTATTGTCAGGGGGTCTTTATTAGCTTCCTTGATAATAGACTCACTTTTTTTTTTTTTTTAATTTTACTGGAGGAGAGAGCTTTCCAATTAAGTCTCTTAGGTGTTAATTAAGAAGTAAGACATGGTAGTTTTGCAAAAGGAATGATTTCTGTTTGTGGGTCTTACCCACTCTGCTCACCATGATCGTATACAATAACATAAGCTAAGAAAAATATCCCAGGAAACTATTTTGTTTAAGTTTTAAACTGAGGCAAAATACCACTCATACTCTCCCGATTGAATCCAGTTCAGTGATGGGCTATTAAAATGAGCATAAATCTGTGTCCTGTTTTTGATCTTAAAAATAAAGAACATTAAAGTTTAAAACAGTTTTAGCATATGTCAAACAGTGAGTGCATTTGGCAGTCTCTTTCCTCTGAGAAATGCTGTAAAATCATGAACTTTGGTACAAGGGGAACTTTCTAGTAGTGTCATGTTATTGAATTAGTTAAGTTCATATGGCCAGCTATGTTAAACACTAGTAAGTTATGTACAAAACTGTGCTCTGCTTTAATTTCTCATTGACTGTAATAATCTGACATCCAGGTTTCGTAGAAAACAAAATTACCTGGATAGACTAGATTTCTAGTTTTGGACTTCATTTTTGAAAACTAGTTGTTTCCCCTCAGAAATTAGCATGTTGGAGTAAATTCACTCTGTGAGAACTTCTTTAGTAATTCATCCAATAATCATTGGATATTTCACTTAAAATTTTTCTAAGAATAATCCATGGCTTTGAATTGTCCAAAAAGTTTCTCCTGGCTGTGATAGCAATCTATGAAATGAAGCTCTCTAACTTGATTTTGGTTTTAGTCTCTAGAAATACAGATGGAGCATGTGTAAGTTTAACTGGGCTGATGGTCTATAGTATATATTTTGTTTAAAATTAAAATATTTATATAAAAATAAGATTGGTAAGACTTACCTATAAAGTAGCTGATGATACATTTTAAACCCATGACCTTTGTTATAGGTAAGATTATCTCCTACCACAATGTCAACCAAGAATTCTACAGATCTAGTTCAGTATGTTGACACGTAAGTCTGTAAATTGCAACTGGTTTTAACTATTTACTATATTTAATGATTCAGCTAGAGATTAAAGTGCCTGACTAAGATCTTTGAGTTCATATAAACGGATTCTCTGCTTTCAGAAGAGACTGCATAAACAACTTCAGAAGATGACCCTCTCTATGCTATTCTCTTCTCTTTGACCAAACAAGCCCATTTTATAGCCTCCTCTTTAAGTACCTTCCATAGGCTCCTATAGATTATGAATCATAGAACATAGGCAATGAATGACATATGAAAAGATCGCATAGGGTTAACTATGACTTTCAAAATACACCAAATAAATCTATTAACATTTTGTTATAAAAACTCAGAAATTTTTGGGCGCCTGGGTGGCTCAGTTGGTTAAGCAACTGCCTTCAGCTCAGATCATGATCCTGGAGTCCTGGGATCGAGTCCCACATCGGGCTCCCTGCTCAGCAGGGAGTCTGCTTCTCCCTCTGACCCTCCCCCCTCTCATGCTCTCTCTCTCTCTCATTCTCTCTCTCAAATAAATAAAATCTTTAAAAAACAACAGAAATTTTTAAGTATATTAAATGAATCATCAGAAAATTTTGTTTCTGCTGCTTACAGTGCCACACCTGGACCTCATCCAGGGAAGGTCTGCAGAAGAGGGACAACTCTGGGGGCATGGAAATATGATACATTATTGATACATATACAATGTCCAAAAGACCCTTGAATTCCAGTTGGTAAAGGTGGCATCACAGAGGCAATGCATATTCAATTGAGTTGTTTTCTATTTTGTATGTCGAGGGAGGATTTGGTCTGAGGCAACAATTAATGTTTTTAGGGCATTTGGGATTTCATCTCTATATGACCTCAATCAGTCCCATAATGTCTCTTGGCTTTGGTTCTTTCATTTGCCAAACAAAGAGGTTAGTTAGATTAGAAGCTCCCTCGGACCCACTGTAACTTTCAAATGATTCTGATCCTGGGGCATCTGGGTGGCTTAGTTGGTTAAGCATCTGCCTTTGGCTCAGGTCCTGATCCTGGAATTCCAGGATTGAGCCCTGCATCGGGCTCCCTGCTCAGTGGAGAGTCTGCTTCTCCCTCTGCCCTCACCCCGCTCATGCCTTCTCTCTCTCTCAAATAAATAAGATTTTTAAAAAATAAGATAAAATAATTCTGATCCTAAAATATATATTATGACCGCAGAAGAAATTTATCAAATAAATGAAATGAGTCAATGAGAAGACAAAAATCTAAATACTGGATTTTCATTTTTTTATATTATCTTTAACAATGAAGATGATAAAAATTTTAAACTCACAGATTTTTATTACAATCTGTTCACAATTAAGAGTTTCCCTGATCCTTAGCCAATTGAATTAACACACCACAAATACTTCAACCACAGTATTTCAGCCCCTCTTAACTTGTATTTGCTTATATGACAATAAGGCCATAATTTAGGGAAAATGAAACCAAACAAAGGAAAAGGATTTTTTTAATGTTTAAAAATACAACTGAGGGTTCTAGAGGGGAGGGGTGTGGGGGGATGGGTTAGCCTGGTGATGGGTTATTAAAGAGGGCACGTACTGAATGGAGCACTGGGTGTCATACACAAACAATGAATCATGGAACACTACATCAAAAACTAATGATGCAATGTATGGTGATTAACATAACATAATAAAATTAAAAAATACAGTATTTTAATGTTTAAAAATACAATTCGGTTTGGTGACTTTTTTCTGAGTGAAGGACAATGAATGTGGTAGGCACAGAAATAATTATTTTACATGGATATATTAGCTAACCTTGCCATCCGAGGAAGAAAGGGAGACTTGTTCCTACCTGAATCTACACATGGTAGATGGAAAATAGAAATCATTCTTCTGATCTGTCAAATTCCAATATGAACCCAAGTGGATTTCTTTAGCCCAGGCTGCTGACCTGCATCCCGGGAGATGACAGAACAAATTCCTGGAAGACGGTGACAATCTTGAAAAGAAATCCAAGGAAATTTTTGCCATTTCTTGGATTCCAGAGAAACTAAAATTAAGACAAGGGGGGAGAAATATTCTCTAATTCAAAGCAAAAGCATAATGAAGATTATCTAGTCCCAGAATTCATTTCTACCTTGATCTCCCCCAAAACCCCTCTCTTGTGGTCTAAGCCATATATCTAGAACTTCTATGTACCACCTGAGATAGTTTTGTTTGTTTTGTTTTGTTTTGTTTTTGATCTTTCCCCTGTGATCTCCCAGAGCAGGCTGCAAGCTTTCAAAAGGCAGGGATGGTATAACCTTACCCCTACAGTACTAGCCTATCGCGGTGCATTGACTATCGATTCCTGTGGATAGACTTAATGTAGAGTCATGGGTGAACAACTGAATCTTTAAGAGTCCTCTTCGTGCAGCAGACTCCTAGGTAGCTGATTAACTGGAAAAGCAAAATGGCACTCGGGCATTTCAATCATCAGTGCAGATAATTCATACTGAAAGGTCGAATCCAATAAAATAAACAGAAAAACAACAAATTTTTAAAAATTGCTTCATCATGGGCGCCTGGGTGGCTCAGTCGTTAAGCGTCTGCCTTCGGCTCAGGTCATGATCTCAGAGTCCTGGGATCGAGTCCCACCTCGGGCTCCCTGCTTGGCGGGAGGCCTGCTTCTCCCTCTCCCACCCCTCCTGCTTAAATTCCCTCTCTCACTGTGTCTCTCTCTGTCAAATAAATAAAATCTTAAAAAAAATAAAAATAAAAAAATAAAAAATAAAATAAAAATTGCTTCATCCTTCAAGCCATAGTACTCAGTGAGCAGCAACAAATTTATTGATATGCAAACAAGGTACTTACACAAGCAAAAGTCATTATCAACTCATTAAACTGCCTAAATATATATTACATATTCGCAGAGGTTCTGCCTTATAAATCTATATGGGAATATTTATAGGAAATACAAAAAACCAAACACTAACCACAACCAAAAAAAAAGTAAAAATCCAGCAAAGATTCACTCTGTGAAGGTTTGCACATTAAAAAGACTGGCAGGACCGAGTGCTTACAGGGCTCTGCTCAGCCTCAGGCAGTTGGAGCTACGCCCACACATTATTAGTACTTGTTAAATGTTAGTCATATTAATAATCCATGGGGCAGGGGGAGGCGGAATGCTTGCAATCATTTATAGGACAGTTATGGTGACATTATATTAAAGGCAGTAAATAATTCTGATTGCCACATGTGTTCGTTGATTCACAATGACAGGGTAGCCCGTGCTTATTAAGCTTGATTGAACAGGAAAGCACCAAAGTCTTTTTTCTTTTTCTTCTTTTTTTTTCTGCTGGCAGAAGGAGCACTACATGGAGGCCAGGCACCTCAGGTCCATTCTTAAATCCGCCTCTAATTAGCTATGGGACCTTGAGAAAAAGAAAATGTCTTTTCTTTGTGGGCAGTCTCTGCCTCTTCTGTAAAATGGGGTGGAGTTTTAAGTGATGATGAGCAGCCGAAGTCTCAAGGGCTGTCTGTGTTCACAATGAGATCCAGATTTCATTTCCAGGATGCAGATTAGAAAGCTGCCTCTGTTTGCTACTTCTCAACTCTGTTCACAATTTCTCATCAACATTCTTTTATGTCATAACGTAAGTGGCTAAGATTTAAGAACACAGATCATTCCCCCATGGGATTTAATTTTGAATAGAAAACAAATTCTGCCGATAAATCTCTTTTTTATTTTTCTTCAATTGACCCTACTGAAAAAAAAAAAATTCTGACCTCTGAATTGAATAATTTTTTTTTTTTAAAGATTTTATTTATTTATTTATTTAACAGAGAGAGATACAGCAAGAGAGGGAACACAAGCAGGGGGAGTGGGAGAGGGAGAAGCAGGCTCCCCGCAGAGCAGGGAGCCCAATGCGGGACTCGATCCCAGGACCCCGGGATCATGATCTGAGCCGAAGGCAGACGCTTAACCGACTGAGCCACCCAGGCGCCCTGAATCGAATAATTTCTAAGGTCTCTTCCATCCCTAAAATTCTTTGGTCTTCTAAAACTGGTTATTTACCTTTTATTCACTTTACAAACACTTATTGAGCATTTACTATGTGCTAGGCACTTAGAGAGTCATCAGGGGACAAGACAGACTAAGCACCCTGGCCTTGTGGAGCTTCCATTCGAGCAGGAGGAAGAGACACGCGTTGTTGGATAACCTGTCAAGGCAGGCTTTGCTGAGAAGTCAGATGTGAGCAAAAATCGGGAGATGAGGGAGCTGGCCATGTAGAGACGTGTGTGCGAAGAGCAAAATTTCCAAGGCATGGGGGCAAAGATGGCTGGAATGAAAAAGAGAAAAGTATAAACTTGAAGTATCATGCCCCTGGGCCAGGGAAATGAAGTTGTTTGATACTGAGGAGTTGTCCAGGCTGGGCTACAGCCAGTGTGTATCTCAGGAGTTCTCAGGAGTACCCTCTGGGAAGATGAGGGGTCTGGCTGACAGACAGTCAAAGAAGGGTATTTAAAATTTGGATCCATGAAACTATCAGTAAATGAAATGGGCAAAATAAGACATGATTGATGATCTCTCTTGGTGAGTAGAATACGGCATTTGGAGTCTGGGAAGTATTTTTTTTCATGGTTTTCCCTCAGTACCATGGCAGACATTTTATTATATTCCCGTGATGCATTGCTTTTCTTGTTACATGATGAAGACAGATATTTTACAGTACAGGACAGGAGAAAGGAAGACCAAACACTGTTGGTTGAGCTTTCTATGGGCTAGGTCATGTTACCTTGGAGATCTTTGGGGTTTTATTTTGCAACATCCTATCCATCCATGAGGGCAACCGGCTCCCAGGAGAGAAAGTTCAAAACAGTCTGCACAGCTTGTGAAGGAGCGGGCACTCTGGGTTTGTTAGCAAGGATTCTATGACCTGGCAAACCCTCTTGCACCCGGCACAGCTCCCTGGCCCCACTGACCATATTCATTGCTAAAGCTTCCAGCTCTTAGGCCATGGTAATCTCCTCACCTCATCCTCTCAATAACCCTCACAGAGGGAGAGTGTCACTATTTTAACGACAAAGACCCTGGGGTTCAAAGGAGTCAAATATTTGTCCACACACAATACTATGACAGGACCAAGATTCTAACCCAGAAATCTATGTCTAGATTTCCACATGCCTTGCCAGCGATCCACTCAATACACGTGTGTGCACACGCACACATACACACACATGCAACACCAGGGGACATTTCACCTGCAGCCCATCCCTGGAGCATGAAAGATGTGATACGACCATAGACTTCTGATCTTCCTCCATGCGGGCCCCTCTGTGAGGTGTGGCCAGCCTGGACCCCCAGCATCTTAGCCGTGCCTGGGAGGCACCATCATCAGCCTCAGTGCAGTCTCTTATTCCTCTCTAGCATCTTCTAGATTCCATCTCTAGCCCCTTGCTATGATGGGTGAGACTCTGGCTGTGGGTAGACACAGCTACAGGAATTGGGCATGACTCACAGCACCCCCCCCCCGTATCGGTTAGGGTAGGGGCTGCCCAGATGAAACTCAGTACCTCCCCCACCCCCCAGGAGGCCCTCTGGATTCTTGCCACACGTCGGAGCTTCTGCTCAAGCGAGAGAACTGTGCTGGGGTCAGGTTGAGGCTGGACTCAGTTCTTTAGAGCAGAGAGGGAGCCCCTCCAGCCTCTGGGCCTCAGAGAGGACCCTTAGAACTCCACGGAGAGATACAAGCCAAGCAGAGGAAAGGTGACTGGTAGTTACATAATGTATCCTGAGAAAACACAATGTAACAGGAAGAGCTACTGATTGGTCTAAGCAAAGTTGCTGTGATGCAGGAAAAAAGAGTCAAAAGAAGCAGCTTAAAACGTTTCCCAGCCGAGTTACTGCCAATCTCCAAGCCTCAGATTCCATCTGAATTGAGAAAAATTTTACCTATGTAGTGGTGGGGATGAAATGAAATAATTTTTATGGAAGTGACATGTCCACTATAGGCATTATATGGAAATAAGATTGTGTAATAATATGTTCCTTACATTTGTCCTGGGTTAGGAACTTCCCTTAAGTAATAGACCATCTTTCCTAGGGCTGCCATAACGCAGTCTCATAAACTGGGTAGCTTAAAACAACAGATATTTATTGCCTCACAATGGGAGGTCAGAAGTCTGAAATCAAGGTGTCGGCAGGGTTGGTTTCGTCTGAGGACTCTGAGGGAGAATCTGTTTCATTCCTCTCTCTTCACTTCTGGTGACAGCTGGTAATCTCTGGTGTTCCTTGGCTTCTAGATGCATCACTTCAATCTCTACCACCATATTTGCCTGGTAGTCTCCTTGTGTCTCCATCTTTACATGGCCATCCTCTTATAGGGGCGTCAGTCACACTGGATTATGGACCCACCCTACCCTATAATCCCAACTAATTACATCTGCAATGACCTTATTTCCAAATGGTTATATTTTGAGGTACCAGGAGTTAGGACTTCAACATATCTTTTGGTGGGGACACAATTCAGCCCATAATTCCACCTAATAATTACTAATAATCATCGAAAGAACATATGTAAAAGACACTTAAGGACATTACAAAGCACTCCAAGTACATTAAGTAAATTGATATCCTTCAAGCAATTGCGTCAGGCGGGAGTCCTGATCTCCACAGGACACAAGGACAGAAGGACAACCCAAGAAAGGTTAAAGATAGTAAGTGGCAGAGACAGCGCTTGAACCCCAGTCTTCGGATTCCAAGTACAGTGTTCTTTACCCTAGAGACTCCCATAAACAACACATACACCCCCCCCCCAAAATAGCCAGGCAATATGGAAAAGTGTCACAAAAACGCTACAAAATGCGATAAGAACTCCAAATATCATCAAAACCATTTGCTGCTGCAGTTTGCACACGCTTTGCCTGTAAGAGCTACCTATCACATCTCCATTCCCGCAGACACTCCGGAACACCCGAATGCCTCCCACAAGAAAGCCAGTCACCGCAGGGGTAGCATTCATTCTGTAATGTCATTGAAAATTTTACTAATGTGAGGTGTTTCCCTCATACGCTATAACTTGTCACTAGAAATGATCCACAACCAGTCTCCTTCTCCAATCTCTTCTCAGCCACGTTCCTATTTAGAGTCCGGTCCTTTCCAGGCTCTTCCATGCAGACCTCACACAGGCACAGCCCTACTGGCTTTGGTCGGCCTCTTCCCAGACTGTACCCATGAAACCGGAGTTGCCTCCCTTAGGGCCCTAGAGCATCCAGTGTCACGTAAAACTCAGCAACGGAGGCTTCTCTAGCTGCCAAAATCCATTTGCCGGGGTGGTTAGATACAAGCAACAGAGAAACTACAGAAAACATCTTTTCAATTTCATTGTTCCACATTCACTTACAGGTTATTTTTGTGAGGCCTCAAAATGTTCCCTAAAATGTCACTTTATATGTGTATTTTTGCAGGACTCTAGGCACCAAGAACGGAGCTAGTCATCATAGATCTCACAAAAATGAAAACTGTCTTCAGTTCTGCTCGTCATTGTTCTAGAAAAGGCTTTCAGCTCTCCAATTTTTGCATCTTGAGTATTACAGGTTGCCAAGATGGTTATCAGAATCTCCTAAGTAAATGTAGTGCTCTACTCACAAGAACAGAACAGGCAGAGAAGTGAGAGGTTCTCTGTGCTGATGCATCTGTCAGCAATAACACAGCTGGTGCAAGTCACACGGAGCCGCAGAGAAATAGAACTCGGAGTTTGTGGAAAATCTGTTCAGATTCCGTTGTCAGCTCCATAGTCAGTGATTTATGGAAAGCCCAAATCTCTCTCTGAAAAGGCCCCCTGGGAATTCTTTCTCCTGCCGTTAGTAGCTCCATCTGGACGAGTCTGGAATATTCAGTCATTTCTTTACTTTCACAATTAAACTTAGATATAAGTCCCACTGATACAACATACTAATAAAACAGTGGGCTTGTTTTTCTTTTTAACTGACTGAAAGAATCAGAGTGGCCATATCTTGTTATTCAGTTTGTAACCATTTGGATGACCTGAGGCTTTGAACCATGGTATCAGGAATCTCTCTTAGGAGATTGAGAATGTTCCTGTGTGAGTTTTTCTGGTGGTTGATTTAGAAAGCTCAACTGCAAAAGTCTTCTCTTTTGTTACGGTAATGGAAGTGGAAAAATATATGAGCTCTATGTTTATCTTGCAGGAATCACATAAAGAGAACTAAACAGAGCATTATCTGGTGCTTCATTAAGCCTCATTAATAAATAATAAAAAAACGCCCCACCTATACTAAACCTTAAGCATGAAAAGAAATTTCAAAAAGGAATGCTCTCCGTTTAAGTGTAAAATAACTTCTAAAAATAAACTTTAAAAGCTAACAGAAACCATAGAGTCCACCATTTATATAAGTCAGTTAATGTCCCCAGGGTTGCAGGAAAATATACTTGCAGAGCAGTAGGTGCTGCCTCCCCAGAGGCCTCCTTCGGTGTACCACACGGCAACATCATGGAGCCCGTCATGACAGGCAGGGCCACAGACTGGCATCTGAGGCACAGGCGGCAGCCCCGTTCCTCTGCTGGCTTCCGTCTGATGCCTCATACTCTCTCTGGATACGGTCTTGACACCAGCCAATAGCGCCCCCCGAAGAGCGAGTGAACGTGGGCTGCTCATATCCCTGCAGCTCCGTGGCACTGGTTTCGCCACCTCCACCATGTGCCTCTCACAGGAGCTGTACGGAGCTTCACAACCATACAGCCAAGTAGGCCTGGTAGCCCCACTGAAGGATGAATTTAATTGAAACACTTGGTTGGTGAATGGTGGAACCCATACTCTACCCTCAGTCTATCTTGTCTACCACCTTGCCAAACTGCTTCTGACTACTCACTTGACCTGAGAGCTCATATTCTCTATTTGACGCATCAGCACTTCATTCTATTCTGCCTTGTCACATTCACTGATTCACATGACCCATCTTACATAAATCAATGATGCTCAATATTTAGAAGACATTTAGAAACACCTAAGTGCTTATTTCAAATATGTATTCTTGCGGTGTCCCTCCCAACCTTCAAGATTATGATTGAACGAATCTATGGGAGAGCCAAGGAATCTGCGTTGTAACAACTTCCCTCCCTTCTCCACCCTCATCGTACTAGTTCAAGTTTCTTTATGAGAAATACTGAATTAGACTAAGTTCCTTGAGGGACAGACCACTGTATATTAAGCATGGACTAGAGTAGATATTTAGTACATACTTGCTGACGTATTTTTTATTTCAACTGTCATTTTTATTGGTAGATTATTATAGATACAGTGCTTTCAGCTACACATAACACAAACTCCAACCAAAATGGTTGATTAGCTCACATTTTTATAAATCTAGAGTTTGGTTAATTTAGAGGCTTAACATCATCAAGCAGGTGTTTCCTATCCTTCTTCCCTGCCACCCTATTCTCCCTCATGATCACAAGATGGCTTCAGCAGCTCCAGACATCACACACAGACATGACAACATCCAGCAAACAAGTGGGAAGTTTCTTCTTATGTATCTCTTCTTGAAAGCAAAGAAACCTTACCCGAAACCCCACAAGAGGTTTCCCCTTTCACCGGACTGGCCAGAATCACTTCACATGCTTCTCCTTAAACCACTTGCATCTCAACCCAGAAGGAGACCACCATGATTCACGTGCCCCGCTGAAGGACATGGTGGATGGGAGGATGAACCAAATCAGGCAGAAGCAGCGAGGGTTGGCAGGGTGGCTACAAGGAGTTAACCAACAATATGTGCCACACTGGGAACACCTAAGAGTACACAAATACTCAATTTTGAGAGGAATGCAGCATCATTCACAAGTGTCTGTATGGGGTGGAAGTCTAGGAACCAAACACTCTTTTACTGACACATGCAGGCTGCAGATTGTGGAGAGGCCAGAAAGAAGCACTTGCTCAAGGAAGAGCGCAAGTATATGTGCAGTCTGCCACTAGGCTATGTGTCACTGTCAGCAGGGCCCGACATCCTCTTCCCTTCTGCCTGTGACTCACACAGCCCATCCAGGGGAGCACCGTCAGCATGCTGGGGTTTTAGAGGAATGGATTTTACATATATATGAGGCTCCATTTGGTAATTTTCCAGAAGAACATTTTTGAGCCAAATGAGTGGTAGAGGGAATTTAATGAAACCCTCAGCAAAGCCTTCTTTGTGCAGGGGAAAGGAAAGAGGAGCTTCACCTCGGCTGAGGCTGAGGCTACTTTATACTGCCCAAGAGATGAAACTGTAAACCTTGAGGCTCTCCCAACCTGTAGCTTTATGGCACCATTCCCGCCCCCCCTCCCCAATTTCCAACAACTCAGCCTTAAGGGAACAAACAGTCCAGCTAGAAAAAACAGTCAGTCAACAAATATTTATTGACTACCTACTTCATGTCAGGCACCCTTCTCAGTGTTGGAGACCGTGTGGAGAACAAGTTAGCTAAAGCCCCTGCCCACAGTAAGCTTTTAGTCTAGTGATGGAGGGCAGAAAATAAACATAAGGAAGTAAGATAATTTTAGATAATGACAAATGCTGGGGAGAAGATGAAATGGGGTATGATGATAGAAAGTGACTGAGGAAGGGCGCTTGGGTGGCTCAGTCGGTTAAGCATCTGCCTTCTGCTCAGGTCATGATCCCCAGAGTCCTGGGATCTAGTCCCGCATTGGGCTCCTTGCACAGTGGGAAGCCTGCTTCTCCCTCTGCCTGCCGCTCCCCCTGCTTGTGCCCTCTCTCTCCCTCTGACAAATAAATAATAAAAATAATTTTTAAAAAAGAAAGAACGAAAGTGACTGAGGAGTAGACTTGTCTGAGGAGGGGATACTGGATTTGAGATAAAAACGATGAGAAGGAGGCGACCATGAAGTGACTGCAGTGAAGAGCATTCCAAGCAGCAGGAACAGCAAGTGCTTAGGCTCTGGGTGAGGAACTAGTTTGGCATGTTTGCGGGACAGAAAGAAGATCCATGTGGTTGAATAAGAGTGAATGGATGGAAGAGTGGGAGGAGCTGATGTTGGAAATGAGAGCAAGGATTTTATTCTCAGAGAATGGATAAGCCATTGGAGGGTCTTAGACTTTTAGAAGACCACTCTAGCTGCTATGTAGAAGATACACTTTTTGTTCAGACACAGAAGTAGAGGAGATAATAGTGGCCAGGACCAAGAAAAGAAGAAAGAACTCGGGAAAGAGTGGATATGGAGCCTAGGGACACTTCTATGTGTCTATGTGTCGTTTCTGCTGCCACTCTAAGAGATCACATGAGTAGCATTAATCAAATTGTGTCCCCTGCTTCTGCTTATTATCTCTTGGAATTATAGGAATATAGGAGAGTTAAGCTTAACATTTGATTTTGGAGTCACACAGATGAGTTTCAAATTTTGACCCTGACATATCTGAATTGTGTGACCCTTTCTTCTGTCTGGTAAATTTCCTCATTCCAGTCTCCCAAATCACTAGTTCATCCTTCAGCTATTTCCTCTGTCATATTTATCTCATCTTTTTTCTTTATTTAGACTATTATAATTTTTATGCCTAATATTTCTAGTTTACTTTTTTATGTTTTCCAGTTTTTTGTTTTCATTCTGCTAACATCTTCCCTTCTTTTATTGTTTACTAGCCTTTTAAAAAATGTCTTGTCGGGACACCTGGGTGGCTCAGTCCATTAAGTATCTGCCTTCGGCTCAGGTCATGATCCCAGGGTCCTGGGATCGAGTCCTGAGTGGGGCTCCCTGCTCAGCGGGGAGTCTGCTTCTCCCTCTCCCTCTGACTGCCGCTCCCCCTGCTTGTGCTCTTTCTCACTCTAGCAAATAAATAAAATCTTTAAAAAAATTAAAATACAAATAAAAAATGTCTTGTTGCATATATCTTACTATTTCTCTTACATGGGAAAACCCAGCAGATTATTTGTGGGCTAGTTGGTTTTGGAAAAGACTGTGCTCCTCAAATGTCTTGCTATTTTGGCCCAGGAATTAATTTCCCTGGGGGTTGTCAACTCCAGTAAACTCAGGGGGCAGGGTGTGGATGAGCCCCAGGCACAGTAAAACCACAATCAACCACTCCTCATCTTACAAAATAACTTGCCCTGTCAGGTTTTCACCTTTGCTCCTCAGGAAGAAGTAACAGTAGGAGACCAGTTGCTTTTCCACCCCTGGGGCCTGTGGGTAGGACGGTGTAAAAACAAATGCCCAAGGTCAGTTGCTCCCCAAGTTTTTTGTTACTGTTGTTTCAGGTTCTTACCAACGCAGGCCTTCTGCCTTGCCTGATCTGACTCTTGAGGACACTTAAACAAGAATCTGAAATTTCACACAGATAGAGCATTTGTCCCAAGGCTATCAAGGGGAAGAAGCAAAAGCAGAACTACACCAGTCCTTCTTCCGCATTTTACTCTCCCCCAGCCTCCCTGAGCTATCTCTTGCCCTAGGCCCGAGGAGCCATCTGACTGAGGTTGGCTTGCCTACGAAACAGGCTCTGAGATGGAGATTGGTGAACAGAAGGCTCACATGGAGTGCTCTGGGGTCACCGTCGGAAGGGAAGGAAACAGAATTGGGAAGAAAGAAAAGTATCATGATACGATTCCACAGGGAGCTCTGAAGCTGGGACGGTCCTCCCAAGTTGTTCTGAGATAGAGCAGGCGTGCCAAGCCTTCATTCTCACATGTTGACCTATCACTAAGTTCAAGTTGCCCCAGGAAGTGGGCATAGCGCTGGGCAAAAGTGACTCTCTTCACCAAGGCTGTTCCCAGAGAAGCTGTTAGCTGAGGTCTGTCAAACTGGCAGCCCTCCCAACGCTTGGAGAAATAAGCCCCTCCTTCCCGAAAAGGAAGCTGGGGGGCACATAATGGCACCCAATACACCACCCTACTGTACACATTCACCAGCTTAAAATAACCCCCACAGCACAAGGGTTTTTCAAAGTTTTCTAAGTTTCCTTTCTAGATCCTCCAAGGTTTTAGGAGGCAGAGAGGATAGGAAGCCAGCAGTCACGACAGGTCAGCATTTTGGTCAAGACCATAGTGAGCCCAGGAAATTTTACTCCGGAGGGACTGTGCAACTCATTTCCTTTCTTCAGAGAGTAGGTCACAAAAACAAGCAAAGTAAATTCAATAAAGGAAAAAAAAAAAAGGACAAAACAAAAGTAGCTTGTCCTTTAAGAAGCTTATCTGTGAAGGGAAAGAGGAATATAATAATGCCAGTAGAGGTTATCAGGATCTTACATGTTTCTTTACCCTAATACTAACGAGCCCTAGCCTTTCAGTTTCTTTTTCTAATTTACTGTGTTTACTTTTTCGCTGAACTTCTGATTCTTTTGTGAATCTCTGCCTTTGAGCTATCATTTCTCCCACCTTAGAAGGCAACACTCTCTTCAGTCGAATTTTCAGGCATTAAATTTATATGGATCTAACTGGCTTGTTAGAATAGCGGGTAAAGTGTGAAATGATTCCTGCTTAGGAAACATGAAAAATGCATAACGTAAGACCAAGGCAGAAGTCAGATCTTCTTAGATGAGATGCAAACCAGGATTCTAACCAGGCTGGGGCTTAGGATCCTCCCAAACTTCCAAACAGGGGAGACAAGACTGTAGTAGAAGTGAAGATGCAAGTTCTGCTTCTGGCTCCTCCTACTCATTCTTGTAACGCCCCTGGTGTTGTTTCTTTTTCCTGACCAGGGGTCATTCGTTCCTTCCTGTGATTCCAAACACCCAGAAAAGTCAGCTAGAAGACAGACTGAACAAGCAGGAGCGCACCATCGCGATCCTCCTTGAACAAGCCTTCCGCATCAAGGATGACATCTCTGCTTGTCTTCAGGGGACCCACGGCTTTCAAAAAGAGGAATTGCTTGCCAGGAAGCTACTGGAAAACCACATTCAGACCATCACCAGCATCGTCAAAAAACTCAGCCAAAATATTGAGGTAGTTCTTTATTTTCCTTATGTTGACATCATTGTTTGACAACAATTATCAACCACCAATATCATCTTTCAACTATAGAAATGAGACACTATGGCTTAAGTTTAAGTGATTACAACATGTTGCCCCAGAGGAAAACAGTTCAACTTTTCTTTTTTTTTTAAAGATTTTATTTATTTATTCATGAGAGACAGAGAGAAACAGAGGGAGAAGCAGGCTCCCAAGGAGCAGGAAGCCCGATGCGGGACTCGATCCCAGGACCCTGGGATCATGACCTGAGCCGAAGGCAGACGCTTAACCATCTGAGCCACCCAGGCGCCCCCAGTTCAACTTTTCAACTGCTCATTTATGCCAAAAAGTAGAAGGAAATTCTATTCAAAAAGCATTTAGTGTCTATTCTGTGACAGCAGAGAGAATTGTTTAACAGTATGTCAGATACATTTTAATCTAAATCTCCAAGATTCTTTTCATGTAATCATCAAAAATTTTAGTGAACTTTTAGAAGGTATTTTATTGGTATTTAGCACATAATGAATTGACTCCTAAAAAGTCAGTGCACTTCTCAAAGTGGTCAAAGGTGTTTCTAGGCATAATAGTGTTAAGAAAGTGACAAGAGGTTAGCGGCTCAGTGCTTTTGAGATAATGACAAAATCAAGGACAGCACTAGTGCTCAAATAAGATACCAATTTAAAAGTCAAAACTTGTTGGTAATTAAAAAGAAAATAGCATTCTCAGAAATATCAAAATGGTTCTAGGATGGTCTATATTTTCATCTGGGTGGTTGTTACATGGTTGATTATATTTGTCAAAATCCATCCAGATACACACTTTGATTTGTACCTTTTAATACATACTAATTATACCTCAATAAAATACTCTTCACATTAAGGGGGGAAAGTTTCCAGATCTCTAGAAATCTTGCTAAGAGTTTCTTTTCCTAGAATAATTGATTGTTGTAGATTAGCTCTGAAAAAAAGACAAAACATTTTCTAAAAACTGTAAAATCTCAAAATATTTGCAATCCTGTTGAGGGGTTGGCATATATAGGGAAAATGAGGAGGGCTGGTCTGTGTAGTAAACTGAATTAGAAAATATTTTAAAGTCTGTAGATAACATAGTTAAAACATTATCAAGAAGAAACTAATAGGCTACCTCTAGTAAATAACTAAGACTATAGAGTGCCAGGCACTTTACAGAAAAATAGATGCTACTTAAGTATTTTTTTGAAAACTTGAACTCATTAGCCAGGTCAGCCCTTGCCAATTGACCAGCGAGATGGGTTTGAGTGTGAGCTGAAGCTGGACTTGGGCTTTTGAGAGGAATGAAAAAAATTGTTTTTAATCAACCATAATTGTAACACTTAAGTTGCTTATTCCTTTTCATAATCAAATTATCTGTTTTTCAAGCTGGCAGCTAATTACAAATTTTTTTAAAATTAATTTAAACTCAAGAAATAATTTTATGTAAAACATTGCTTTCTTGTGTTTTTTCCCATCAACTTATAAAAGCAATACTTGTTCATTATAGATTATTGTGAAAACTTAGGAAAAAATGTTAAAACCTGGGGAAAAAAAATCTCATAATTCCACCAACAAATGGCAATCTCTACAAACAGCCAGAGTTATTTCCCTCAAGTCCTTCCACATATTCCATTCAGGAGGCTGAGACTACATTTGTAGGCACAATCTTTAATATAAAATTATATCATAAACTCTCACATGTCATTAAAGGTTCTTTGCATGGTGCTTACACCATGATTTCCTAAATTATTATCTTAATATTAAAATATCTTTGTGCATAAATGTATGTCTGTATTTGGCTTCTTTCCATAGTATATATTCTTAGAAGTGGAACTTCAGGGTGTGAACACCGTAAAAGCTCTTGATGCATGTTGCCAAAATGGTTGCTGGAAAGTTTATACTTACTTACACTTCCATTAGCATTATATGAGAATGCTTTTTCACTGTGCCCATGACAGCATTGAGATTTGTTGTTTTAACTTTGCTAAATTGATGGGATAGAAATGAGATCTTTCTCTTTTTTTCACTTTCTGAAAGTGACTGTAACCATTTGCATTTTCTCTGTCAATCATCTATTAATGTCTTTTGCCAATCTAACTTTTGGAGTTTTAGTACTTTTTAATTCTTATTGATTTGATGAGATTTTTTTATTAATTAAGGATAATAGTTGGTGGTACCCTGGCAAATGTTTAACAACCAGCAGTCAAATATTTTCTGGAGGATAAAAACTTGGTTTGTAGCGTTTGCCTATTTCCATGGTGTTAATACTCTCACTATGATTGATTTCAAACACCAAAACACCAAACACAAAGATGGGAAAAGATAGGCATAATTGGCTTTCACCAACAAGCGCATGCTGATCATAGCACAGAACTGAAATCCTTGGCAATAACGTTCGTTATAAACGCTTTTCCAGTTTGTTGTTTACACCTTAGTTATATTTACAATGTTTCTATCACATTTTACATAAGGTTAAACATTCCAATATTTTGCTCTGAGATTTCTCTCATTAGTTTTAAGAATCGAAATGTCTTCATTTAGAACTGAAATAATCACCTGTATTATCTGTTATTTTTATGGCTGAACTTTTTATCTATATTTTTAATCTACTTTTCTAAGATCTATATTGATGTATGTCATGAGATAAGGATCTAAACAGATTGTTTTCTGAATAATAACCAGAGATCCCAACACTATTTGTGAAATTCCTCCCCCAGTGATCTGTGAGCCTCAAGAATAGCACCTTTCTTTCTTACATTTACCAAGACCTTCATTACATTACATTGATCTATTTAGGTATGCATATCTATTTAGTTACATTGATGTATTTATCTTTGTCTCATATAATGTTTTAGTGTTTAGTAGGGCAATTTCCCTTTCATCACAATTCTTTACCAAAATAAAGCAAAACAACATCTATTCTATGGTCTGAAGGTCTGTGTCTGTCCCCTCTCCCCAAAAATTCATATGTTGAAATCTCATGTCAAATGTGATAATATTAGGAGGTGGGGTCTCATGAATAGGACTAGTGCCCTCCTAAAAAAGACCCCACAGATCTCCCTAGCCCCTCCACCACGTGAGGACACAGTAAGAAGTAGGCAGTCTGCAACCCAGAAGAGGGCTCTCACCAGAACTGGACCATGCTGGCACCCTGACCTTGGAGTTTTAGCCTCCAGAACTGTGAAAAATAAATTTCTGTTCTTTAGTAGCCACCCAGTCTGTGGTATGTTGTTAGAGCAACCTGAATGGACTAAGACACCTACATGCATACAAAAACAAATGAAAACAAAAAAACTCTAGCTAGTGTTCTTGACACTTCTGTGTTTTCAGTTAAAATTTTATTTGCCCTTGGGTGGTCTCAATCTGCCAGTTTACAAATGAGAAAGATCCTGTATATGGTCTTTAAAATTTCTATCATTCATTTGTTACAAAAATCCTTCTTTTCCTCAAAAAATTCATAAACATAAATTTAAACATAGTTCAGGCCTTGGTCAAATACAGCAACTAAAATGTTTCGCCAAATCATGAACTTGTATTATACTCTCACTTTTTTATGAATAAATATGAATTATTTTATATATCTTCACTTTACACTAGAATTTGTTTGAATGTCAAGTAAGATAGAAATTTTGTCTATGGATAAGCAGAATTTTTTTTTAATTTTTAAATTAATACTTACATATGAGTGTGAAAAAATTTTAAACTACTATTCTTGGAACCACCAACCTGGTAGAGTAAAACAGTCAGGTCTATTTCAGAATACCAAGAACTACTGAAGACATGACTAAGGATACTCAAGGGTAAAATCTGAACACACTTCAAGCCATGACTCTCTCGTGTTCTCTAAAAAACCAAGAAAATAAATCTTTTTCACTCCATGTGAGTGAAACAGTCTGATTCAGATTTGCTTGTGTTAGTGATATTAGCTTCACTGTGCTTCTGAGTCAATCTGTGAGGGGTCTTGCCTGATGCCATGTGAGGGATCCCTTTTTCTAAATCCACCACCAATTCTGAAACAGGTTTTTGTGAAAAGCTTGAATATCAGTGTTCCAAATGGCAGCTCATGGCCATAACAGCACAATAAGTATGTTTTATTTGGCCCATATTGTGTTTATAAAAGATTTTGACTAAGATGTCAATATTTAAAAACTGGAAGATTTAGGGGTGCCTGGGTGGCTCAGTCAGTTAAGCTTACAACTCAGTTTTAGCTCAGGTCATAGTCTCAGGGTCAGGGGATCAGCCCCGCATTGGGCTCCACACTCAGCAGCGAGTCTGCTTGGGATTCTCTCTCTCCCTCTGCCCCTCCTCTCACTCCCTCAATTGAGCTTGTGCTCACTCCCTCTCTCTGTCTGAAATAAATCTTTTTTAAAAATCAAAATATTTAACATAAAATCTAGATTTCTAGATTATTCCTATCTGGCAACAATCTGCTGGGATCAGGCCATCGCTGCCTCCCTCAGATAAGGCAGGGACTGCCTCTCTCTGACATAGGACTCTCTCACTCCTTTACACTACCAGCCTAGTTAGGAAAGGCATTCGATTTGGTAGCCTCTGCTTTAAACTATATTTTCTTATCATGTGGGATGGGAAATTAATGGGAATTTTCTCTCAAAATTACAGGTTTTGGAAGACCAAATAAGAGCTCGAGACCAGGTGGCCACAGGAACTAATTTTGCAGTACGGGAGCTAAACACCAAACACCTTCAAGGAGTTGGAGATCTTCGAGGAAGAGTAGCCAGGTGAGAAGAAGCATCTAACAGTCAGTTCTTGCTCACTGAATTCTCATTCCCAAATAAGTTCCATATAGTAGAAAAGTAGATATTGTCTTTACATGAGGCTAAACTGATGAGGTAGTAGTTGAGAAAGTGTATGATAGAATTTGAAAGCCTCATACCACCTGTGAGACTCCAGGGTTTTATGAGAGACCCCTTATAGGCAATGTCCAGTTTGGTTCCATCTGAAAGTGAGAAGAATCATTATTGTCTTTATAGCCCTGGATTGTCCAAATACCAACATCTTATGCAAAGACACAGCCTCATAGCCACAAACAAAATCCCCAGATGTGTCAAATTCTAATGATTAAAACATTAAAAACATATACGAATGACATTTAAAAGTCTAACAAAAGGGACTTACTTCCTAATGGATAAAATTTTGAGTAACATCTTTCAAATGATATTTCTAAATCAAAAGAATTAATGTTATACAGGTTAGCAAAAATCTGTGAGTATTGACAATGGCAGGACCACCCCAGTAGGCACACCAAAGATCACTTGTGAACGGCTGACTGTAGACACCTTTGCGACTCTATATCGTCTGCCAGCACCTCTTTCCTCTCTCCTGGAATACCCAACCTCCATCTTGTTAATCTGCTCCGAAATGTCAACGACCAAACAAGAATAGGTGATCAATACCTAGGACAAACTTCTCTTAGAGTATCTATCCATTCAACTCAACAACAACAAAAAATGCATTAAGCTCTATGCTGTATCCCCATTTTTTTATTTTTTCTGCAAACTGCTTACAAACCTACTCTTCTATTTTTGTAAATTCTGCCTTACATATAAGATAAAATAACAGATTTAAATGAAACCAATACACGAATGGAATAATATCAAGAACAAGATGTGTATACCAGGCAGTATGCTGGGATTCAGGGATTCAGCAACATGGTCCACTTCCAATTCCCCATGACCCCCGGTTTATGGTCTACCTGGGAAAACAAGCTCCAAATATAAGAAATGAGACGAACACTACAATGAAAGCCTGTGGTGCCATGGGAATATCCAAATCAGACTGAGGCGTAGGGAAGTCTTCCTGGAGGAGGTGACACTTGAGATGAGTTTTGAAGGATCCATAGCAGTTCGCTAGACAAGGAAGGATGGAAAATGCACTTCAGATAGGAAGAATAATATGTGCAAAAGAACTGAGGGATGAATTACTGTGACATGTTCAAGGGGCTACCTGTGAGAAGAGTGTTTTAGTTTTGGTATTTTGGGGTTTGCATTTAGGGAGAGATGGGAGATGGGGAGATGAAGCTCAAAGGTGGTCTAGATTGGATGCTGAGGGATCTTGTGGGCCAAGGAAAAAAGTCTGAACTTTACATAGAAGGTTATAAGTAACCATGGGAAGATTTTAAGTAAGGGGATGACATATTTAGTGACACTCTAGTAGTAGCTGGATTGCTGCGGTGCAGAAAGCAAACATGAAAATGAAAGGAAGCGTATTGCAGCAATCAAGGTGCCAAATGTCAAGGGCTTAAACTAAAGCACTAGCCATGAAAGTCCAGAGCAGGTAACAGACATTAGGAAAACAGAATCTATGGAAATAGTACCTATGTGTACACACACACAGATATGTAATTATATTATTTATAAATATATGTTTATGAGTCCAAAATATACAAAATTCTATATTTCATTATATCATATTTGATACATACAAAGGAAACTTTATAATATTTGGGTAAGTTATGAAGCAAAATAATAAAACACTAGCAAACCCACCATCAGACTTAGATGTGCCATAATTTTCCAAAGATAAATACCAAACATCTGTTTTGAATAAACTTAGAATTTGGTTCCATTTGGTGGTGTGCTGATGATGACTCAACTATTTATCTTTTCTGCAAACTGCTTACAAACCTACTCTTCTATTTTTGTAAATTCTGCCTTACATATAAGATAAAATAACAGATTTAAATGAAACCAATACATGAATGGAATAATATCAAGAACAAGATGTGCAACTCCTTTTGCTCTGCTCTAATTTACTTTTTTCCTTTTTGTCTCCTTTCTTAAAAATAAAACTTATTTATATTTAAAGTCTACAACATGATGATTTTATATATATATACACATACTAAAATGATTATGACAGTCAAGCTAATTAATATATCTTCTCCTCACATAGGTACCATTTTATGTGTGTGATAAGAGCATCGGAAATCTACTTTAGCATATTTCCATTCTTCAATACAACATTATTAACTATGATCATCACAAGTGTACCTTAGGTCTCTAGCATGTTCGTCCTACCTAACTGTAACTTTGTAATCTTTGACCAACATTTCCCCATTTCCCCCACCTCCTCACCCTGGACAACCACCATTCTACTCTCTGCTTCTATGTACTTTACTTTTTCAGATTCTATATGAGATGATGAGGTTTTTTTTCTTTCTGTGTCTACCTTAATTAACTTAGCATAATGTCCTCCAGTTTTAGCCACGTATTTGCGAATGGCAATATGTCCTTTTTTGAGTCTAAATTGTAATCAGAATCTGTGTGTGTGTGTGTGTGTCACAATTTCTTTATTCATCTGTCAACAGACACTTAGGTTGTTTCCATTTTTTGGCTATTGTGAATATTGCTGCAATGAACGTGGGAGTGCAGATATTTCTTCCAAGTACTGATTTCATTTCCTTTGAATATATATCCAGGAGAGGGGTTGCTGGATGATGTAATAGTTCTATTTTCAGTTTTCTAAAGAATCTTCATCCTGTTTTCTACAACGGCTGTACCAATTTACATTCTTACCAATACTATACAAGGATTTTCTTTTCTCCATGTACTAGTCACCATTTGTTATCTTTTTATTATTTTGATAATAGCCATCCTAACAGGTGTAAGATGATATCTCATTGTGGTTTTGATTTGCAGTTTCCTGGTGATCAGTGATGTTGAGTACCTTTTATTGTACCTGTTGGTCATTTGTATGTCATCTTTGGATAAATGTCTATTCAGATCCTTTGTCTATTTTTTAATGTTGGTGGTCATTTAAAGCTAACTCTTTGTTTTCTATGGTCCCAAGGGACTTGCAAATGAGCCCCATCAGCTCTTAGAGAGGGGTGATTTGGAAGCCAGTCTCTCGAGTGGCTGTTTGGTCCAAACATTTCACTCCTCAGGGAGAAGCTGGGATTTGGGGGTCTCCCCCAATTGTAAGGAAGGCCCTGTGCCAAGAATGGGGTTTACAGCGTGAGTGTGTCTCAGCTTTTCCTACCCATTTCAATATTTTCTTAGTTGCCTGATATGTAGGAGTCTTTAGTTTCTGGATTTTTCTCAGAGGGAACTGATCTGTATGTAGCTGTTTATTTGGTGCATCCAGAGGAGGAGGGGAAACCAAGAGCCTCCTATTCCTCCATTTTACTCTTCAATTGCTTAATTACCTTCCCCATGAATCTTAAGTAGTGATTTTAGGACAAGGTCTTTTTTTTCCTTGAAATGTCTCCCTTTTATGAAAATTTCTTAAATCTATTTGTTAATCTGAGACAGAATCTGGCTAAAAGCCATGAGACTTAAACTCACTCTTCCTCTCCCATTTTGTGCATTTTTGCCAGGCAAGTGCCTAATGGACAAGTTGAGACCGAAGTAATGACTGTTTTTCCACATATACTGACCTTCATTACAATTAGTATTTTGGCGTAACTGAGATTACGTTGGTTATTTTAACATAATTCTTAGCAAACGTTTTACTGTTGCATAAATCAAACTCAGTATTTAATAATGGCAATGTGCTTTGGATTTTTCACCTTATTCCCTACTCCGAAATAAGTGGCAGTTGAAAAGCAAGTACTTCCAATGAGGTGAGGTTCTCAAAGTTGTCTGGCCTGCTTTTGATACCCTCTCCTCTGTTTGGTAGATGATAGTCTCAAGTGCAAATGAGGAAAAGCAAATACGTAAAGAATACCCACAGGGATGGCTATGATTTATAGCCTGCAGCAGTAGCCAGAGGAGGCCAAACTTCTAGCCACATTTGGTGATTTGGGACCCGAAGGCAGATTTGCTTATGAAAAAATAATAAATTGTGTTAATATGTGACTAAAAGCAAAAGTCATATCCTTTGGAGAAATAATAATGATATCATGGATATCGTCAACTTTTGAAAAGCTAAGAGTAGGAACTTCTGATTAAGGATAGTCAAATAAAAATATTTTCACGTCACTTCTCTCACTTGAGACATCTTAAAGCCAGTTAAAAATATAAGAAGGGAAACAAAAACTCCATCTTTAATACAACCTGGAAGTTGCCACAACTGCTAACCACAAACAGCATACGCTTATCAACTACTGTGATGTCTGGACTGGTAGAGTCCTCCTCCGACCTCGAACATAATAATTTGCTCCAAATCAAGAGTTGTAATCCTAAAAGGCATAGGCCAAATAATTTGAATGGAGCAATATTACATAGGGGCTCAGGTGGGAAATAGGAGAGATAGGAAGTGGCCCTTTAGAGACTCAGGTCAGTAACACAGAGCAGCTAGGGAGTGTAGCTGAGGACGCGATCACGTTATTTTGATCATCTCGAACAGACCTCCATGCTTGCAAGTTCACACCTGAGAGAAATACTGACATGTTACGTGCAGAGGAAGTGGAGGAGGCCTGTAGTGTCACAACAGAGAATCTAGGACTCAATGATTGGCTGTGAAATACACCAGTCTAGTTTTTGAGGAGAAAATGGGGAGATGTACCCCCCCACACACACACCCTGCCAGGCCTAAGGAAATAACAGATTTGATACCAAAAGCGTAAGTGGAGGATGTGGTCTACTCCTCACCAAACACACACTTAGCTATCTGCAGGTAGTCAGAATCATTCAAAGATGTAAGAGTAATAGTTGGAAGAATCTAGGCTGTGCATAAAATCGCCTCCACCACCATCAATAGACAGAGAAAAACATAAGGCTGCTGAACATACCTCAATGAGAAGAATTACTCAAAAAAACACAGGAAGAGTTCAAAGGTTCTCCTGGTTTCAAAGAAGTTAAGAACAAAAGAAAGAGAAGATTGCTGATTGATCAGTCACATGTAAATTTGCTCCTTCCCAAAGTCCCACTAAATCTACAGCAAAAATAATGTTTCTCTTTAAAACATACCCACAAAGACAGAGGATATCAGCATAGAAATCTTGGAACCTAGAAAATAGACAGACATGTGGAAGCTGATTTAGCAGACATAATAAAACCAATTTTAAATCTGTGGGGTAAGCTGAGAATGATGTGGTTTTACACCACAGAATTCTCAAAAGGCATAGGAGTTGGCCTCGCCAGGAACCTCTGAAACTGGGGGTAAAGACAGGCACCTGTGTCCGGGGAGAACTGAGAAAAGCAGGAAGAAGCAGAGCAAGGAGCCACTATAGTTTGTTATTAGTCTTTTAGTTTTTACTGACTTCTAAACTATAGGCATGTTTTAGTTTCATAAAATAAATATTATTTAAAATAAATAAACAAATATTATTTAAAAAAATAAGAAATAAAAGGGCTTTCCCCCAAAAGAGATTATCACATAAAAGAACGAGAGAGAGAAACTGGAATTGTTCAGGAATAAGGTGGAAATTTTACAGAGATGAAATATGCTTTGGAAGGCCTCCAAATGCAATAAATACAACTACAAATAATAATTTATTTTTTAAAAAGCAAACATGAGCAAACCATAGAAAACGAAAAGAAAACGTTTTTCAATATAAAAATAGTTGTAGAGAAATGATATATACAGCAGACAAGTAAAACTCATTCAACAAAGACCCTTTGGGACCTCCTCAAGAAGAAAGAGAACGAATTCTTCAGGAAAAAACTATGCGTGGGTATAAGAGAAGAAAACTTTCTTGAAACAAGATTTGAATCTATAAATCCAGACTGTAATCCCAGAAAAATTGCTATAAGAACAATTAAATCAAGATATCTTGGTTGAAGTGACTGAACATCAGGAATAAAGAATCATTAGACAACCAGGTAAACAAAACAAATCAGCGTGCAGCATTAGGCTGGCGCTATCTGTGTTCACGTGGGAAGGCAGGAAGCAATAAATAAAGCTGCTGATCGGGTAGGGGTGCTTCCTCAGTGCCAGGTACTGGCTAAATCCTGTCTGTTCATCCCTCCTTTCATCCTTAAATAACCCTATCAGGCTAGAAAATAGCAGATTCAAAGCCAGGTCACTGTGATGCCGGAGACCAGTTCTTAACCACTAGTCTACAAGGCACAGACCAGCTGTCGCTGAAGGTGGAACCAGGAGGGCGCTGGGTGAGGAGTGGCAGGGGGCGGCGGCAGCAGTCACTGTTTCTGTGTAACCTTTGGAGATCTTAATGTGGCTTCACGTAAGAATATCCTAACTAACCGACAATAGAACTTGTTTTGACAACAACGGTTTCTACAAAACGGCTTTTGCCCATGACTTTGGTGCGTTGCAAGCTAGCTCCCATTTTTGATCAGATTAATTCCGAATTTTCCCTCCCAGCAGTCTCCCCACCCCCACGACAGTCCCCTGGTATCTCTTGAAGGGACTTCCCAGGCAAAATTACCATCTTACTCACTTTTGGCTCAACTTTGGCACCAAAAATCTTAAGAAAAACAAATTCATTTCTAGATCCTAAAAAATATTGACAGCTATAAAGCAAACGATATTTATAGCACTTAGTGTGACAACATGAAAATGTGCTTCCAATAAATATTATTTGAGGACAGTCAAAAGAGTTATTTTATAAAATTACAAACTTCAAAGTGATCTCTGTTAACTTTATATAAAAAACACAGTCCCTCAGCATTCTACACCCTATCTTTCATGCATATATGAGTGTATTGAAAGTATAAGACAATCTGTAACCTGTTGTCTCCCAGGAGAAGCCTTGAGTGGTGATAGTGGGGTGGGGTTCCCTGACACGCTGGGAAGATGGTTAATCTTCAACTCCAACCCCACTTTACACTAGAGTTCCTTCCTTAAGACACCAATGCAACTTTTGGGCCAAAATTTTATTCACATGTTAGTGTGAATTGTTTTTGTCCTAATATAAGACAACACTTGACTTAGACCACTCGAGGAACAGGAGTTTTGATTGGGGCTGAGAGGAGGGAAATTGTTTTTTGAAGATGGGTTGGAAGATGATGGCAACCTGGGGCTCTTTGTAGCCAGAAGAGAATTGGCAATCTTGGAGTCAACGAAAGAGACTAATCAGAGGAAAGTGGATTCAGAATGCAATATAGAACAGGAAAAGGTTTCGATTTTGCCTAACCATAGGCAGCAGGGATTATTCCCAAAACATTAAAATCTGTTGGAACTCCTCTGACTGAATTAATATATCAGACTGAAAATCCAAAATTCTCCACATTTTCTCCCAATGTCTTCATCTACTTCAACCCAGTTCTTTGATTTTGGTCAATGTATCATTATCCAAAGTGGTTTCACTCCCATCAGGAAAAAAAGAGAAAAATGAAGATTTCTACATTTGCTCCTACATCTACTAACTCATTATTCAAAGAACTTTAGAATTTTTGCTATCAGGTGAATGCACACGTCCTACTGCAGTATTAAAAATGTTTGCACCTATTGATCTCACAACCAATTTTCATCTTGCTGCTAGATGTGACTCCAGCATTGTGAAGCTTTCTGGAGACATTCACTTCATCAGGCACGAGCACCGGAAAACTGAAAAATCAATTCAAGATTTTATGTCTGCCCTAGAAACTGTTTCTAAGAACTTGGATGTGAAGGTAACTGAAAATATTTGGAACTCTTAAGTTACGTGTTACAGACAGCAGATCATTATAGCTTATCAAAATGCCTAGTCAAGTGGTAATGTTTCAAAAGAACTCTTTTCTTCCAAAGAGCTTAAATATGACAGCTCGGGGCGCCTGGGTGGCTCAGTCGTTAGGCGTCTGCCTTCGGCTCAGGTCATGATCTCAGGGTCCTGGGATCGAGCCCCGCATCGGGCTCCTCGCTCTGCGGGAGGCCTGCTTCTCCCTCTCCCACTCCCCCTGCTTGTGTTCCCTCTCTCGCTGTGTCTATCTCTGTCAAATGAATAAATTAAAAAAAAAAATCTTTAAATATGACATCTCATGCGTATATACCATGAGTACTGTCAGTTGAATGAGCAAATATTTAATGAGCACCTCCTATGTTCCAACACAGCAACCCATTGCAAGCCTATGCTGCTTGATTCCACTTTTGCTGTTATTCCCTTACTCTCTGGGTTTTCCTCAAAGACTGTAGAACCAAAGATTATAAGCAAAGCAATTTCTCATGGAAGCTATTATTATTAAAGATACGAGCTAAATGTGAGTTGATGATGTTACATCCCTACAATAGGTTATGTCTCTCACAAAAGAATACACAAATCCCCCATTGGCCTGGTTTTAAAGGCCATCTCCACACTGGCCCCTGCTTAGCTCTTCAGCTCACCCCATGTTTCCTGGCTCACCCCTCATACCTAGTGATACTGAACAACCTGCCAGTAGGTCCCTACTCACTCTAAGATATAGTATGGCCTCCATATTATTTGTGCTCTTTTCTGCCTAAAATGCCTCTCCTTTCTCATCTTCCCAGTCAATGGCTTAAGTAAAGAAGCTAATGCAAATTTTTCCCTGTCCTACTTTGTTACATTTATTTATTTATTTATTTGAGAGCGAGCAGGAGGCAAGGGTAGAGGCAGAGGGAGAGGGAGAGAGAGAATCTTAAGCAGGCTTCACACTCAGTGCAGACCCCAACGTGGGGCTGAATCTCATGACCCTGCGGTCATGACCTGAGCCGAAATCAAGAGTCAGACACTTAACCGACCGAGCCACCCAGGCACCCCACTTTATCACATATCTTATGTAATGATAAGCACATCTCTTCTGAAGTCATTTGGGCAGAACAAAGTGAAAATCCTTTGGGAATTAGGGGGGGTGGAGATCAGTGTTTGATTATTTGCTCGTACAAGCCAGTTTATCAAGAGCAGAAGGTTCACAGGGGCACATAGTTTACTGCAGTCCCATTGGACTCACCTTGCCCACACCTACACACCCATCTAATTAAGTCCTAATCGTTTTTTTGGTTGATTTTCTTTGTTTTTCTTCAATTTCTTTGTTTTTCAAAATATTTAGTCATATCAACAACAAATCATAACCACTTAATCTCTGGTTTTCTGATTTAAAACCTTAGTACTTTTTTCATAAAGCCATGACCAGAACGTCCAGGTCACTGTTAAATACAATGTGTGGGTCATAAATGGTCATAATGGTCATAGAGGACAGCTTCTCTAGTTTCTGATTATACTGGAGATGTCTTTTGTTGTTTGCTGTTGGTTTGATATGTTTAACCATGTTAAGGAAGTATCCAGCAGTTCCTACTTACTTCCATTAGTTTTTATTAGTATTTAGTTTTTATTAGGACTGAATATTTAACTTTACAAGTTGCCTTGTAGACATCAACAAATGCCTAAATCATATTAGTTGTTTTCTGGTTTGGGTTTTTATTCGTTCACTTGTTTACCTCTTTGGACTTCTAATGTGCTATGTCAATACATTTCCCAATACTGAAACATTCCAGCATTTTCTGCTATACAGTCTTGTGTAATCATTCAGCATTTGTCTCTGCATCTAAGTTCAAAAGTGACATTGACTATAGTTCATCCTTAGTTTTTTTTAAGATGATACATATGATATGTATCGTTCACAAATCAAAACTATATAAGAAAATGCAGGGGTGCCTGGGTGGCTCAGTCAGTTATGTGTCCAACTCTTGATTTCGGCTCAGGTCATAATCTCAGGGTCATGAGATTGAGCCCTGCATTGGGCTCCACGCTCAGCAAGGAGTCTGTTTGAGATTCTCTCCCTGTCCTGCTCCTCTCCCTTCACACCCCTCTCAAATCCCAGTGTACTCTCTCTCAAATAAATAAATATTTTAAAAAGTATACACCAAGAATGTTCATGCCCACTTCTGTCACCAGTTATCACCTTCTTTCATTTCCTCACTGAAACCATTTTTATTATGCTGCTGTGGATCCTTTCAGTATGCCTTTATGCAGATATAAGCAAATGCAAATATATTCTTATTTCCTCCTTTTTACAAAATAGATAGCATATTATATATATTACTATGCACCTATTTTAGCTTTTTTTAATTTAAATTTTACTCAGTTAACATACAGTGCAATATTAGTTTCTGGAGTAGAGTTCAGTGATTCATCACTTACATACAATACCAAGTGCTCATCACAAAAAGTACCCTCCTTAATACCCTTCAGCCATCTATCCCATTCCCTCCCATCATCTCCCTCCATCAACCCTCAGTTTGTTCTCTATCGTTAAGAGTCTCTTATGGTTTATTTTCCTCTCTCCCTCCCCTCCCTTTCCATATGTTCATCTGCTTTCTTTCTTAAATTCCACACATGAGTGAGATCGTATGATATTTGTATTTCTCTGACTGATTTATTTCACTTAGCATAATACACTCTAGCTGCATCCACATCATTGCAAATGGCAAGATTTCATTCTTTTTTATGGCTGAGTAATATTTCATTGAATGAATATATATATATTCATTCAGATGTGAATGACGATGTGATATATATAGATAGATATAGATAGATATATCTATATATATATATATAATCTCATCTTCCCAGTCAATGGCTTAAGTAAAGCTGGGACTTTCCAGACTGCTGGGACTATCCAGACTGATTTTAAAATCATATGCAAAAATAAACAATTATCACCAGGAAAAGGGAGAAAAGAAAACAATGAAAGGGACTTGCTGTACCAGGTATTAAAAGTACTGGGGCACCTGGGTGGCTCTGTTGGGTAAGTGTCCGACTCTTGGTTTCTGTGTATATATATATGTATAGTGTATGAGAGAGAGAGTACACTGGGATTTGAGAGGGGTGTGAAGGGAGAGGAGGACAGAGAGAGAATCTCAAACAGACTCCTTGCTGAGCGTGGAGCCCAATGCAGGGCTCAATCTCATGACCCTGAGATTATGACCTGAGCCGAAATCAAGAGTTGGACACTTAACTGACTGAGCCACCCAGGCACCCCTGCATTTTCTTATATAGTTTTGATTTGTGAATCATACATATGTATCACCTTAAAAAAAACTAAGGATGAACTATAGTCAATATGTATATATATATATACACATCTTCTTTATCCATTCATCAGTTTCATCAGTTGATGGACATTTGGGCTCTTTCCATAGTTGCCTATTGTGGACATTGCTGCTATAATTCAAATCTGTATTTTTGTATCCTTTGGATAATGCCTACTAGTGCAGTTGCTAGGTCATTGGGTAGGTAGTTCTATTTTTAACTTTCTGAGGAACCTCCATACTGTTCTCCAGAGTGGCTGCACCAGTTTGCATTCCCATCAACAGTGCAAGAGGGTTCCCCTTACCTCTGCATCCTTGCCAACACCTGTTGTTTATGTTGTTAATGTTAGCCATTCTGACAAGGGTGAGGTGGTATCTCATTGAGGTTTGGATTTGTATTTCCCTGATGATGAGTGATGCTGAGCATCTTCTCATGTGTCTGTTAGCCATCTGATGTCTTCTTTGGAAAAATGTCTTCTGCCCATTTCTTAACTGGATTATTTGGTTTTGAGGGCATTGAGTTTGAAAAGCTCTTTATAGATTTTGGATATTAAGCCTTTATCCAATATGTCATTTACAAATATCTTCTTCCATTCCATAGGCTGCCTTGTAGTTTTGTTGATTGTTTTCTTCACTGTGCATAAGTTTTTTATCTTGATGAAGTCCCAATAGTTCATTTTTGCCTTTGTTTCCCTTGCTTCTGGCAACATGTCTAGTAAGAAGTTGCTACAGCCGAGGTCAGAGAGGATTCTGCCTATTTTCTCCTTGAGGATTTTGATGGATTCCTGTCTCACATTTAGGTCTTTCATCCTATTTTTTCTAACTAAACAAATAGATCCTGGAGATCAGCCATATTAGTATATGGAGAGCTTCCTCATTCTTTTTTATAACTGAATACTCTTCCTGTCTGTATAATAGCTCATTTAACCAATCTCTCACAGATGGACATTCGGGCTATTTTTAATATTTCTCTCTTGCAAATCAATGCTGCAATGTATAACCTTGCACTTATGTCTGTGTGTGCGTGTGTGTGTGTGTGTGTGTGTGTAGGTATGTTTGTAGGTTCAACACCCAGAAGTGTGATTGTTGGGTCAAAGTACATGGTTGTTATTTTGAAAGATCTTGCTCTCTGTGGGGCTTTGACCATATTGCACAGCCACCAACAATATGTAAAATGTCCTATGTCCCCATCGCCTCACCAATGGTGTTGACTTTTGAATTTTACCATTCTTATAGGAAAAAGATAGCTATAGTCTCTATGTTTCGCTTAGTCTCTCTTATTGTGAATGAGGTTCATATCTTCAAGAGCTATTTGTATTTCTTTTTCAGTGAGCTATCCGTTCATCTCTTTTATCCATTTCCCTATTGGTCTGTTTTCCTTTTTCTTCTCAATTTCTAGGAGCTCTTTATATGTTAGAGAGATGAGCCCTTCTCTATGATATGATCTGCAAATACATTTTCCCAGGTTGTCATCTTTTGACTCTTGGCATGCTTATGTGCTCTATTTGTAGCTAAATTTATCAGTTTTTTCTTTTTTGGCTTCTTTTAAGTCACACTTAGAAAGAAATTCCCCATACAAAGGCCTGAATTATTCATATTTTCTTCTAGCACTTTCATGGCTTTACTATTATATTTAAATTCTTGATCCATTTGGAGTTTTTCTTAATAAGGTGTTTTAATTATTATTTTCATCAGTGAGGCCTTATAGTACTTTAATATTTTTAAATTTATTTCTTCATTTTAGAGAGAGAAGGGGAGAGTGTGCGCGTGAGTGGGGGGGGAAGGGCAGAGGGAGACATTCTGGAGCAGTCTTCCCGCTGAGCACAGAGTCCAATGCAGGGCTCAGTCTCACGACCCATCTGACCCATCTGATCATGACCTGAACAGAAACCAAGAGTCAGACACTTACCCAACAGAGCCACCCAGGTGCCCCAGTACTTTTAATACCTGTTACAGCAAGTCCCCTTCATTGCTTTCTTTTCTCCCTTTTCCTGGTGATAATTGTTTATTTTTGCATATGATTTTAAAATCAGTCTGGATAGTCTCAGCAAATAAATCAACAAACTCAATTTTAATTTTTATTGAAATCATGTTAAATGTATAAATTAAGTTTAGAATTGACAGAGTAGGGGCGCCTGGGTGGCTCAGTCTGTTAAACGTCTGCCTTAGACTCAGGTCAGGATCCATTGAGCCCTGCCGCTCCCTGCTCTCTCTCTCTCTCAAATAAATACATAAAATCTTTAGAATTGACAGAGTGGTAATGCTGAGTGTTTTATCTAAGAACATAGCATGCTTCCTATTTGTGCAGGTTTGCTTTTATATCATTCAAGAGTGGTTTCAAATTCTCCTCATGTATGCATCATCTTCAGTGTATTTTGGGATTTTGTTATCTTTTTTCTTTTTAGTTTATTGTAATGAAGTTTCATTATATCTTCTGACTAGTTGTTAGTTGTATATAATGAAGGCTATATTAATTTTATATTCTACTAATTTAGCGAATTCTTCTCTTGATTATAGAAATTTTTCAGTTTTTTGCTGTTGCTGTTTTCCAGGCACACAATCATATGATTTTTCAATAATAAGTTTACTCTTCTTTTCCCATTTTCACACACATAATTTCTCTCTATGTTCTAGTTGTTTTAATAACTCCAGTATGATATTAAATAGTAGCAAGGGGTTAGTGGTCATCCTGCTCTTGTTTCTGTTGTTAACAGAAATGCCCCCAGTGTTTTCCGCATGGTGAGAGAAGTTTCCTTAGTAAACATGTTTGGTGCACAACTATTCCTATTTTACTGAGTTTTTGTTTTTAATTAAGAATGATTATTAATTTGGCAAATGCATTTTCAGCATTTGTGGAGATAATCATGTGAGTTTTCTCTTAAACTATACTAGCATAATTATTTGTATTAACATATTTCTTATTAAACAATTCGTTTTAAAAAATAAATTGCACTTGATTATGATTTTTTTTTAAGTTGTGATACTGGATACTGTTTGCTGATATTTTATTTGAGAAGTTTTCATCAATGTTTATAAACAAGACTAGTCTTTTTGTGCAAACTTTTTCAGATTTTAGAATCAATGTTTTGCTCACTTCATACAAATAGTTTGGAAGTTTCCCTTCTTTTTCTATGCTCTGAAATAGTTTAAAGGCATTGCAATGACCTATTCTTTAAAGATTTGGTAGTTTTGCCTCTGAAGCCATATGGGCCTACTCATTTAGTGGAAAGGAAAGACCTTTGATATCTTTGCTCAGTTTCTTCTGTGGAAATTGGTCTGTTTCAAGGCTCCATCTCTTCAAGGGTCTTGGAAAAAAGTACATTTTTCATCCAGATTTTGAAATTAATTTCCATAAAATTATGCAAAATACTTCTAGGATTGTTTTAATTCTTTCTGCTTTTATATTTTTCCCCCTGCCATTTTATTTGTGCTTTTTTTCCCTTTGATTAGTTAGTTGTGTTTTAACGATACTGATTTCTCTCCAATGAGCCAGTCTTTTTATGTATCTTTAAGTTCTGCTTCTATTTTGTTTTCCATGTATTCTCAGCAATTTAAGCTTTTGACTTTCTCTTTTTCCTTTTCCTGTGATTTGTTTTGCTGATCACTTTCTAACTTTTTGAATGACATATATTTGTAGTCTTTCTTTGTTTTACTGATATAAGCACTTTGACTCTGAATATTCCCTGAGCTTTAGTCTACTTCCCTGTATTCCCTAGGGTTGATACTGTGTTCTCATTATTGTTTCCTAGAAATTCTGCAATTGTATATTACATTCTTCCTTTGAACAGCTTAAGAGGGGTTGTTGTTTTCCCTGAGTTAAGGATTATTTGTTATCCTGGTATTCATTTTTAGTTTTATCTCATCATAATTGAAATTTTTATTGTATATACTAGTTTCAGTTTTTGGAATACCTTGAGGGCTTTATTTGGTGGCTGGATAGTAAAATTTTGTACATGTTCTAAAAAGAATATATTCTGTATTTTGGGGGCAAAAATTCAGTCAATATCTAAAAAATTGCTCAAATCAACAAACTCAAACCTATTGATTAGGGCTTTTGTATCCGTACTTATTTTTTTGGTCTATTCTTCTGTCTTGGTTTGAGAGAGGTAAATTAAAATCTATAATTATTTGGCTTCCACTTCATCTATAATCTCAGCTTTGTGAATATTTTCACTACGTTAATTGGATCATACTTATAACTACTCTATCTTTTCTTCCTAATTTTAGTGTCTATGGGTTTTCTTTACGTTTAGACTGAGAAAAACTTTGTCTCTTACCTTTTCAAAGAAACAACTCTTGGATTTACATATCAATCCTATGATTTTTTCTTGCTTATTAATTTTTAATATTTGTGTATTAGTTTTCTATTGTCATAACAAATTACCACACACTTAGTGGTTTATAGCAACATAATTATCTCATAGTTTTGCAGGTCAAGGCTAGAGTAGATCCCCTCTTAAGGTCTCACAAGACAGAAATCTCGATATTAGTAGGGCTGTGTTCCTTTGAGGCGGCTCTGGGAATTAGTCCTCTTCCAGACTCATTTAAACTTTTGGCCAAATTCAGTTTCTTGTAATTATGTGACTGAGGTTCTTGCTGGCTGTCAGTTCGAGACTGACGTTCTTCCAGCTGCCAGCCTTCTTTCTCATGTTTTCCATGTGGCCTTTCTCCAGAACAGGCTAAGTCCATGCCATGCTTCAAATATCTCTGACTCTAGCTGGAGAATTTCTCTGCTTTTAGAGGCTCATGTGATTGAAGTGGGCCCAACTGGATAAAACAGGATAATCTCCCTATTTCAAGGTCTGTAACCCTAATTATAGCTGCAAATCCTTTAGGCCATCTAACATATCATATTCACAAGTTCCAGGGATTAGGCTACGGACATATTAAAGGAGCCATTCCACCTACCACAATTTGTCAGTTTCTTCATTCTGCTTTCCCTTGGTCAGGTTTGTTATTCTTTTTAACCTTGTGAAATGAATGGTTCATTTATATAGCTTTATTCTGTTTTATATAATTATGGAAACATTTAATGCCACAAATTTACCTCTGATCATAGATGTGGCTGTGTCCTGTTGATATATAATGTTATTATCCTTTCCTAAGTAAATTGTAATTGCAGAGTTGAGTTATTCTTTGACACTAGAGTTAGTCCTTTGAGAAGCAAATTCCATAAAGGAATTGATATGCAAGAGATTAACTGGGGTGGGGGGTGCCTGGGTGGCTCTTGGTTTCCGCTCAGGTCATGATCTCATGGGTCATGGGATAGAGCCCCACAGTGGGCTCTGCACTCAGTGGGGAGCCTGCTTGAAGATTCTCTGTTTCTGCCCCCCCGCCAACTCACGTGCACGCTCTCTCTCAAGTAAATAAATAAATCTTAAAAAAAAAAAAAAAGAAGAGATTAATTGAGGGGGAAAAAATCTGAAGGAAAATGAGGAGGTTCCTAGAAAAGATGGAGAGAGCCATCAGATTACAAAATAGGTCTGACTCCTGTGAAAGACAGAAAAGGAAGGCCCGAGACAGCCATTCTAACAGTTTGATCCAGTTCTTGGAACCAAAGTCACTCATCAAAAGAAAACTATTAAGACACTGGCTGGGAGCAGCCAATGGGAAGCATGGTATCCACACATGGTTATGCATTTTACACAGCAGTCAGGGCCCTTAGCCAGTTATGTTCCTCTGAGTAGGAGATCTGAGAGACACATTTCCATGTAAAACACTGGAATTAAACAACAGAATTAAAAATGGTCACTTTACTCAAATGGTTAGGTTTTTCTCTCTTTATAGTTTTCGTATTAATTTCTAGTTTTTGTGCAGTGTAAAGTCATGATCTGTGTTTTTCCTGCTTTGTGGAATAGAGTTTTTTGGGTTTTTTTGGGGGGGGGGCAGGGGCAGAGGGAGAAAGAGAGCCCTCGGGGCTTGACCTCATGATCCTGAGATCATGACCTGAGCTGAAATCAAGAGTCGGAAGCTTAACCCACTGAGCCACCCAGGCACCCCTACTTTGAGGTCTTTATAGTCACATGTCTGCTTAGTTGTTGCAAATGCTCACTGGACACTGAGAAAGAATGAGTGCTTCTTGCTGTTCGCAAGTTAGATTGTTTGGTATATAAATCTACTAAATAAACTATATTTTTCATGTCTCCCCTTATTTGTATTTATATTTCACTTATTTGACTTCTACTGGTCAAAGAGAAGTCATTTAAAATCATTAATATATCATCTCAGTTTATCTTTGTAATTCTACAGCTGTTACTTTTTAGTTCAATATATAATGTAAATAAAGGTTTAAAACTCTTTTCACTGGGGATTCTAGTCTTCATCTGTAAAAATGACCACCTTTGTCCCATTTAACGTATTTTGCCTCGAATAACATTTTGTCTAACAATATTGTTCTGCCAACTTTCTTTTCCTTTGCTTTTGCCAGGGATATTTGCCTATTATTTTATGGTTAACAATTCTGCCTTGAAGTATACCTCCTCTAAATAGCTGGTTTTAAGCGTATCTCCTATAAATAGCCATTCATGAGCTACTGGATGCCCACCAAACATTTATCTATTCAAACCCTTCTGTTATTCATCTCTTTGGGAACTTAGATTTTGTTAACTGCCCACTCTCCTCCATGTGACTGTCGGTCTCAGGAATTGAATTCTGTTTGGCCAAAGCCCATTGTATAGTTTAATTCCCCTGGACAGTGATTATTAGTGTAGTCATGACTATGTGCTGCAATTCTGTTCTATTTTCCAATCCAGTCCTTTTACCTGAAGGAACTTCCTCACTGTTTCTGGCTATGTGGAAGGCACTCTTATCCTAACTTCCAGAAATGGAACTTGTTTTCTCCTATCTTTATATGCCCTAAAGTCATTTCACTTGGAATTCACTTGTGCTCAAGTCGGACTCCTCCCTGGAAATTCCTGAAGCCTAATTTTAGGCCACTCATGCATTTTCCTCAGAGTCTAATTAATTGTGCATTTAAACGTTTATTCAATAAGTATTTGGTGAGTATTTACCATTGGCCATCTAATGTGCACTAAGGCTATAATGGTGATAGAGGATATCTAGTGACTTACATTTTAATTGGGGAAAAAGTAAAGAAATAATTAAAATTAACAAATTGGTAAACTAATATCAATTCTATGTTTTTGTTATATCATTAGATAGCCTATTATCAAAAGGAATATTATAGCTAGCAGAATGGAACACTTGCCTATAAATCTTTCCCTGAAGATTTTTCTGTAACTATTGAATCATTCCTTTAGAAAAAATCATTTTCAAATGCAAATATGCTTTAGGCTCAAGTCTGTTTCTTGGCTCGTTTAGGAATAAAGTATAATTAATGTAAGTGCCAGTGATTTTGTTCACACACACACAAAAGCTCCCTTTTGTACTTTCATTAGGTAATGCAGCTCTTAGGAAAGATTGAGGCTTCCAGTTCTGAGCAAATCTCAAATTTAAAGATGGTCCAGGGAGATTATCGCCATGAAATGAACCTTTTGGAGTTCAAGTAAGTGAATGGAAGATTTTTTAATTGTTAAGTACATTTGAAAAGGTTTTGCCTAATGAAAGTATTGGCATTAAATGAAAACCCATCCCAGGAATTTGAAACTGGCCAAGACATAAAGCAACAAACCGATGGAGAGAATACTCTACACTAAAGCAACGCATACAATATTCATAATAAAGGAAATGAAATATGAGGGGAGGTGGGTGGGGGGATGGGTGAAACAGGTGATGGGGATCAAGGGGGGCACTGGGTGAGCACCAGGTGTTGTATGGAAGAGTGGACTCACTGTGTCGTACACCTGAAACTAATATTACACTGTATGTTAACTGGAATTTAAATAAAAAGTTAACAAAAGGAAATATGAATATTAATTTTGTCATTCTCTTTGCATATTGCAACTGAACTGATATATAGCCTGACCTTTTCTATAGAGTAATTTTAACTTATCATCAATTATATATTAACATGCTTCATTGTAACGCACTTCCCTGAATATACATCGATTCCACAAGACCATCCAATAATTTTTAAAATAACTTTGATTTACAAGCTTTGCTTTTCAAATTTCTTCTAAGATTCTCTACTTGCTCCTTTACATTCTCCCCTTTTTAAGACTGGTCTCTGTCCCATCTTCACTGAGTTTCCCCCTATGCAATAGAGAAGAGTAAAGGAGACAACACTCCACAAACATTCCAATTACTGGCCTCCTTATTCCCAAATCCTCCTTTCTTAAGTGACCACCATTTCCTGGAGTCCTGGTGCAGGCAGAGGAAAATTCTAGTCACTTGGACGATACCACCTTACTGCCCCTTTTCACCTTGTTCTTTTTCCTGTCTGTTCCACATCACCTGGGTTTAATGACTTGGTCAAATCCAGTATGCTGAATATAATCTTCTTGCTCCCTTTACCCCATCTTTACAGTACACTTCATTAATCTAAGTGTCACTGATTATAAGACATACCATTATCATGATTTTTTTTTTACCTCTAAAACATGATGCTAACAATTAAACCATAGCATACCATCATTTTCAAGATACCTCTCGATTTCAGAGATGTTAAATTGGGAAATAGATGTGTTCTAGAAATTGATGAAAAACTGTAGTCACCACTCAAAGAAGTAAATGTCTTGAGTAAAGAGAAAATACCCACTCTAAAAAAGCATGTCTAGGTGCTTAAATTCCAGCACACTGAAGATGCTCAGTAAATATCTGTGTGGTGCTTGATCTAATCCCTTTAGCTTAGAATTAAATAAAATTAAATAAAGTGTCCAAAGGAGGAGGAGAAAAGTAAACTGTTTCTAGAAGTACACTGTAAGAACTGATTTTACTTGGAGAGAAAGGGGATTTATAATCTGGAATGGAATACTGGCTTAAAGGAATGAAGTGTATTACCAAACAGCAAATCAAGAAAAAGGAAAGGTTTGAGAACTAGGGTTAACTGCCTTATTGATGGTGTGGCGTGCTTTTTCCATCTTCAGTCCTGTAAAAAATTGGCTTATAGATAAGTCATCTAAATAGTTAAAAATGAATCTGGACACTTTTGTAATAATATAAACTTGAATCTTTTTCTCACTTGAAATAAAAAAGTCTTAAAATTTCATTAGTATTACAATAGGTAATGCTGAATTTATAAACCAAAAAATTCCACAGGCAAATACTTATGAGCTCTAATAACTCATTGAAATACACAATTGACTTTTTTATTTAAATCTTCTTCAACATTTTTTTTAAATTAAAAAGTTAACAAAATAAAACAAAGATGGAAAAAAAGGTCTTCATCTCAGCTTCCTAATGTAACCAATGCTAACACCAAGGATGTGTCCTGCCTTACTTTCCTCCCTGTTAATATAAATATCTAACAGAAAAAGGATGTTTATACATATTATATATATATTATAATATATATAATATTATATATATCACATATGTATAGAGCATGGCTTTTAAAAATACATCCTATTCACATTACTCAATAATTTGCTTTTTTACAGTACATCTTAGTTATCTCTCTAGATCAGTGAATATTATTCTAACATTTTTAATAGTTGCATAATATTTAAACTTACAGATATGCTATAATTAATTCAACCATTTATCATATTGATGAATAGATTCTTCCAGTTTCCAGCTACCACAAACAAACCAAAAAAATATTGTGTGTATATATCCTTAAATATTCTTAAATGTAGATGTTTTTATTTCTACAGGCAAGATTCTTAGGTCAAAGAGCTTATTATTAATTTTTATAAATTTCTTTTTTTTTAATGTAGCAATTCACACTTCCACCAGCAATATATGAGGAGACCTTTCTCTACATTCTTACCAATACTTGATTTTTTTTTAATATTTGCCAATTAAAGGATGAAGATTGCATCTTTTATTTTCATTTGCATTCCCTTCATCATTTGAATTTCCTTTTCTGTGAATTGCCCATTCTTATCATTTGAGGGATTCCTTCAAGTTAGGGATATTAACCCTTTGACTGAGATATGTATTGCAAATATATTTTCCTCAAAGAGAAAGTAAGTGGGTAAGGCTTTCTTTTTTTTCTTTTCCATTCACAGCATACCTCAAATTAAAATGAATGAGGTAGAGTTTTTTTTTTTATTTTTTAAGAAACAACTGTCTCTGAATAAAGGGATTAAAAGCATTTTAAGGACAATCAAATGTATGTTTAATTGAACAATTTTACCATTTAGAAACTTTAACAATTTTCAAGTTTAATGGTCAATTAAACATATATCTTATATAGATAACATAAAAGCCCCAATGCTGTCTATGGTTTTTTAGTGATTTCCTGGGCCTCTGGCACTGATCACTAGAAATGACAAAGGAGACACGCCGGCTCTTTCATCTGAACCCCCGCATTGAGCTTTCTTTTTCTAGAAGGGTCTTAGATGTTCAGCTAAGTCAGGTCCTAAGTCAACAACTTAGTGCTTATAGAGTGAGAGTCTTAATCATCATAAAATACAGCTATCTTTTAGTAAGGGTTTGGCAGGGGAAGTACCAACCGTTCACTCCCTAGATAGTTCTTGCTGCTGAAAATGTGTAATTGACAGTGATTTGTAAGAAAAGAAAAATCATTCGATCAACGGAGCAAATGCATAGACTCAAATCTCCCCACACAGCTTTGAAAATGCTACCACAGTATTAAATTACAAACTATTCAAGTCAAGGATATGTCTCATCCACCTCTGTATTCTCAGCACACAGCACATTCAGACACAAATAGAAGCCAATGAATGAATGAATGAATATTTTGAGAACCAATAATATGTAAGTTGTGTTTTGGAATATTCAAAGACAAAATCACAGCCACATATAGTTGGGGGGAAAATCCATAAATAAGTTAAAAGCTAAACACAGGTAAAGTAAAAGTTAAGACAATGTTAAAAGAGATATATCAGTAGGAGGAAATAATAAATATACTAATTGTTATTTATAAATATCTACCAATCACAAAGTGATCAAGATATTCAGGTGCATCCAGCTCTTATCCCCATTTTGGTGATGGGGAAACACAATCATGGAAATTAAATAATTTGCCCAAAGTCACATACTTAGAAAGTGTCTGACTCCAAATCTCAGGTTATTTTACCCATCTATGACACACCTATCTCACAATTCCAACAATTAGTAAACTTACTGTGCTACAGAAATTTAGGGAATGGAAAGATCACATCTGCTTGAAACTATGAAGTTATGAGGCTATGAAGGTATTGGGATTTAAGCTCAAGTACAATATGGAATGATAAAAGTTTTCCTATCAGCATGGAGTTGGAGTTGCTCTTTATTAGTGTCACTAATTAGAAATCACAGGACCTAAAGAAGAAATTAGTTTAAGGATATAGGTACAAATTTAGTAGGAAATAATGTTTCTTGGAATTAATTTCTTTCTTCTAAACATGAAACTTAAAATCTTAGATTCAATCTCCAAAGGCTGACTTTGTTAAAGCCACTATCTGAATTCTTGAGAGCCTGTTAATGGTTAAGAGTGTCCAAGAATTTAAACTTTTCATGTCTTCCAGAAAAGTTCACTTATTGAATGCAAGACAGTGAGTTTGAGACATAAGTGAACCAGTTAAAAAAAAAAAAAAAGGCCCAGAATGGGACTGTGTCCTCATTCTATGTCATTCTATGATCACCACAGTGATCACTAGGATGACAGCTGCAAGCCCCACAGTCTCCTTCACCATTTATATTCACCACAGCTATCTGCTAGGTCTATAGATCCCCGCTAAATTTTATTTTACCCTTTTGTAACTTTCTCCCTTATTATTGCCCTTGGTATGTATATTAACTTGATTCCACCAATATAAAACTTTTGTAAAAACTGTATCTCATATTATCCTAGTAAGGTCTCTGGCCATAATTTAAAAGTCTGACTTTTGTGTTTTTTGAAAAAGGAAAAAAAAAAAAAGAAAAAGCTCTCTATCCATCCATTCATCTACCTACTTCCCTCCCTTCTTACCTATCTTCCTATCTATATCTACCTACATCTGATAGAAATACTACCATAACTATTGGGATAGAGGATCTGGGAACTGAAATGTGAATGTCACCCAAGATAAATTCATCCTGTTGAGATTTTAACTGTAAATTCTGTAATTCAGAGAAATGTAATTCTTTCATGGAAAATCACGTCCACTATATTAGGGGAAAGTCTAAGGAAAGAAAGAGATTTATGCAAACCTTTATTATAGCTCATCCTTTTTATCTTTTAAGAAGAATGCTTTTTAAAAAATGCTTTCATATTTTCATAAACTACCCAGAGTCTGACTTTTGATGGTTACCAGGAAAGTGTGTCTCCAACTGCAGGCAAAACCTTGGAGTAAAATGATCATAAGTAGTAAGTCATTCTTTATGACTTTATTTTAATTTCAGAATTCTAATTACTGATATGTGCTTCTAAAGTTATTACTTGGACACATTTAACAGTTCCCTGGTGTTCAGAGGGATGTTAATACTGTATCAGTAATGAGAGTAAATGCTCTCATTTATATACACAGTAAAGGTGAACAGTGAAGGCTGGATTCCCAACTGCAAAGCTACCTCTTGATTATCTGGGGATTTACTGTCTCTCCTAACCATCACTATTAATTAGTATTTCCACCAGAGATAGGAAAGGGAACGTGAAAACTGAAGATCAGATCTCTAAATATCTCGGCAAGTATATGATTTGTTATTTGTGAACAGCCTTAATAAAAGGTACTGAATGAGAAAGAATGAATCATTTATCCATTTATTCACCTATTCATTGAGCACTTCCTATATTCCAGCCATTGTTCACCACCATGAGCAAAGAAAAATGCTTTCGTGGAGCTTACGTTCTAGTGAAGCAGACAACATATCACACGGTGATAAGCATTTTGGAGAACAATAAAGGAATAGGGAGAGTCTGACGGGGAAAATGAAACCTTTTGTTGTTTTAAGTGTGGTTTAAAAAAAGTCCTTTGTTAAGGTGGTAAGTGGTACTTGAATAGAAATCTGAATGAAATGAGGGCAGGAGCCATTGTGTGTTCTAAGGAGGAGTGTTCCAGACATAGGAAACAGCTGGCTAAAACGAGGTTGTCCATGTATCAGCTGGGAACATATTTGTCTAAGACCCTTCCGCTGTTAGCCAGTAGCTTAGGTGTTTGGAAATCGTGATGGGATTAAGAACACGAAGAGTGGCCAAAGGTATCTTCTTCATTGTTGAAGTCCTCACCCAAATCAAGGTATGCATTCTATGTGAAAAATCTCTCTCTCCGATCAAAAAATGTGATAATTCACGGAGATGAAGATTCCCATTCCTTGATTTCATCATCTAAGTGCTGGTTTCTCAACGTGGGCACATTGGCATTTTGGCTGGATAATTCTTTACTATGAGGCTGTCCTGTGCACTGTTGGATGTTTAGCAGTATTTCTGGCCTCTACCCACTACATGTCAGTAGCATCTCCCAGTTGTGACAACCAAAAATGTCTCTGTACATTGTTGGATGCCCACTGGTCTAAATAGAAATGAAAATGGCCTCTTATAACCAGTCTTTTCCAAATATTATCTCAAACACTTTTTCAGGGAAGCTAAAGAAGCATACACATGCAATATATGTCCAGCATGTCTTAAGCAGTGTCCAGTGATAAATATCACAAACTCAATTATCTGCATATAATTTGTCCTGAAAACGTTACAGCAATGATTATTTCAAGCCACCCACTTGTAAGGTAGTCTGAATATTTTCAATAGCAAACAACATGCATTGCGCCTGCCTATCTAATACACTGCCTATTCTAAAAGGCAATTTGAAATCGACATCTTACTACAAGCAAGTCGCATGCAGAAAACATACAGAGACCCCTCGCCAGCCCCCACCCTCATCCCACCCCTTCTCAGACCCGGAGTTCTCAGTCATGCCAGCTGTGGATTCTCCTTTCTACTCACACCCTCAGCCACTCTACAGTGACTTTTCAAATTGATGATATATGATTCCAATCCTTTACTCTCTATAATAACACCCACTTCCACTTTTAAAAACCCTTCATTCCGTTATTTAATATTCCTATGGTGCATCATTTTGCTGTCAGCAGTCGCTTCCATCACCTTAGCCTATTACAACTGATTTTGCTCAGTACCTCTTCAAGCCCTCCCTGCACCCCACCCCTCCAAGAATCCACAGAGACCCACAGGAAGTGACGGAGCCTTTACTGAAGTTTCACCTGAGACAGAAAAGACAACCGAGGATGGTCTCCCATGGACACTCTGCTTTCCCAAAGTCCTCCTGGGCTCTCTTCCAGCTCCCTTCCCCACTCCCTCTCTGTGACTTTTCTCTGGCCCAGATCCTCCCCCAGCCGGGAAGTGACCCATGTAGAACAGGGATTCCCCAAACTACCACCCTTAGCCAAACCTCCCCACTACTAAGAATGATTTGCACACTTCCTACTAATTTTAACAAAAATATATATTTTTGACATGTGATTATATGCTATTTAAATTTCAGCGTATATAAAGTTTAGATTAGACCACAACCATGTTCTTTATTTGCTTAGAAATCAGCCATGCTTATTTGTATCGTATGTGGTTGCTTTCCCACTGCAATGACAGCATTGAGTCGTTCTAGAACAGAGAGGTTGCCACGGAGACCATATGGCCCACAATGCCTTAAATATTTACTACCTGACCCTTTATAGAAACAGTTTGCTGACCCCTACCACAGAGGGAGAGCCCCGTCCCAAGTGACTTAGCGCAGTGTTTCTTCCACATACACAATGCACCCCGGGCCCTAAGAGGAAATCTGCATGGAGGACGCATGTGTTTCTGTGTGTCTATGTGTCTGTCACTGTGTATATGCATATTTTAAGGTATAAGGAGGGGTGTTGGCAGCAGCTGGGTTGAATGCAAGCTGAGGGCAGGGACCCAGAATGTGCCCCCTTACCCCCCACCTCCCACATCAAACCATAGGTACTTGCTAGATATCTTGAGCCTTATCATCTGAAAAAAAAACTGCAGCGCTTCTCAGTATTAAATTTCGGTTTTGTGTTTAAATTTACCTATTAAAGTAGAAACATTTTCCCCCCCCAGATTTAATTCACTTTCAAATAATCTATATGAGGAAGTTGAGAACCATCAAAAAAGGACAGAAAGCCGATTCATCACCTATGAAAAAGACCACCTTGGCCATATAAATCAATGTCTGAAGCTCCTACAGGAGAAACTGGTAAGGAGTTCTGTTCTTCATGAAGTAAACGGCTGCATGGTCATTGTCTGGATATTAGCAGTGAGTCAAGGTTTTGAAAGTTTCATTGTGACATTCACAGTCACATTCACTTACCTTTCCTGCACCCAGGTAGGAATCGAGGGGCCTGCCTCTTGGTCCTGTGTGCTACTCTCCAACTCCATGATCCCGTACCCCTGAGTGTGCTCTACCTATGACAGAATAACCTAAAGAGAGGTGTTGGTTTTTTTAAAAAAATACGGATTCCTGGTCCCAACCCAGAGCGGCATCAGACCCCCTGAGTCCTCCTCTGGGGATCTGTGCTTCCAGGCAAGATCCCTGGGTGATGCTTGGACATAATAAAACCGAAAAGCTTCTGCCATAGACAAGTCGGTTTACCTCTCAGAAGATCCATTAGTAGACCAAAGGTTTTCAAAACTCCTTTTCCAGATCCAAACTTGTAGAGAACCCCCAGCTTTGAGGCAAGACTACCAGGATGGAGGGGAAATCTGTTCATGGCAAGTTCCCTTCCACTCCAGGCAGCTCAGCCAGCCAGCTGCTAGCCCCCACAGGACAGCAGCACAGGACCATCTGTGTCACTGGGGACTGCCAGCCTTGCTGATGATTCAAATAAGATGTTTCTGGAACTTCAGTAGAGGGACTTTAGGCAGCTGACAGAGACGGGAATCCAAGAGACGGAGATAACCATGACAGCTTTATCACTGATAAGGCTATTGAAGTCTGTGTGGTCTGATGTGCAGCCAAGAGGGCCTGCTAGTTCTCCTGGAGTTAGACTCATCCACCAGTTCTAGGCAGCACTAGGTGACCACAGGGTCACCTGCAGGCAGAAGCTTCCCACAAGTAAGAGAGAGGCTGGAGTCCACCTCCCTCAGGCAGACAGGGCCAAAGACAGGAGAACCGAAGGGCTAAGTCAGTCTCCCCCAGCTCCTGCTTGCAAATTCCCTGTGGGGGGCGAGAAGGAGCAGAGCAGCTAATGAACCTTGGGCTGCCCATGAGTCCCCACCTCACTGCAATTAGAATCACTTGGAGAGTTTTTAAATTAGATAAATTCCTGAGCTCCACTGTGGACCAATCAAATCAGAGTTTCAGGGGGTGGTGTGATGGTCCAGGTGATATGAATAGACAACAGGGGTCAAGAATCACTATTCTAGCTGAACTCCGTCCACATGGAGATAGGAAGCTTGACGGAATATGGACACCTAACAGGAGCGTGTCCAAGGACGCTAGGTCAAGCAGTTTCTAAAATGCCTTCCTTGGCCACACCTCTTTAAACATTAGACTATAATTCCAAATCCTTAGGGCATTTCAGCAAGACCACAGCCCTTTCTTTTCTTTCTCCCATCACATGCAGAATTCTAGAAACTACAAACAAAGCCAAATAAAGGGATGAACTCACACTTGTGAACACAGTTTTAGATACAAAGGAACTTGGTGAGATTTTTCATGTTTAACATGGAAAAGTGTACTTGCTAAAAACATTCTCTAAGCTAACTCTCTAATACAAATCCATGTAAGTTTTCTTTTCTGCAGTTTTATCACATCTCTTTTATAGGAAAAGTCTGAAAATAAAATGGAAGAAAAATTACTGAAGCTTTCAAGCAAATTAGAGAATCTCATTAACACAGAGAAACAGGAAGCAGAACTAAGCAAAGTAAAGCATATAGAAAATAAACTGTCCAAAAAGATGAACCAACTGGAAAAGCACATCTGGGGTGAATTAGAGAAAATGCAGAGTGAATATCAATCAGGTGAGCAGACACCTTTGATTAAGAACACTAGCCCTTGCTTATCCAATCCCTCAGTGTTGTCTACTTTGAACTCATGGCCATGGATCAATCTTTCATTATCGATATCCTTTTGTATTTAATCTGACTTTTCTAAATATCCCATAGAATGTCACTATACCATTGGAAGGTTACAAGGTAAACAAGTTCTCTTCCTTCATTCGGACTTGGCAGTGTCACAAGCTTGCCAAGGCTCTGAGTTGTTTTTATTTTTTGTTTTTTTTTACTAAGATCATAGAATCATAGAATTGTTAGACTTGCAAAGTCTTTGAGATCAAGACCTTACTTGTGGTAGATCATGAAATTAGGACCTGAAATCAAATGTCCCTCATTGAATTGCAGGTAATGAGCCTGGACAGATGTCAGACTGGAGACCTGACCTTTAGAAGTGACAAAGAGAGATGAATTAACAGAGTCCAGTATAATGACTGCTTTTCTTCTTAAGGAAGCTAATGGCAGCAGTGTCAAGCTGAGCTAACATCAAAGAGGATTAATTTGAAAGGCTCATCTAATTTGTCAAAGGGAAGGATATGGGATAGGTGCTGTGGAGCAACCATCTGCCTTGATTCACAATCCTGACGGAATTACCAGGAACCAGAGGTTCCTTGATTAAAGAAAGATCCATCTCATTTTCTGTCTTCTAGTTATCAAAAAATTCATGCAAATTCTCCCAAATTTTGGTCCTGTACAGAGATACCTTGAAGATGTCTCGGGAAGATATTAAGGTCTCATTCTGCGGGATGGTCCTAGCATATAAGTAAAATTTGCTGCCTGGAAATCTGACCCACACCACCCTTACCCCCTCCCCCCATCTCCCACTACCAAATCAATATAATGAATTATCTGGCCAGGAATCATATCTCAAACTTAAGTGACCCTTCTTTTAGGGCCCTGTTTTCTACCTTAGCACCAGAGGTTTAATTATATTCATTCCATTAGTATATCCCCAGGATGAGCTAAAGAGGAATTTGCAATCTCTGTTTCTTCATTTAACTAACCTGGAGTTCTAGCAAAGGGGAATTCCAAATTAATGGTGTGCTCCTTTACGCCTTTAACAAAAGTATGTTGAGAAATGACTATGTGAAATGCCCAATAAATAAGAAATGGGCTGTACCCTAAGAAGCTCGAGGCCTGGGAGGTCTGGGAGGTCTGGTAGGTAGCTTGAGTCATGATTGAGACTAGATTTGCATAAGAGAGAGACAAAACAGGGGGAACAGCTGGTGGCCACTCCTTACGTCCTTCAACAGGTTACTTTCTGAGAAGTTTTAAAATCTTACCTGTGTTATCTTCAATTTGGTAACAAGAATGAAAAAAAAAGATCAAAATTTCTTATCAAAATGACACAGAGAGAAGAAAATATTTTAAATTTCTTTCTTGAAATATAGAACTATTTTGTTATGCAATATATTTGGGCAAGGAGGAGAGGAACTGAATTAAGTTTTCACAATGAAGCCAGACACAAGCTGAAACACTACTGATAATGCATCTTCATGACATATAAGAAATGGATTATTGTACATTTTTAGACTGGTCTTAATGGAATTTAATATGCTTTTAATTAAATGACCAATTATGGCAGAACTGCTGATTAGCAACTTTTGTTTTTAAAAAAAAGTTCCAATGCATTAAGTGTACCTATTCTCTTATCCTCTTCCAGGATTTAAATCAATTCATGACTCTCTCAGCTCCCTCCAACAAATACAGAAAACAAAGATGGATTTAGAGAAATATAAAGTACAGAAAGACCTAAAGAAATTACGGCGTAAGATAGTGGAACTCCAGGAGGTATAAAACGTTTCAGTCATCTTTTTCACCAGCCAATACAGTGGTTTGTTGGTAAAAGTTGGAAAGAAGTTAATATCCCTGGGGTGTTTACTGCTTCTTATATCTCTGTATTTCTTACCACCTTTTTAAGGAGATGAATGTACCAGAAAATCCAATAAAGCAAAGAAATTTATGATGTCTTCATTAATTTATTAATGAAAAAGTTAAGGAATTTTTTAGAGACATGACTTTTTGTATTTTTATTTGCCTACAAATAAAGAGCCGTCTACAAAATGTCCATCAATGAGTAAAGGGGCCTGGTGTAAACATAAAAGAAGGGCAGGAACTGCGGCAAACTGAAGACCACTTACCCTGTCTATAAAAAGACTAGCCAGCCTGCAGTTCTAGTTCATTATCAATATGTATGTAATCCATTAGTGCCCAAATTTTATTTTTCAAGAGAAACTAGAAATCAGGTTTTATATGAAACCATTTATAAGCATTAGCAACTAGTTCAAAATATTTACTCTATCTGTAGGGCAGATACAACTAGCAGGCTGCCAACCTGCAACTTCTGATCCAGAGATTTTTATCTTCTAACAATCCCAGTATTTATAGAAAGTCTAACCCATGCAGATAAAACTACTGATTCATTGTACTCAATATGTATCAGAGCTATGAGCAAGTCAGAGCCAACCATGCAAAATAAGAGAATACACCAGTTTCTATGAAAAACATCCAACATAATTCGATCTAGGGGCCAAATTCAAATTAGTTTTCTATAAAATTAAAATATTTCTAACTTTTCTAGATAAATGTTAGGTGCAGAGCCTGGTATTGGGTAGTAAAGTCATTAAAAATAAAAATAAGCTATTCATGTCATACACTATCTGCTAGAACAAAGACTAATTTCTTTTTTTTTTTTAAGATCTTATTTATTTATTTGACAGAGAGATAGCGAGAGCAGGAACACAAACGGGGGGAGTGGGAGAGGGAGAAGCAGGCTTCCCGCGGAGCAGGGAGCCTGATGTGGGGCTCGATCCCAGGACCCTGGGATCATGACCTGAGCCGAAGGCAGATGCTTAACAACTGAGCCACCCAGGCACCCCAAAGACTAATTTCTAATCACAGAGCTTTTGGTAACCTGGCAAGAGGACCGTTGTTTCAGACTTAGTCTCTTTCCTTGGTTTAGGAAGAAGTGACAACTTCTCCCCTAAGAAAGTACAAACTTACCTTCCAAATAAATTTTTGACCACTGTCCACCTAATTTTTTAGTTATATGAAACCTCTCCATTTCTTTTTATTAATTTACATACAGCATCTTTGACTATATTGTAAAGGACTTTTTTTTTTAAGATTTTATTCATTTATTTGAAAGAGAGAGAGTGAGAGAGAAAGCACGAGAGGGGGGAGGCTCAGAGGGAGAAGCAGACTCCCTGCTGAGCAGGGAGCCTGATGCGGGACTTCAGGTCATGACCTGAGCTGAAGGCAGTCACTTAACTGACTGAGCCACCCAGGCACCTGCAAAGGATTTTCATAGCAGAATTTAAGAGTTTAAAATGCAGTAGGCAAGTATTCTTTGCAATCAAGTATCACGCTAAGACAAAAGGCTAATATCTCAAGTAATCCTAAACTCTTAAAAGTGGACAAGAAAATAATAATAATGAACAGGCAAGTCATGGAAGAATACAATAAGAAATGAAGATATGAAAAGACATTCAACCTACTAAATACAAATTAAAGGAACCCTTAGGTACTATTTGCAGATCACCCAAAATTAAAGTACTTGACGAGGCTGTTGAGAAATGTGCATTCCTATATTACTGGTGAGCCTATAAATTGGTACAACGAGTAAGAGAGCAATTTGGAAACATCTATTAATATTTTAAAATGTATTTATTCTTTGACCCTGGAATTTTGCTATTTGAAATTTATATTACAAAAAAATTCAAAATTTATATTACACAGATTAAAGAACCTTTCAAAACGTGCAAAGATAAATGACCAAGGATACTCATTACAGCACCATTAGTTTTAGTAAAAATAAAACAAAAAGCCTGAAAATAACCTAAATATTAGGAAGTGACTAAATTAATGATATCACCAGATAAAAATGCTCTCCAACCCTTAACACAAAAAGATATCCAAGATACACTGATAGGTGAAAAAAGCAAGTTGCAAGGCAACATGAATATGATCCCAATCATGTCAAAAAATATTTTGAAATATGTTAAACAGAATATGTATACCGTATAGTATGCAAAAAAGTAGGAATTTACAACAAACGTTAGCAGTGACTGGATTATGAAGAAATTTTTCTACATATGTTTTTAAATTATAATATTTTTGTTTCCAGTAAAAATGTATTTTAAAAAATCACCACCACAGCAAATATACTACTAGGCTGAAGCAGTAACTCTTTCTAATGAACCAAGTAAGTGGTTATAGGAAGGGTTAAATTAGAAATTCATAGAGACCAAGAGCCACGTCATCTCATTCATACCCATTTTTTACTCTACAGTTCTTCTTTCCTTATAAGTAAAAATGCTCTAAATTGTAGTTCAAATAATAGTGTAGGATCAAGCCAAAGGCTTTGCAGAATGGATCTCTCTCATTGGTGGTGACAGGGTAGTACCATGTAGAAATGAATGTAATACCGGAGGGTAGGAGGGGAATCAAAGGGTCTTCTGTCAGTGTTCTTGCTTGGAATCCCAAGTTGGGGTGTTCACAGGTTTGCTTAGGCTCTAGATGACCTGAGAGCCATGCCTAGAGAGAGGGTGGATCGAGGTTTTGTAGGGCCTAAAGCTTATACAATTTTGATTTATTGTTCGTGTTCTGTCCTGATGAATTGGCGCCAAAGTCTGTAGGAACATTCCTGAAAGCCACGGCTACTTCAGGACAGCCGCAACCTACCTCCATCCAGAAGTGATCATGAACAACATAAACATATCCCTCTAACCCAAATATATCCCCAAGTCAACTTCTCTTTTGCTGGATCCAAAGATGGCCATAGCCACTCCAGGGGTACCTGATATCAACAGAAAGGGGAGTGGAGATAACGATCTTAATCAATGGTCTTATTGTCGTTAAAATGCCTTACTTCTGCAAATTTTCCATCAACCTTATAAACACGTGGCTAGGGCTCAGTAAGTGAGGGGTCCTGGAGCTTGAGAGCTGTCATTTTGCCACAAATTCTGCTCTGGGCCTCCCTCCCTTTGTATATATTTTGCCATGGATCCAAAAAGATGACAAGGACAATCCCCCTAGAGAAGCTCAATATGCATGGCACTTTATTCTATATCAAACATCAACACCTAACCCCTTGGGAAATGTCAGACTTGTCTCCCACAAATACAGGAGGATGTTTGAACATCACAGAATCTGTAATGCAGATCCACCCCGTGGACTTGAGGCATATGTTAGATCATTTCTGAGAGTTCTCAGTTTAGGCACCAACACCATCTGAACAGGTTTGAATAGTCCAAGGGTCCTCTGCCTCCCAGTGTTTCCTGCCATTTCCTTCCTCTTGTCAAAACCTGCACTGACGGGTAAAAATCATATGAAATTATTTACACTAAGGACTAAATGGTAATTTTCAAAGATTTTGCTTCCTCACTGAAGATGAAGGACAAATTCCTCACCTTATGCTACAAAGGTAAGCACTTTCTCAGCCCCATCGTGGGGTGGATATGATCACCACCAGACAGGAGAGCAATAAGGCCCAAGGTCAAAGAAAAAGCATCCCCAAAGTTGCCTGGACATTAGCAGCTTTCCCTTCTTCTACAGACACAAGTGTCTGCTTACTTCTATTGGTATCACCCATGATAGCAGCAAGTAGTACCCAAAAACACCAGGGGAAAACTTGATCTCTAATACATACATACACATACACAAACTTCTGTGAGATACTACTTTTTACATCTTTGCAGCCTCCATTCATTCAGGTGCTAGGCATTGGGAATACCATATCAAGCAAACTAAATATGGACCCTGCTCTTAGGGAACTTATAGACTAGTGGAAAAGACCAATAATTAAACTTTCAAACACATGGGCAAGTAAAGAGTGTGATGGAGCACCTGAGAGAGGCATTTAGGAAAACATAGGAAATAAAGCAAAGGGGTCTTCCAGAAGAAGGGATATCTAAATTGAGACCTCTACAGTATAAGCAGACATTAGCCAAGGGAAAGGGCCATGGTTGGTAGAGGCCAGAGCTCAGGGAGATAGAGCAGCATGGGCAAAGGCCCAGAGGCCAAGAGAATGGAACACATGCCAGGAACTGCAAGATATGGTCAGAACCTAAAGGGTATGCCATAGGAGATGGGAGAGAAGGTTTGAGGAGGTAAATAATGAAAAGAAGGCTGGAGAGATTAGGGAGAACAGGTTGTCTGATCACAAAAGGCTTTATAACTCTTGTTGAGGAACTTGGGCTTTATCTTCAAGACCCAGAGTAGCTTTGAAGGATTTTAAATAGGAGAGTGACATTATCAGATTTGCATTTTAGAGAGATCCCTCTGGCTGTAGTGTGGACAACAGATTACAAACACAGTGTGGGAAGCAAATTTGGATGGGAAAAGAGGGAGATGATGGAGAAGAGTATAGATAATGAGCTCAGTTTTAAACTAATTGATTTTGAAGTATCAATGGGATGTCCAAGGGGAGGTATCCAGCAGTGATTGCAAAATATGACCTGGAGCATGAGAGAGATCTAAACTGAAGATCTAGCATGGAAATAGGACTTGGACTTATGGATGAAGAAGGAAGAGACCACCTGGGGTTGGGAGGGGTGGGAGTGAAGGACATGAAGACTACTGTCAGAAACAGAGACCATGGAAAATCCCTGAGGACAGAGAACACTGAGGGGACAGGCAAAGGAGGAACCTAGAAGTTTCTAGGTGACTGAGGACAGTGACAGCGAAGTAGGAGAGGAAGTATCATCTTTTGAGGATTTCAGTCTTCCCTGTGAGTTCCTGCTAGCAGATGGTACCAAGTTGGAGTTCTTCCAGTAATGCTTTCAGACCCAGCATTAAATCCCCACCTATTGAAGAGGACCCTGTCCAAAAGTGGGTACATTACACAATTCAGTAGGAGAACAGTTGTAAATGCTTTCCCCTTCCAGCCATTAAAAAAAAAAAAATGTGTTGCATCTTCTCAGATGCAGAAAGGGTGCTGAGCTCTCCCAGGGAGAGGCAGAATTGTTGTCGGGAAAAATATTAGACTGTTTTGGCCCCTGCCCAGTTTGGCATTTCCCTCTCCAGATTAAGGTCACATTCATTTGTAGTAAAGATTTTTTATTTCAGATCTTTCCCTTAATATACAGTCATGAAATTTTCTAACTTCCTAGACTAAATTTTCCATAAACCCATTCCTTGGTTCTGCTACTTCATTTTCAGAAGCTATTTATACATGTGATAAACGGTGTGAGTAAAAAATGATTGATGTGATCAGTAGTATGTCAGAAACCAGGTCCTCTTTTACAGTCCCAAAAGACACAAACTGAGAAAACAGAAAAATAATTTAAACATCTATGCTGAGAAGTCTTGAGGAGTTTTGAGGTCTGACAGATCTTAGTTTAAAACCAGTGTGGCACCAGTGACTATCTGCCTGACTTTGGATATGTTCTCTAACTTTGGAGTCTTAGTTTCCTCCCTTAAAATGGTGATAATAATATACCTACCTTGTTATCAAAGACTTCTCTAAGCACTTTACCTCGATTAACTCATTTAATCCTCCAAAGAGATGTCTACTATTAAGGCGCAGAGAGATTAGGTAATTTTTGTGAGGTTACACCGCTAATCAGAGGTGCAGCCAGAATTTGAACTCATTAGTCCAGAAAAGAGCTCTTAAACATTCTACTGTATTATTTCTCTAAATATATGTAGACCATCTAATGTAGTATCTGGTAAATAGTAGGTGCTGTGCTTGATAATTGGTACCGATTAGTAATAATAATAAACAGAGCTTTTAATTTTGATGGGAAAGACGAGTTCCATGGTACTCTTTCATCCAACTCTGATTCAGATTAGTGTCTAAAAATACTTGAGTTTATAAAGGTCCTTGCACTATGTATAAGAAGAAATACTTTGATTTGCAATAATCTAGCACTGGACCAAAGCAAAAAGAAGTACAAAATATAGATTTCTCCTGGAACAAAACTATAAAGAGCAAGTATTCCTCTGCATTAAAAGCATTTCTTTCTCTTGTCTCTGGGGAGGGTGGCTAACATAATGAAGAAACCTTATAGACATTGACTGGAGCGGGACAAGATGCTGATGCCAAGGTGTGGTGAAGCATATTTCCTCTGTAAGTTCTGGCCATCAAAGCAAACCCAAAAGCCATTATTATCAGGTCAAAGTCATTAGTATCCAACTGTCAGATGCTTTTCCAAAAAATAATGCACTGCTTTCACAAGGGAGACATTCAGGGATGGACTTCAAGTGTGTGGGGCCTTTTTGGAGACATGTGAATGGTGGTGGACAAACCTACTTCTGCAACTCAGAACAACTCCTATATCAAGGAATCTATCTAGTTCTTATGCCTAAATTCCATTGCTTAGCACTTAAAGGCTTTTAAGTATTCACAACACCAACATAAAACCCTCAGAAAGGAACAAAAACACAACCAGGAGCTTTTATTGATTACCTCCTCTGCAGGGATTAGTTGATAAGTAAAACAAGGTCTTTAAAAACTAAGAAAGTGCTAGGTACCTAACACATATGGAGGGCCAAAAGAAAGTTCATGGAAGAGAGATTAATAATGCCAAAGAGGAAACCAAGGTTTGGCCCCTGTGATGTTATCAAGGACTAAATGAAACAATTAGCTCACTGTCGGTCTGTTTCTATTAAGTTCAAAATCGGACAAGGGTGGAGTACTCCTCATCATTGCATAGGTTTAAATTTGCAAGTAAAGCTGGGGGAAAAATAAATTTGCCAAGTTAGTCTTTTGGAGGAGTTTCCTTCCTCCTAGGTTCTTTCTAGAATTCAGATAGCGGCACTAGGTAAATGGCAGTATCAGAATACAACTTGGCAGGATAACTGAGTCAGTCCCAAAGACACATCCTTCAACTCATTGACATTTGAGGTGTCAGCAGTTATTAACAAAATCAGACAACAGTACTGGAATTCTATTTACTTAAGAATAGAGAGAATAGTAACCTCTGAGCTTCCTTTTTTGGGGGGGTGGGCTCTGAAAATGAGGATAGCGTCTACTGTAAAGAAGGATGTGAGGCGTAAACGAGGTAAAGTGTGAAGAGCCTAGCACCCAGTGGGCACTCTATCTATCCCTGCCCGTGCACGCTCGGCAATGATTGCCACCTCATCGGCACCGAAAGCTCCTCCGCTGAAGCAAGTGACAGTGCCAACATGCTCTGCAATGGCGGCTTTTATTTGGCTTTGTTAGAAGCTACTTGACTTGCGCAAAAGCTTATTCCTGCCTGCATACTTCCCAATGTTCACAACGTATTTACCACTGCTTATCATAAATCTGATTCTAGTGAGTTAATAAATCATTCCGAGCCTCGTCCTTAGATAGAGAAGCCTTCCAACCATATATAAATAGCACTTGTTCTGAGGCACTATGGGGTTGGCCTCCAGCAATTCAGAAATAAACAATGAAGCTGCTCATGACAATATAAATTTGCCTTCTCAGCAGTATATTTTCTCTCTAATCTCCTTCTTTGCACACGAAAAGTCTTCTGCTCCATCTGGCTTTTCTCTTGTGCCCAGAAACACATAACTCAGTCTGCAAAGATAGAACCTATAACCATATCTTTTTTTTCCACACCACCTGACTTTTTAGGCTAATTTCCAAACTTTTGTAGCCAGCAAATAATCTTTTTGTAAAGACTATTTGTACACTATTTCTTGATCTATTAAACAGAAAAATTAAGATTAGAACCTTAAAACCTGTATATACTGGTTTTTCCTATAAAATGTGCCACATAGTTTAGTATCAGGCAGTTACCTGATACTAAACTATGTGGCATATTTTCTCCATAGAGAAAGCAACCACCATAATTTTGTATGATCAAAGGGGAGGAAATGGCATTTAAAAAGGCAGGGTCTTCCTCCCCGCCTCGTGCTCTCTATCTCATTCTCTCTCTCAAATAAATAAATAAAAAAAAAAAAAATCTAAAAAAATAAAAAATAAAAAAAATAAAAAGGCAGGGTCTTAGAAACTCAAGTTACTTAAGCCATAAGGGAGTCAGATAATCAAACAATGTGCTTATTTTATATACTGTGGGTGCTCTTTCTGTATGAAGTATAACTATTTGGCACGTAGAAGGCACATGTAATTACACTTAACCATTCATAGATGCTGTTTTCCATTACAATATTCCTGAGTGTAGGTTTACTTTCTTTTTCAGAGTCTTAATACCTACAACTGATTAACTACTATTTTTTACAATGGAACCATCTTTGGAAAGGGGTTCTCCCTTAGGTTTGTAAGCACAAGAGGGGCCCCCGTTTAGTGGAAACCAGAGTTGCTGCTTCCCAGGTGCTGCACCAAGCAGTTTCAGTATTTTGCTCCAGCTCATTTTGGACCTAGAAAACCTTGGTGACCTTAGAATAACAGAATGCTGCCATTAGAAATCTAGCTCAAGGCCCGACTTTACATATTTACATAAAAATTAAAGGCCAAGACATAAGATTTATCCAGTCACATACCCATTAAATATTGAAACCCAGATTGAAACACACCACTTAGGTTTTGTGAGTATAATTTAATGCAGCTCTTTTAAAGAGAATGAGAGTGAAGTACCTGATCAACTCTATGGTGATTCTGTGCTGCAGGCAGCATGTTAAGTGAGAATACTTCAGATACTGTTACAGCAATAAACAGCCACATATTCTTAAGAGTCAAATACTTACGACATTTATATTTTCACAGTGACCATTTTTAATAACTCATCATCTTTATCTGATGACCCCTTTTTGGGGCAACAATTAAGATGATAATCCCCAATTTCAGTGATCTAGTGAAACCCAACTTCAAAGGAATGTGTATTCACTTTAACAATATACACAGTGAGCAATGCCCTCATTTTCTATGCTGCCATAACAAATTACCACAAACTTAGTGGCTTAAGAACAATGTAAATTTATTATCTTACAGCTCTGTATAAGTCAGATGTCCAACATGGGAGTTCAGCAGGTTACAGTCAAGGTGCCAGTGGGGCTACATTCCTTTCTGGGAACTCCACTGGAAAAAAAGTTGCCTTGCTTTTTCCAGTTTCTAGAGCCTGCCTTTATTCCATGGCTGGAACCATCTTCCTCCATCTTCAAAGTCAGCAATGTCGAACCTCTGACCTTCCACTGTCACTCTCAGAAAGGCTCTCCACATTTAAGGACTTCTGTGATTAAATTGGGTCCATTCAAATAATCCAGGATAATCTCTCCATGTCAAGGTCACATTTGCATAGCCCCTTAGCCAGATATTCACAAGTTCTGGTAATTAGGGCATGACAAGTTTGGGGAACCATTATTCCCCCTCCCATATAAGCAGAAATAGCAAGATAAACATTTTTTTAGTGCTCATCTTCTCTTCAGAAAAATTAATAATTTAAATATGTTTTTATAATAGGTACTATATACAAGGGAAGTATGTAGCCCAAATGAACTTTTGTACTGATTCAAATTCAGGAGAGATGATGACATGCAAATTATTTCAACACTCCGGTGAAGTACTATGAAACCCAACCCCTTTTCCAAGGGATACTCCAATTTTAATTATCCATCTCCTGGCATCATATCCCTTCACTAAAACAAATAGATATTTTCAATTCAATTAAACTGAAAATAAAAGAAAAAAGGATTTCAAATGTTTCATAACAGCTGTTTGTTAAAGAGATTCTATTCTTAAGTTCCCTCAAAACATTTTGAGGTCTAAAGATAATTTAGCATTTATTTTAAAAAAATTATAGTTGTATAGGATATTTTTTAGGTACATTAGAATTTAAAACCCTGCTATTCAAAAAGTTCCTATTTTAGTCAGCCCAAAAGAGGAAAAACCCATTACTACATAGCAAAGGGACAGCTAGACCCCTTGAGTGGATTTTCAGTGCAATAGATCTTTAAGTGACTCTATTTTCAAAACCAAAAATAAGGTATATACTCTAAATAAGGGAATTTTCTGACTTTTTACCTTCTTTGTATAAAAAGTCTTTAAAAATACATATATGGGAAGAAAATCCTGGACTTGTATCTGATACACAAATGTATCTTTCTAATGTAAAAAACAAAACAAAACCAAAAAACCTCTCCTGCAAATTGATGGTCAGTTTATAACCAGCATCTGAGTCTACATATGGGCGTCTGAGAAGCTTTCTATCCATTAGCAACTAAAGTGGAAAAAAGGAAGACCTGTAGAGAGACAGGGTCAACTATGCCAAAACAAAGTTCCACATTTTTTAAAGTGTGCAAAAACTGAAATAGATCTGCAAGTCCCTCTGACTCATACATAAAATATGCTTCATTTCTGTGTTCCTATAAAATGTCCCCAAAACAAGTATCAAGCTTTTCTATGAAGCAACCAAACATGTATCTTTTTATACTCATATATTATACATCAGTAAATATTTACCTAATGTTTCAGAGTAGTTTGGTTTTTTTTTTGTTTTTTTTTTAATGCTAGTTTAGGTAACCGTATCTTTTAAGTCCCTTAATGGAGAACCTGGGTATTTCTGTCCAATGCTGTTCTGTGTAGATTCCCAAATGAAAGGAAGTTTCATTTCAAACTGAAAAAAGGGCATAGCATTTTAAACTAAGGTGTGTTTTTTTTTTATCCTGACCAGAAATTAATGCAAGGGAAGTTTAGAAATATGATAAGTGATCCCAAGCAAGTAGATTGTGTTCTAAAAGTTTACTCATAAGCTGAAATATATGTTTCCCACAGAAAATGATTATCAGATGTCTAGCTGGACTATAAATATCTAATTAATTAATAAGAGCCAAAAGGTAGATAAAAATTAGCAAAAATGCACTATAATTCTCAAATAAGGAAATATCTAATATGAATGCTAAATATTGACACTTCTGGAAATAACTTTTAATGTAATTTCTCTAAACTTACATATAAAATGAAGGGAAATTTTGGCTACTTTTAAGTTCCTAGAATCTGATAACACTGATTCCATTTCAGGTTTTTCTTTGCTTTAAGTATAGTGTTTAGCACTATTTTCCTTTACTTACTAAGATTAAATGACAATGTTTAAAACATTTAGCAAAGGTCTGGCATTAAGTAACCTCTGTAAAACTCATACATTTATGATTGGAGCCTCACAGTAACTGGGCAGTAATCTTAAGAGAACAAAGAAAAGACAGGATGTGTGTACATCCACGCAAAAAGAATTACCTGAGATGGTATTAACTATTGTGTTTTCGAACCTTCCTTTCTAGAAAACCTGGGTCTGAGGTTCTCGGAGGCCAGAACTAGGCAACTTAGTCAAAAGGTCACTCCCTGGCTACAGGCCTGGAGCAAAGACTAACCAAGTCCATACTGCAGGAGAAAGTAACCTTGTGAAGCAAGTGACACCCCAGAAAGCAGATGGAAAACAAGAACTGACTCATAAGCATTGAAGAAAATAGATCCAGGCCATTCTGGGGTAAAGGCTAAAGTGCTTGCCGGAGGAAGGAGGAGGGCACGGGCACCAGAGAGGCCCAGGCAACCTTTTGCAGCTCATCTCTGGCTAAGTCTGTGGGCCAGGCTGTCAAAAGAACTGAATCAGCTGGACAGTTGTGAGGATACGGAAGAAATGGGCAGAGAATGGCAAGTGCTTGATTCTTTTAAAGAAAAAAGTAAAGGGAATAATCATCATTGGATTAATCCAGTAGTTCACCAACCTGAATGAACATTAGAATCTCTTAGGCATGCCTTCATCATGCAGAGTCCTAGGCCCTTATCCTTAAAGATTCTGATTGCATAGGTCTGAATGAGGATAATATTCAGCCAAATTTGGGAATTCACCAAATTATAGTTAGTTCAACAGATTAACCTTTGGAGCAAAATTTAATTACAGAATATTATAAATTTATATTATCTCACAAAATAACACCATAAAGCTGATTTAGAAAAACTGCATACATAAATTGTACAACCACACATTTTCATACAACAAATAGTATATGTAAATATCTGAAAATATTTTTTAAAGCCACAAATCCAAAGTAAGCAACATACAGTTGTTTCAGATATATAAAAGGTTTTCTGAAAAACTAAAATACGTAACGTGCTTTCAAGTTTTAAAATTTGAAACTTAGAAATTATATCTGATATTAATACTATAAAGAAAATAAGACACTGTTTTTTTCTTATTTCAGAAAGTTCAAGTCTTTTTGTCATAATTGAAGAAACTGCATGATCAATTAAACACTGTCGGCATTATTTTCCAAAATTTTCCATTAATTTTTTTAATGCAGCCATACACCTGGAGTGTTTTGAATTATACAAACATATCCATTAGCAGTCTAAACTCACCAACATTTACATTATACTTCTTCAACAGAATCTGAAATGAACCACTAGTAAAATAGGCTGTAAGATTATTTAGATGTTATGATGAGTTGGTCTGCTGAACTCCAGAGTTCATAGAAGAAATCACATCTTTCAATTTATTTTTTAAGAAGTAAAATTCTGCACTGTGCTAATCTGCTTTTGCATATTATTTGGAAAATGGCTATAAACGCTTTATTGTAAAGGGGTACAAAAAATATCTTATTATGCACAGTGCAAGATGGAGAAAAGAATGGTTTACAAATTATTGATGAACACCTAAGGGAATCATGTTTTTTCCTTTCATTATGGGCTTCTCAAAATCAAACATATTTTTCAAATTAAAGTTATATTACGAGTGTTTGAAAAATTAAATCCCTAGCTTAAGAACTTAAATGTCTTTAGATTTAAAATAGGAATGGATGATTATAACTATGTTTTTTTTTAATGTTGCTTTGGGGAACAGTCTTGATTCATTGATTCTTTCTAATAACTTTTTCTTTGCTTGCTTACTATAAAATAACATACTGTTACTGTGAGGACAATTTCTGATTCAATTCCAATGCTCTTGTATCTCCATGAGTTTTGGCATTGTTTACAAGCACCTAGGGGAAATCACATATAGGAACATTAGTATTTTGTTTATTAACAGTAACTATGTTTAAATTCATAGAAGCCAAGTATGCCAAAAGGCAGCAAGCAATATCAAACAACACAAGAAAAAGTGACTACATGCAATCTTTTCAGTCATGTTTGCTGAAATAAATGGTTTAGCCAAAGCCAACATCAAAGATAAGCACAATTTACTCAAATGCTCAATTAGTATAGATGCAACATTTTGACTGTTACCCTTTGTCAGCACTGTATAAAATTAAAGTGGTGGTTTTGTTTATAATACTGTCATCTCTAAACCCTTACCCGGAAGACCACTTTATACACAGAACTGTGCAAATGATACTCCTCTCCTTTATTTTTTTTTAAAGATTTTTATTTGTTTGAGAAAGAGAGGGAGCAAGGGAGAGAAAGAAAACACGAGCGAGGGGTCGGGGGGCGGGAAGGAGGCCGATTCTCTGCTGAGCAGGGAGCCAGATGTGGGGCTCCATCCCAGAACTCCAGGATCATGACCTGAGCTAAAGGCAGACACTTAACCGACTTAGCCACCCAGGTGCCCCAATACTTCTCTCCTTTAAAACCATAGCTTAGAATTGAGGTTCTAGATTCGAGGCTCTATCAAGAAGCTTTGCAAGGTTTTCACCAATTCCACAAACCATAACATTTCATTTCGGTTGCTCATTCGACTACTAAAACTTTTTGGTTGTTCATTTTCGAACCCTGTGAAGGTTCTGAGATTTTGCTCTACTTGCAAGCTAACAAGTTAGCCTGCACAGTTTCATGGATACTGCCAAAAGACACGGTTCTCCTGGGTCAGAGACAAAGGTCTTTAACACTCATGGTACAACAAACTGCATGAGGATCAAGACATTTACATTTATTCCCCTTGGCCCCTAAGACTCACACAGGTGACCCAGATGGAAGTATATAGATTCCCACATCCGTACTGGTTTGCATTACAAGAGAGGAACCCTGAGCCCAGGGACCTGAATCCTTTATAATAGGCCTACCCTTTACTCTGGAGGGAGACACGTCTGTCTCCCAAGGCTCACTATAAAAACATCCTTGAAAAGATAGTCTGGAACAAAGAGCAGTCAGGTCATCCGCTCACAGGATGCTTAGAAATGCAAGAAAAGCATGGAAAACTATCTCCAACATTCACACAAGTTCTATCTTTTTGGTTTGCAATATGTTAATTAGAATGCCTTTCTCCAAGCATTGTTTTTGTTAATATTTCTTTAATACTGTGTTTCACTGAAAGGCAAACAGTATTTCAAGTGCTTTAGATATTTAAAAAGCTTCTCATTAATATTCATTGTATTTTATAAATTATAAGCTCAAGTTATGAGAATCTTAAACCTATATGTGTTTTATATACTCTACCTTTTTAAAAAGAATTTTAGAGACACATACATATATGTTTATATATTTAGATACCAGAGCTATCCCATGAGGAGTAGAAACTGTCACATGCATCTCATAGAAAAGACAAGTAAAATAATATTTCCAAAGATAGTATCAAGATCCCATTAAATCCTGCTACTTCCAAACCTATCTATATATTTGCTTCCAGTGCAATGGTCATAAAAAATACCACAACCAGCACCTAGTACCTTTGTCTAACTTTCTTATTCTACATAGCACATCAGGAGAATGTACTTCCCACAGGTTAAATCAGTGGTTCTCAACGAGGGGCAATTACTGGTATCATTTGGCATGTCTAAAGACATTTTTGGTAGTCATAAGTTGGGTAGAGAGAAGAGGATAGTGCCATTGGCACCTAGTGTTTAGGGTGGCTAGGAATGCTGCTAGATATCCTACAATGCACAGGACAGTAACCCTCACCCCTCCTCCAACAAAGATCCAAAAGGAAATATTCTGAATAAAATCAAGGCCTTACGTCAATAAGCTCGTAGTCATTTTTGGCATGTAAGTGTCTCAATAGATACCAACGTGCAGTTGATACAATAGACTTGGGATACCCAGGCTGATACACCACTCTTTCCAAAAGTCGCCGCGTCTCTCTGAAAAAGATATTTAGTCCAAAGCATCTAAATTAACAGAAGATATCTCATATACTAGTCTCACACACGTTATCTTTCTCATTCTTTTGCCCACATGGTACTGATTCCTTCATGAATTTTTTTTCATAGAATAAAGGTAATAATAATGGCTAATATCTATTAAGTGTTTATTATGTGTTGGGTATGACACTAAGTATTTTACACATATGGTCACATTGAACATTCGCTACCTTGTAAGGTTAGCTTGCTATTACTATTCTCATTTTGCAAATAAGTAAATTAAGGCTCATTCCAAATTGAAGAGGGGAAAGGCTCCTATTTTACGAGCACTTCTGAGTGCTCTACCTCTAATCCTTTTTGAAAACAGACTGAAAACAAATCCATAAACAATACAAAAATAATCTACATCAGAGTCAAAGTGTATATCAGGCTTTTTAGTATATGCTTTAACAGACAAGTACAATATGTAAACCCATGTAATAAAAGGCTGATTTACAATTGTGTTCTAATTTTTCTTTCCTTATTTACTAACACCTATGACTCCAGAGACTTCCGTACTAACAGACACAACAAAAATTGTGGTAACTTCAGAAATGCTGAATAGGAGGATCTTATAAATAGTAATTGGTTCGAAGCAGAAACTAAAGAACTTGTCTTGAAGATGTATCTACATATGAATCACACAGTAAGCACACTGTTTTTTTCTTTGCGTGTATGTTGATTTGGACTGATTTTTGGTGGTGATAAAAATTATGGGAGGTGCTAACAGATTACAAGGAGGTAGAGGTTAAGGCCCTCTAAGTCACCCACACTGAGCTTCAGCAGAAAGAGTTCATTAGGAAGTACAAATTATAGCCTAAAACATTTCTGGGTGAAATTAGTCATACAAAAAAATGACCAAAAGTAAATAAATACTAAATGGTTCTGGAACTGCTGATTAGCCATAGCCTTAATTCTTCCTTCACTCCTATTTTGGGATGCTGATGTGATCTCTGCCACATATTTATATGTATTAAGCTCTATGTCTACAATATCTATCCCGTTGCAGAAATGTAATGCTCCTAAACCACTGTTTTACCTATAGTTGCTCTGTATTATGTGTAATATCCATTAAAGCTTCATCTTATTCTCAGAATTTTAAAATGTTCTTGCTTGTTTTTTCATCCATATGATCTTTAAGTAATTTTTTTCAAATTTATTTCTGACCCCATCCTCACCTTCCAATAAAAAGATCACTAAAATTTGTATATTGTAATCTCAGAAACTTTGAGTTTTTCTAGATATAAAAACCTCATTATTTATAAACATAATTCTGTCTTTTCAATATTCATTACTTTTTTTTCATAGCTTAGTACCTTGCATGAACTTAAGTCAATCTAGCCTTGAACTTCAGTATTTTTATTTTGTTTCTAGAATCTACATTACACTGTTGGTGTATCTGAAGACAGCAAAACTCCAAGCCCTTCTTCACTTGAAATGCTGTCATGCCCAATCTCTCATATTCTATATCTGTGTACCAAATTATTTTTTGTAAAACAAATATAAGACTTTGCTTTCTTCCTACTTGGTTACTTCGACAGCCTTTCCAAAGTAGTAACACCAAGTTTGTTACACTGACTCTAAATCTTTGTTTCCTTGAGGGACTGAAAGTGAAGAAACATTTCCAAGAAAAAAAGGGAACAAGAATTCTTCATACCTTGCCCCCATTTTGCGGTTGAATTGTAACAAAGCTTGTAAAAAGACAGCCAATGGACAAAAGCAAAGTTTCAAGGCCTCAGTTGTAGCTTCTTGAACCAAAGATGACCAGTGATCATTGGAAATATTAGCCTGTAAAAATATAAGACATATATTAAATCGAGACTTTCAACATGTTTATCTTAAAAGAATGAAATTCAACACTCATTTATTAAGTGCCTACTTGTCCAAGTCACCATGTACATGCTACAGGGGCCATGATTCTACAAAATGATTACAATCTGATTCCTGCCCTTAAAGAGCTACAGAACAGGGCAGACTGGAAAAAAGGAAGGTTTCAAAGAGGAATATTACTTAAAAAACACTAAAATATTTCTTAAAAGAAAATGCATTATTCTACTATATAGGTGAATAAAATCTATCAGTCACTAAGCCTCTGGGATCTAACAAATATAAAAAACTCAATTTAACATGACTCTTTAATTGGTAGTGATAAAGTCCCACATTTCAAAAATTATCTAAGGAGAAAGAGAAGACTGAAATTAAATATTTTAATAAAATCCCAAAATAGAAAAAAGGTACAAAGCAGATCACAGATAAATGAAACTCATCAATACTGAGAACTTTTTAAAGAATTTCACTTTATAAGGAAAATGTTAAGGTATCTACACATCACTTATGTTGCAAACTTTAGTTTTTTACAATATGTACTGACTCAGAAATAACAGATAAGTGTGTTCTAAAGAACAGTAACGTGAAGATAAAACGGTGAACAGTCTGCTGAATTATGTTAGAAGAAAAAATGCACTTAAAATCTTTCATTAAAAACCTCAAACGTTTGGGCGCCTGGGTGGCTCAGTTGGTTAAGCGACTGCCTTCGGCTCAGGTCATGATCCTGGAGTCCCGGGATCGAGTCCCGCATCGGGCTCCCTGCTCAGCAGGGAGTCTGCTTCTCCCTCTGACCCTCCTCCCTCTCATGTTCTCTGTCTCTCATTCTCTCTCTCGCAAATAAATAAAATCTTAAAAACAAAAAACAAAAAACTTCAAATGTTCATTAAAAACTAAGATTTCATATTTACAGGTATCTAGAGTACACATTTTAATAAAGTCAATAGGATGAGTCCATTTCAAACACTAAATTATAAAAAAAATGTTAGAGCAATAAACTGAGTGCAGTACAGGCAATACATTATTATGCATGTAATCAAGAAAAAGGAAGCTATAAAGATAATAAATTTGAAAATAAATTGTAAAGCATCTTCTATAAAGATGGAAGCAATGAGACCTTGGGTACATTTGACAAAGAAAATAAGGCAAAGCCCAAAAGTAATAAGACTATTCCTAATACATTTTTATTTTTTATATTATTATTTTTTTTAAAGATTTAATTAATTAATTTATTTCAGAGTGGGGGTGGGTGGGAGCAGAGGGAGAGGGAGGGGAAAAGAATGTTAAGCAGACTGCGCTAAGCATGGAGCCCGACACAGGGCTCCATCTCATGATACTGAGATCATGACTCTGACACTCAACCAACTGAGTCACCCAGGTGCCTCATTCCTAATAATATTTTTAAAAACCAAGAACACAAAGCTCTCACTGGTTGCTTTTATAATATAGTCTCATATAAAATATTCTATAAAGTTAGCTCAAAGATTACTATATAAGGAAAAAGTTTCTATATGTACTTGGTATATTAAACAACAGAATGCACATTTTTGTCTCCCATTGTGTCTTTAAAATTTGTTATATGAGGAAGCACTTTATCTCTGTCCCTGGGTGTATATTACAGTAGGCTCTGTGATTCTGATACCTACTTTTCTTAGAGTCATCACAAACAATCTTAATTAGAATATCTTCTTCCTTTCAATACTTCAACCTTCATTCAAAGGTAGTATTTGCACCCTGTCCCACTACAGTTCCCAGACAGGGTATGGTTACAGATAGCAGCAGATGGCTTGCTCCTCATCCCAACATTTACCTTTTCTTGCCAACTGTAGTTTCAGACAGCTACTGAAATGCCGGAAGTCTGTATTTGATTGGTGCTACTGTACGATGATGTCTTGCTCTCTAGGCCTGATAGGTATTTCAATCTCTTTTTCTCATCCAGGCTTTCCTGGCTTTATCAGAGACTCCCAATTTCATGGGTAGTCTCTTATCTGCAGGACCAGCTATGTAATCTGTGGAGCCCAAAGCAAAATAAAAATGCATGGCCCTTTGTTCAAAAATAATTAAGAATTTCAAGATGGTGACTGGAGAGCATTAGACCAAGTGTGGAGCCCTGGGCAACTGCATAGAATACATGCCTGTGAAGCAGTCCTGTTCATCTGCAGCTCCACTAACCTGGACAAATATACTCTATTTCACTTACTCTCCACATCCTCTAAACAATCTGGAAACCTCTAGTTGCCTTTCTGCCGAGATCCCATCACTCCTCTAGGAGGCCCTACTGGATAGGATCTAAGATAACTCCTATGCCAACTCATTTTCACACTGGCACCACTCACTCATTCCAACAAACTCCAGGAGTGCTGCCAAACCCAAGTCACAGCAACTCTCCTTCACTCACTCCATGTTGTACCCAAGCATATACTCCTATCCACCTTTGGGATTCACCTACTGCAGACCACTCTCTGCCAGAGCATGTGCTCATTTTCCAAAACACTCTCTTTTCCTCTGTCCTAACACAGCAGGTAGAGAGCCACAAGCTCCTGAGGTTATGTCAGATACCTGTCCATATGCCTCCAGGACCTCAGAGGCCACACATCAAAACCTCCCTTTCTGAGAGAATTCAGATAGATTCTTTTATTATTATTATTTTTTAAATTAATTAGTTAATTAATTTATTTATTCACTCTTCAGCTGTTTATCCCATAATCAGTTACCTTGGAGGATGAAACCCAATTGTGTACAGACTGAAAGCAAAAAATACACACTTTCTCCCTTCCTCACCTTTGTGGGCATCTGTGGGTGGAAATGTGCCATAGAGATGGGGGGAAAACACAATAGCTCTCCCCCAAAAAATTTCTTCATAATCCTTCTCCAACTTCTAATCCTTTTATAGCTTCCTTATAGGTTAGGCTTCTACTCACTTTGGAAGTCTGTACCTTGATCTTATATCTCATTTTGGAATCTGTTATCTCTGAAATCTAGTATGTATGTATGTATGTATGTATGTATGTATTTATTTATTTTTATTTTATTTTTTTTTAAAGATTTTATTTATTTATTTGAGAGAGAGAGAGAATGAGAGAGAGCAAGCACATGAGAGGGGGGAGGGTCAGAGGGAGAAGCAGACTCCCTGCCAAGCAGGGAGCCCGATGCGGGACTCGATCCAGGGACTCCAGGATCATGACCTGAGCCGAAGGCAGTCGCTTAACCAACTGAGCCACCCAGGAGCCCTGAAATCTAGTATTTAATATCTTAGCTGAACCTCTCAGTTTAATATCCTATTCATATATTATAACACATACAGGAGCCTCTCATAAAAGTGTAATTTTACAATCCTCATCCTCTGTACACTGCCAGGTGTTTACCATAGAAACATGCATCTCATATTCTTTTACAACAACTGCTGGGTGTCAAATATTACAGTAAGAATAATTAGACTCGAGCAGTGTTTTAAAGTTTACAAAGGCATTTGTAAATGTTATTTCATTTGATATTTAACCCTATAAGAAGGCAAAGTAGTATTATTATCTCTACTCTTACAAGGAAAAAGAAACGCTCTAAACAGCTGAAGTTTTCACAGGTAGTAAATGGTATAACCAGAACCAAAGCCATTAGAGAAAATAATTTTTGTGGCTGTAGTGGGCGGTGGGAGAAGATGGGGTATATATGGGTATTACTAAACTGCAAGCTAATTTCCTCAACTGTAAAATAGGATTACTGTCAATATGAAATAAGTTAGTATGTATCACACACACATACACTCAAATAGAATATCATATACACTGTTCGGCAGTTTGCCCCCCAAAGCACACAATTTAAACATTTATCTTAAAGAATTTTCCATACTAGTACCAAAGACTTCTAGATTAATATACCTAACTTTGTATCAAAAAACAGATGTCAAATCAAAAATTACTAGAAGTCCTTCTTACAGAATGTCAAATTTAACTGAGAATGACTGAAATGTTAAATTACTGGCACCTTTGTCACAGATGAGTACCTGGGTTAATTCTAATTTATCAACAGGAAACAAGTATGTATATTCTGCCATAATTCAACTTCAAATTGCAATCTTTGTTTTGTTTTTTTCTTCCCCAAACAATGACAATGTTCTGCTGGAATCTATGGATTTACATGACTCTTATTTCCACCAAAAGCCCAAATACAAAGTCTATGAGGAGGCCACACGAGAAGGTGATGAAACAACAGGAACTCAACAGAAAGCACTACCATCTTAAAGAAAAATAAAAGAATCAGTTTTCCATGAACATAATTATAATATGATCTTACCATGCAGGCCTTTAAAGCAAGCAGAGCTAGTCTCAAGAGACTCGACAGCTTCCCACTCCAACTGCCCTGTTGGGATGCTACTTGTAGACTCTTTCTATAACACATCTCTGCAGCACCCATCATTCCTTGGGACTGATATATGTGTGCCAGCCACTGAGGAACAGAAAGAGAACAGAACCAAAAAAATCTTAATTTAGTACATAGTCTGGTACTCTATTTCCAATAAACTCAATACACTTTGATGAAGTTAAATTTTTAATTTAATTTTTGTAAGTTTTGTGCCTCCAAAAATCCAAAATTCACAGGTTAAGAAAGGAGTAGACATCTTGCCCACTCTATCAGCAATAGCTTACTAGCCACACCACTTGAAACTGTTAAAGAGTCTTCCATGATGGCAAGTCAGGAACAAAATCAAAATGGAATGTAAAAACAGATATATCATGTAAATACTGATCAAAAAGAAGTTTGTATAGCTGTATCAACCTCCAACAAAGTATATTTTAAGACAAGAAATATTAAGAGATAAAGGGGTCTGTTTCATAATGAATAAGAATCAATTAATTGGAAGAGATAACACTCCTACATTTGTATTCACCTAATAAAGACACAGAATTTATGAAGCAAAAGTTGACAGAAATGAAAGGAAAAAAAAACACTGAAATGCAGAATCAAAGTTGGAGATTTTAATACACCTATCTCAGCAACAGTAAAAGAAACAGACAAAAAATTCAGTAAGGATATAGAAGATTTAAACATAATCAGCTTGACTTAAATGATATATTTGGAAGACTATACTCAGCAACTGCAGAATACACATTCAGTGAAAATGTGTATTTTCTAAATCTGACCATATGCTGGGTCACATTTCAAAGAACTGAAATTATACAGTCTACTCTGATTAAGTGAAATTAAACTAAAAATCAGTAAGAGATAACTGAAAAAAAAAAATCATCCTCTCCCATATTAGAAATTTTACAACATGCTTCAGAAAAAAACATGGATCAGGGTGCCTGGGTGGCTCAGTTGGTTAAGTGTCCAACTCCTGATTTCAGCTCAGATCATGATCTCAGGGTTGTGCTAAAGATTCTCTCTCTCCCTCCCTCTCCCTCTCCCTGCATTCCATTCGCTCTCACTCGTGCACACACTCTCTCTCTTAAAAAAACAACAACAACAAAAAACACCCCTCCCCCCAAAATGAAAAAAAAAACAAACAGAAAAGACCTACATGGATCAAAGAAATCCCAACGGAAATCAGAAAACATTTTCAAATGAATGATAATGAAAGCACTACATAAAATCTTGGGGGATGCATATACTGGAGAAAGACGGAAAATCTATGCTATAAGTTTCTATCTCAAGAAGCTAGGGGAAAAAAAAAATCTAAATCCAAAGAAAGCAAAAATAACATAGAAAAGAAGTCAATAACATGTAAAGAAAGTATAATGAAAAACAAAACAAAAAGTTGGTTCTTTGAAAAATTAATAAAACTGCTTATTATCAAGAAAACAATTTAGAAAACACAAATTACCAATATAAGAATGAAAAAGGAAAAAGCATTACAGATTTTCCAAACATTACAAAGAAGGTATCATGAACAACTCTATGCCGATAAATCTGAAATTGAGATGTGCTGGACAAATTCCCTGTAGTTCAACAATGCTAAAGAAAGAGGAAATCTTAAAAAAAACCTTTCCCATAAAGAAAATTCTTGGCCCAAATAGCTTCAATGGTGAATTCTTCTAAACATTAAAGAAATAAATGTCACTCTCACACAAACTCTTTAAGAAAATAAAGAAAAGGAGAATTAATAACATAGATAATAAAACCTAACACAGACCTTATGAGAATGAAAAATTACAAGCCTTTCTCTCTCATGAATATAGGTATTAAAAATTCTTTCAACAGTCATTAGCCAAGTGACTCCAGCAATATATATAAAAGGAATAATACATCATAACCAAGTAGGATTTCTTCTAAGAATGCAAGGTTAGTGTAGCATTTGAAAATCAATGCAGTACACTTCATTAACAGAATAATTAAAAAAGAGCCATTCTAATAGATGTCCCCCCAAAAGATCTGTTAAAACTCAACATCCATTCATGATAGAAAACAAATCTCTTTTACCAATTTAGAATAGAAGAAAACTTCCTTAATCTGATAAATATATATCAGGTAAAACCTATAGCAAAAATCATATTAATTATAAATAGTAAATGCTTTCTACGTTAGGTTGAGAATAAGAACGTTCACTTGTCTAACCACCACTTCTATTTAACACTGTATTCAAGGTTCTAAATAGTGCAATATGGCAAAAAAAAAAAAAATCAATACACAAATATTGGAAAGAAAAAGTAAAACTTTATTATTCACAAATGAAATAACTGTGTATACAGAAAACCTAAAATCATTTCAAAAAAAATAAGTGAATTCAGCAAGGTTGTTGCGGGTCAACATATAAATATCAACTGCATTTCTAAGCATTTGGAGCAAGCATACAAGAAAAAAATACCATTTGTAATCAAACAAAAAATATCAACTAACTACTAATAAATTTAACATAAAAATGTAAAAGACCTCTACAATGAAAACTGTAAAACACCACTGAGAGAAATTTAGAACCCAAATAATTTGAGGAAAATACCACATTTGTGGATAGAGAAATTCAGTAGTATTACTTTATCAATCCTCCCCAAATTAAACTACAGATTCATGCAATTCCAATCAAGATCCTAGCAGGGCTTTTGTTTGTGGGGGAAGGAAGCAGGGTAATTGACAATCATATATAATTGCAAAAAGCCTAAAATGACTTTAGACACATGAAAGAGAACAAAAAAAGTCAGAGGTCTTAATATTACCACCACACATAAAAACTAATTATAAAGCTATAAGCAAGAATAAACAGATAATGGAAAAGAAGAGCGAGCCCTATAAGACCTACAGATACAGTCACCTGATTTATGACAAAAGCATCACTACAGTTCAGTGGGGACAGAATGGTCTTTTCAAGGAATGATGCTGGGACAATGTGATACACATAAGAAAGGAATGAACCTGGATCCTGCAACATTAACAAAAATTAACACTGGATGAATCATATACCTAACATGTGAAAGGTAAAACAAAAATTTCTTTTTTTTTTTTTAAGATTTTATTTATTTGACAGAGAGAGACACAGCGAGAGAGGGAACACAAGCAGGAAGAGTGTGAAATGGAGAAGCAGGCTTCCCGCTGAGCAGGGAGCCCAATGTGGGGCTCGATCTCAGAACCCTGAGATCATGACCTGAGCCGAAGGCAGACGCTTAACGACTGAGCCACTCAGGTGCCCCAAAACAAAAATTTCTAAAGGAAAACAGAAAAATATCTTCAGGCGCTTAAAGTAAGCAAAGCATTCTTAAATAGAACATTTCAATAAAGCATTAACCATTACAAAATGGTAAGTCAGACTTCATTAAAATTAAGAACTATTCACCAAAGAATAATATTAACAGAGTGCTAAGCCAAGGTACAGACATGAGAAAATATGTGCAATACAAATACCCAAAATGTGCTTCAATCCAGAAAATATAATGAATTTTAAAAATCAGTAAAAAAAAACAAAACAAAACAGCCCATGAAAAATAAAAGGCACTTTATAAAGAGGATATCCAAAGGTTCAATAAGCATATGAAAAGTGGCTCAACATCATTAGTCAGGGAAATTCAAGTTAAAACTACCACAGGATACTATTACCTACCTATCTACTGAAAAGGGAAATATTAACCACATCTAGCAATATCAGCAATTGGAATGCTCAAAATTTACTGGTGGGAACATCAAATGGACAACCATTTTAGAAGACTGTCTGACAGGATCTACTAGAGTAAACATACATATCCCTTATCACCCACTGAAAGACATAGGTAAGGACAGACACAGCAGCATTACTCATGATAGCCAAAACCTAGAAATAATCCAAATACCATCAAGTGTATATTCATAAGATGAAATGGAAAAATTATGGCTACATGTAACAACTAAATGAGTCCCGCACACAACGCTGAATGAAAGTACCAGATACAAAAGAACAGTCCGTTTACATGATGTTCAAAAACAGGCAAAACTAGAAAGAAGTGACAGAAGTCAGAATAGTGCTTCTCCTTTTTATCTGAAGTAGGGAGAAATCAAAGAGAAAGTCATGGGGAGGCAACTAGGTTACTGGCAATGTTCTGTATCTTGGTATAGGTGGCAGCTAAAAAGGCATATATGTAAGTAAAAATGTAATGAATGGTATTTTTAAGACTTTTATACTCTACCCTTTGTGAATTATATACTATGAAAGAAAACACACGCTATCTCTTAAGACTCTACTTCCTATAAAGTTTATCTTTTATTTTTCCCTTTTAGTTTGACAAGGTATTTTTCTTCTTGATGAAGAATATGAAATCATCAGTATCCATTTGACCTTAGAATTAAATTATCTTAACTCTCATATGGCAAACTTCAAGAAAGGGGATAAAAAGCACCATCTTTCTCCAATGATTACAGCAAAAAGCAGGCTTAGCTTGCATAATCCAACTACTTTATGCCACTAGATAATCTTTTTAAGCAGGAACATCAAAAAGTTGTTATAATAAAAGATCAAAATGAAGAAAAAATTATAGTAAAATAAGCTTCTGTTAAATCGACATCAAAAAGCCCCTTTGACACTTTCTCTGGAGCACAGAGGAAACTATAGTAAACTGAATACAGTAATTACATGTTTTTCTGTGTTTTAACATCAATAAGAATAAAGTACATGGTGATCATTACATGTTTGTCATTGCAGATAACCAGAGCCAGCTAAAAGGACATTCTGTTGATTCAGGCATCAGTAACTATTTCAAAAAACACTAAATAACCATTAAAATTCTGGATATGAGTTACCTACGTGGTAGCTAAGAAAAATAAAGAAAAACCACATAAATCCTCTCTACAACAGAGTTAACACCATTATGACAAAATGTTTGAAACACTCTTTAGCTCTCTTACATCAACACCATGTAAAAGACAGTATTCTCAACATTGTTTTAAATCGAGGAAATTTATAATCAACAATTTAAGAAGCTTTGAAGCAGTGTAGTAGCAGATCCTAAATTAGTATTAAACTTCCTCAGTCTCCCTAATCACAATACAACATATTTTAAATCTTGAAAATGAAAGATACATGGTGAGTTTAAAGACAAGACAAATAAAATGGAGCTTAACCCCTGCCTTCATCTAGTATAATGAAGGATTCTAATTCAGGACTCATGTAAGAAAGGAGAGAATTTACCTGCCAAGCTGGAACAGATGTTGAGTTGGACATGACTGTTTTTTGCAGCTCTTCAAGGACAGCATCTGGGAGAGGGTTTTGTGACTCCAGGAGTGGTTTACACTGAACTTGTCTCAAAAGTAAGATAATAGCTGGCTGATCAGGGTTATTTTTTAAATTCTAAAAATTAAACCCCAAATAGAAATATATCAAATAGATTCTTGAATGTTAAGTGGCAATTAAGTATTCCCCATGTTGGAAAAAAAAAATCTGAATTTAATCTTTTCTTAATAAAATACAAAGAACTGCAAAAGTAAAATAAATAAAACAATGAACATCTTGAGAATATCAAACTCCACATTTAAATTAAAATTGATAATACTATTATTGTAGTTTTTAATTCATTTATTTTAGTTTGTCCCTTTGACTTGTTTTATTCTTAGGTGATATCCTGAAAAACTTAAGTTCTGAATGTAAATAGGTGAATTCAGAAGACATAAAATTAACAGTGAAAGCTAACACTATTCCTTATCGGAAGAAACTATACAGGAAGAGCTATAAGCCATAGTTTTGTTTTTTTTTCCTTTTTCAATCTCTTTACAAAGATATTCATTAGATGTCCTTCTCTCTAGGCACAGACTTCCTAAACACTGTAAGAGAAATGACCCATTTACCCATTTCCCTAAGCCATTATTTATACACAAACATACACATATAGAATTACATATATGCATATGTATCTCCTCCTATATATATATATATATATCTCGAAGAAGTTTAAGAAAGTTCTCTAAACAAGTCTTCCACTGTTTTAAACATTTCTTTCTTTATTGCTGGTCCCTCAATAACATACTTTATTTTTTTAATTAAGTCATAGTCTTAAATATATGTGATTGCTTTCTTCTAAGAAATTGGCACAAAAAAAATGGTCAGATTCATAAAAGTATCCCTTATTCTGTAGGAGAGAGCATAGCAACTGTCAGTTGCTTATTAAACACTTACTGCATAATACTAATCTGTCCTGAATTTAGATGGAATTTCTTAAATAAGAGAGAAAATTTATTACTCTGCTTTTCAGAGAATTCAAACACCAAAGGGATCTTCAAGGATCCATTCTTCCTTCTCTGTAAAATTCATCTCCTCCCACACCCCCTTGCCCCCCCAAAAAAACTTCTAGAAAGAAAATACAATCTCGACTTGGTAAGCATTTATGAAAAAAGATGCTTTCAGAAGAAGTAATGTTTAAAACCCACATTATCCATTCAATTATTTTTGAGTAAGTTTATGAAACTGATTCATTCACTGAATACATATTTATTGAGCCCCTACTATGTGTTAGGCAAGGTGCTAAGGATTTACACACAGAGCCTACAATCCAGGTATGTACAAGGTAACTACTAAGTAGCTCCAGTTGCCCACTTACTCCTCATTGTCTTTCTATGTGGTTCAGAGCTTTAGAGATGCCAGAAAATACAGCATTCTGAAGGTAGTAACCAGAAATCAAAAGGAAATACGGCCTCCATAATGGTATTCTCCCCAACAAAGACCTATTAAGTCCTTGAGTCCTAGAGTCAGACAAATATGAGTTCAAATGGCAACTCAATCATTTTCTAGCTGTGAACTCTTGTGCAAATTACTTACCCTCTCTAAGCCTTAGTTTACTCATTTATAAAAAGGGGATAATAGTATTTATGCCATATATTCTTGGGAAGTTCAAAAACAAACTGCTAAGTGTACTGACAGGCTTATAGGAAGTACTCAATAAATGCTGGGTGGTATCATCATCATCACTATCATCACCACCACCATCATATGCCCTTTAAATACTGTGCATTCCATGTTTAATGTTATCTTCTAAGTAGGATAAGAATCCATAAGTCTCAATGCTCAATTTCATAATAATACCTTTGTGCAGAGGGCTTCAGCTTCAGATATTCTTCCTGTGTCTATTAGACCAGTGACAGCTTGGGAGAGAGACCACTTTTCAAGAGATTGGTTATAATCCTTAAGGAATTCTTTGTCTTTAACTGTTAACAAAAATGTTAATGTTACTTTCTTCTGCAATTTATAATGTGTTCTCAGAGGAGTAATCAGTTGCTAAGAAGTATTACAATTAGACTTATCATGCATATACGATTTTTAAAACTTAAATGTATTATAGGAATACCACAGACCATTCTAGTATGTGCCAGGTTTCTGAAAAGTTTCATGGCTGGAATATTTGTGGTTGAATAACTTAAAACTTTATAGACTTGTGTTTTACATAAAAAATCACTTTATCTACAGTAAAACTAAAAATAATTCATTGAAAAAATTAAATACTGTGACATACTGACATACGATAAATTACACATATGCACATATTCAAACTCTACAACCTGAAGACTTGACATGAGCATATATCTATGAACCATCACTACCATCAAGATAATGAACATATTCATCATCATGAAGATTTTCACCCTACCCCTTTGTAATCACTTCTGTCCCCAACATACCTCTCCTCTTACTGTCTGTCCCAGGCAACCACTAATTATTTTCAGACACAATGGATCATTTTGCATTTTCTAAAATTTCACATAAATGGAATCATAAAGTATAGTATATAGTTTTGTCTAGCACCTTTACAACTATAAACATGGTAAATTACATTTCCAGATGTAAAGCGACTTTACATTCCTAGGATAAACCCACTTGATCATGATGTATTGTTACCTTTTTTATGTGTTGTTGGATTTGAATTGCTACAGTTTATTATGAATTTCTGTATTTGTAGTTCCACAGTATTCCTGTTAAAAGTCTTTGCCTGGTTTTGGTGACAGGATAATGCTGGCCTCAGAAAAGAAGAATACCAACTTTTCTATTTTCAGGAAGGGTTTGTATAGAACCGGTATTATTTCTTCCTTAAATGTTTGGGAGAATTCCTCAATGAAGCCATCTGGTCCTGGAGTTTTCTTTGTGGGAAGATTTTTAACTATAAATTCAGTGTCTTTAACAGATACAAAGCTGTTTAGTTTATCTACTTCTTCTTAAGTGAGCTTTGTGTCTTTTAAGGAATTTGTCCATTTCATCCAAATTGCCAAATTTAATAGTGTAAACTGTTCCCAAGGTCCTCTGATTAGCCTTTAAATAGCTATACTGATGTACCCTCTTTCATTCCTGATGTCTGGCTAGAGGCTTATCAATTCTACTGATCTTCTCAAAGAACTAGTTTTCACTTTTGTTGATTTTCTGTTTTCTATTTCACTGATCGCTACCTTTTATTACTTCTTTTCTTCTGCTTACTTTGAGTATAAGTTCTTCTTCCCTTTTCTAGTTCTTAAGGAGAAGCCGAGATCACTGATTTGAAGGCTTTATTTTCTAATGTAGACATTTGATGCTATAAATTTCCTGTAAGCAGTGCTTTAATAGCACTGTAGAACTTTGAAATGTTTTTTTTTTTCCTTCTCATTCAGTTCAAAATATTTTCTAACTTCCCTTCTGAACTGGATTATTTAGAAGTATGTTATTTAGTTTCTAAATATTTGGGAATTTTCCAGACATTTTTCTGTTACTGGTTTTTAACTTAATTCTATTATATTAGGACAATATGCTTTATATATTATTTGAAGCCTTTTAAATTTATTTCGAACATTTTATGGCCCATAAGATATGTAGGTAGATGTTCTGTGTTCACTTGACAATGCTGTTATAAAGAAGTATTCCATAAATGCCAATTAGGTCAATTTAGTTGACAGTGTTGTTCAAGTCTTTATTATATCTTTACTGATTTTTTTGTTCAGTTGTTCTGTCAATTATCGAAAGAAGAGTACTAAATCTCTAACTATATAATTGTGGATTTGTCTGTCCCTCCTTTCAATTCTGTAAGTTTTTGCTTCATACATTTTCCCACAAGCTTCTTTTTTTCTACCTATTTTATTTTGAAATACAATGCAGATTGTATGTGTTTTGAAGCTGTTACTTAGTGCCTAAAGGCTTAGCACTGTTATGTCCTCTCGATGAATTGATTCCATTATGAAATGACATTCCTTATCATCAGCAATACCTTTGCTCTAAAATCCAGTTTGTCTGAAATTAGCATTGCCACTCCAATTTTCTTTTGATTAGTGTTGGCATGGTATATGTTTTTCCAACCTTTTACTTTTTAGGCTATTTTTGTCTTTATATTTAAATATACATTTATATTTCATCTATGTTTCTTTTAGGCATATATAGTTGGCTCTTGCTTTTTTATTCAATCTGACAGTTTCTGCCTTTTAACTGGGGTGTTTAGACCGTTTAACTTGACTATTGACGTGGTTGGGCTTAACTCCAATGTGTTACTTGTTTTCTGTTTGTCTTATCTAAGTCTTTGTTCCCTTTCCTCATCTTTGAATTATTTTTTTTACAATTTCCTTTTGTCTACCTTGGTGGCTTATTAGCTATAACTTTATTTATTTAGTATCTACTTTACATTTTTAAGCATTCATCTTTAACCTGCCACAGTCTACCTTTAAGTAATATTATACCACTTCACTTACAGTATAAAAATTTTACAACAGAATATTTCTGTTTCCCCTCCTGTTCTTTGTGCTATTGTTGTAATATGTGCTTTAAAGAGTCAATTACATTTTAAAGAGATTTCTAGCATGTCATCTGTGGATCTGTTTCTATTGATTATCTCATTATGGTGGTACTTTTCTACCTCTTTGCATGCCTATTAAGTTTTAACTGGATACCAGACATTGTAAATTTTACCTTGTTGAATGCTGAATATTTTTGTATTCCTGTAATGTTCTTGAGCTTTGTTCTGTAGGCAGTTAAGCCTCTAGAAAATGATTTCATCTTTTCAAGGATTGTTTTTAAGCTTTGTCAGATGAGATCATTCAGCCTTTAGTGTAGAGCTAATTATGCCCACTACCTTCTTGCAATATCCTTCTGAGTACTTTACACTGAATTCATTATGTATAAAATGTTTTTCTAAACTTACTTGAAGCAGAAACAGCAGATAACAGTGCCAAGTACAAATCCATTCTCTTTGGCTGAGTGTTGTTCACTAGAGCCAGTTTATCATCAGCATGACAGGCTGCCATTAGCCCAGCCCAGACAGCAGGATCACCTAAACATAAGGAATATAGTTAGAAGGCTTGTTGATATCAACATATTGCTGAAAAACTATCAAAAATGAGAGTAAGAGTTTATAAATACCAAAAAATTAAGTTAAAAATAAATTGTATCTCTAGAAAAAATCCATTTTCTTAAAAGAAACTAATTTATACTTCTTTTCAGAAGACACATTACTATATTCATCCTTCAAGATTTGCCTTTTTCTCAAAATACTGCAGAGGACAAGAAATACCCTATTAAGTTCTTCCATGGCTGGTTAGCTCAGTTGCCTAGAGTACTGTGCTACTGTGGAAAAGTCGATTATATTCACTTTCATCGGACACCAAGGGCAAGTCTCAAGGAGACAGAGTCATCATTCAAACCCTGTATTAAAGGTTCAATCATAGGAAAAGCAAGATAATACTATTTCTCAGTTTTTAAGAAAATTTCGAGCCAAAGGAAAAGCTCAAGACAACTCCATTTACCTATGTTCTAACAGCCAAGCATGAAAGTCATTTTATCATTCCAAGTAAAGCAATTCTATGATTATATATATCCCTTCATTGATTTGATCTTTCCTTCTTTCCTTCACACCTTGACAGCAGCTTCAGGGGAGAGGGGGAAGCAGTGGACTGAGGTGGTAATGATAAAGATTATGCATATAGAGGCCTCTTTTTTAAAAAGGTAGTTGTAAAAAGAAGGTGAAAAAGAATTTAGAAATTAGAAGATTTTTATTTTTTGGTCTTCTGTAAATCATATTTTGCAGGTTAATATTTGCATGGTCAATATCTTAGGCCTGCTATGCTTAAAAAAACAAATAATTTTGGGGTCCCTGGATGGTTCAGTTGGTGGAGCATACAACTCTTGATCTCAAGGTTGGGAGTTTGAGCCCCACATTGGGTGTAGAGATTACTTAAAAATAAAATCTTCCAGGGCGCCTGGGTGGCTCAATCGGTTGGGCAACTGCCTTCGGCTCAGGCCATGATCCTGGAGTTCCGGGATCGAGTCCCGCATCGGGCTCCCTGCTCAGCAGGGAGTCTGTTTCTCCCTCCGACCCTCCCCCCTCTCATGCTCTATCTCATTCTCTCTCTCAAAAAAAAAAAAAAAAAAACTTAAAAAAAAAATTAAATCTTCCAAAAAAAACCCCCAAACAAACAAAAAAACAATTTTAAAATCCCACAGGGATGCTAGTTAACAATATAGTCATTTATTTTATTTTATTTTTTTAAGATTTTATTTATTTATTTGACAGAGAGATGGAGAGAGCAGGGCAGGGGGAGCTGCAGGCAGAGGGAGAAGCAGACTCTGTGCTGAGCAGGGAGCCCGATGTGGAGCTCAATCCCAGGACCCACCTGAGCCAAAGGCAGACACTTAACCAACTGAGCCACCCAGGTGCCCCAACAATATAGTCATTTAAACAAAAATTTTAGCTTAAGTTTTATATTTTTTCTTATCTAATTGTTCCCTGCAATATATATCCTCTATCAAATGTCTGAAATGTATGTCTACTTCACTTACAGAGGATCAGTATTACTGCTAATAGTACAGGAATCATTAGAAACCTTAGGCAGATAAAAAAATTTTTACAAAAAAATTAAATGCCTATCTCCATAATATACAATAATTTCTGCCCAAGACAATGACTACCTTATTTCAAACAACAAAAGACATAATCACACTCCAGAATAAGGAAATGGGAACCATTCCTTAGAATTCCTGAGATCTGATTATTGTATAATGAAAGACACGTGACTGTTTTAGACCCGGGTTTCAGCTCTAACAATGCCATGAATTAAATGTGTGCCAGCTTTCCCTTTGGGACTCATTTTTCTATAAAACAAGGCAAGTGAACTAGATGATGGCGCAGGTGTCATCAGGCCTAAAACCCAAAATTCCAAATGAAGTGGACTCAGTTTCTGAGTATGAACTTATTTCTAAGATTAAGTGAAGAAATCCTTTAGGGATTTTTGGGTATAGTTTTAATTTCAGGAGGGAGGAAATGGATATCAGCTGGCAGTAATTTCTTCTGTCACAATTCAAAAGAATTACTGCTTTCATTAACTCTTCCATAAATAATCAGCAACTCAAATTCCCTATGAAACCAAGTGATAATATAAATATATGTATATACTATGAACCTAAAATTTTTTAAATATAATTTGCTAAAAATACCTTTTAATATCATAGAAGCATTGACCTAGCAGAAATTGGATTTTTTTTTATTTAATTCTAAATTCTTGGGATTATATTTAAATTTCTGAAAAGACTCCTTTGAATATCATATATCAAAACTATACTTTGATATAGTTCTACAAGTTTACAAGGATAAAAATCTGCAAGGATTAGGTATATAGCTACTATACATAACTACAATTATATTTACTTTCACTGGACTCCAAAAACAAGTCTCACAGAGGCACTCATCTTCATTACTCAGTCCCCTTTTCAAGCATCTTATATGATGATTCTAATTCCTTGAGTATGTATTTCTCCAGATAATATGGGAAAATAAGAAGATCATTACAGAAGACCTTATCTGGGCAATCTCACCTTTCTAAAGTTTATGCCACTCACACAATCAAAAGCTAACAGATCTTTTATCATTCTATATCCATGGTAAAAATCCTCGAGAGTAATTCTATCTAATACTATCTTGAACTAACCTCTAAAAATCAAAAACTTATCCAATGTATAACAAAGACAATTCCAAATGTTTAGGGTCTCTTTTTGTTCTATTACATAAATGAAACAAAGAATAAACAACAAGATGTTGGTCTGTTTACTTGTTTTATAAAATAATCTCTGATTTATTAAATATTTTGTGGTTTAGTTAGGATCTTTACAATTTACTTTGAAGAGAACATTGGACTTATTTTGTACAATTTGTTTCCTAACAGTCCCTAGCCAAAAACAAAAGTTTTCTGATTTAACAAATGTTTGAAGTACTCTGCAGGAAAAAAAATATTTAATTCTGTATCTCATATTAAAAATACTATTCTGTAAAAATACACACTGATAGGTATTCCAGTCCTCTAGCAATGATAATGGAAGTATACTGATGTGGTCATAGATACTTCCTCAGTGATCAATGTGATCAAAGACACAAAGAAGGGCTAGCTCAGGTGAGGCCATCACCTTGACATTCCAACAGTTACTCCAGAAAACATATCTCCACTCTTTAAGGAGCTAACTACCCATAAAAATAACTAAAATAACTAAATATGTTCATTAAATAATTTAGTAGCTATAGGTAAACCTCAGTGAAGCAGACTATGGAAAGCAAAAATAAAACTACTTCTTGAAAATACACAATTCAGAGTTTCAATAAAGAGTAATAAAGTATCTTTATGCAGATACTTTATTAAGTATAAGCAGGCTGAAAGAAGCAGCCTGCTTCAAGAATTATCTCTTAATTATCAGCAGTCAAATACAAGATAATCAAATAATATGCAAAAGTTAGAATATTTTCTTAAAATTCCTTTACTTCATGAAATGCAAACTCTGTGCCTATAGGTCACAAATGCAAGACCAGAAGAATCTGAATTAATGAAATGGATTATATTATATTCACCTGGAGAAAGAAGAGCTGCTTTCTGAATGGTCTTTAGTGCAATATTTTTTTCAGTTTCTGAACTGCTTCCCATAGCTAACTGATTTACTGCAGTGTACAGTAATGCCTTCTGCATAAAAGAAAAAGAGTGTTAGCCAATTATCTTTATAGCTCCATGACTTTCAAACTGACTAAAAAAAGGACCATATTAGGTATGATATAACTTCCTAAACCTAGGAAGAAAAATTATTTTATTGTTTCATCAATAATATTATTTAACAAGTAGGAAATTTCCTTTGTACTGGAGAAAACTAACCTTTCCATGATTTGAGTCCAAAATATGAGCCACATTTCCTGCTATAGCACCTCCCTATAAGAGAAAATATTTAGATAAATGTATAAACTTTCACAAATAAAAATTAACACTGATAAAAATCTTTCCACCACATTATTTGAAAAGTTCAGTTCTATCACATTCACAACTTCCAAATTCCTGAAGTATCAAATGATTACTGCTTTAAGAGGTGTTTAGTATTTTGTTAAGTTTAGTATTTTTATAAAAATCTTTTCTACTACAATCATTTCAACTCTACTCTTTTAAAATATTCATTAATGGTGCAAAAGTTACACAATTTTACACCAAACACAAGTACATATTTCCTAACAATATAAAAGAATGTAAAAGAAAGACTGAACGAGAAAGAGAAGCAGAATCCCCAAATTTATTTTAGGATTAACATGGTTTACTCCATGAAAATATGGTATTTTAAAAATTTCTGTAGTTCCTAGTAAAATGAATAGCCAGAGCACCTTGAAGCAAATCACTGCTTCAATAATCAACTCAAAACTGAAAATGAAAAAAATATATACATCATAATTTTTGTAAAGTAAGTTTGAAATCCTTAATTTTTAAATTCAGTTAGACATTTTACCTGGAAAAGAAAGTGAATTATGAGAATGATTTCATTTTAATTCAGAAGTATATTGTTCTCCTAATTTTATACTGGAACTGTATCAGAAATGTTTTGTACATCATATTTAGCATATAAAGAATGCTAAAAAGTAACCTTTAAAAATATGTTAATATAAAACAAATAGAAGATGGATTAAAAAGAAAACAGAAAATTTGGCAGAGTAGAAGGAGGATTCAGGAGTTAGATCTGGGATGATCTATCACCACAAATACTAACTGTGGTTTTGCACAAGTTATTTATTCTCTATGTCTCAAGTGTTCTCTATAAAATGGACATTAATTGCAGCTACTTCATGTGGTTGTTGGGATTAAATGACAAAATATATACAATAGTTGGCACATAAGTACTTCATTCTAGTATCTGATAATGATGCTCTTCTAGGTTCTTTGAAATACCATGTGCAAAAATGAGTAGGAATAACAAAATCAGACCCACAGAGACTTCAGACAGTGGAATTATTAGATATAATAAGTGTTCAAAACATAATTAGCTACTACCATTATGTTTACCCACTAATTAAGCAACTATGAAAGGACATAGTAACCACAGAAATTAACAAAATACTTTACAGACCTCTAAAAATATCTGGCCATTATGAACGAAAATATATAATCCCTTTTATAGAACATCAATGACTTCATATTGAGATTCACATTTTTAGATTTTAGACATTAGCAATGTTCTAGTTCTTATTTTCTTATCTTTGAAGAGCTTTTAAATAAAAATATCTTTTGGGATCCAAAAAACACAACAGTTACTTCTTCCTAAATGGCAACATTATAAACATAACCTAATCACACAGCCATTAACATAATCTGTATGTATTAAAAAAAAGTCTACCTACTTCTTTGTATCTTTCATAACGCCCAGAACAGTACAATAGCACATGAAAGAAACTCGGTGTACTACTTATCAAATGACTAATGGAAAATCTGGTTAAATAACAGAACTCCTTTGCTATATTAGTTATTTCCCAGAATGATAATGCTAATATTCTAAAAACGATATTACTGACTACATCACAAGTTATTTTATCTTTTCGCCAGAATTTAGAACATTACTCACCTTTGCACTTCGGTGAGTATACTGAGCAACTACTCGGGACAACAGAGACCAAAGAGCAGGATCAGCTGGGTTACTATAGAGATCATCAAAAGCAAAAGGCTTAGAGATGGGAGTCACTTTAAACCACGAAAAGTAAAAACAACCAACATTTTATTTAGAACCTAAGTTCAAAATCTTGTATACATCTAAAACAATATATTAATTATCTATGTGTGAATGAAAGTGCCTTAATTTTCAGCAAACATATCTTCTATATACACCAAGAGTCCTTATGAAAATAAGAAGGAAAAATCAGCAATATGATAATTACAAAGCCTAATCTAATTAATTAAGATCTAATTAAGAAAAGCTAAGGAAATTTAGTATGTTGTGTTCAAGGAAAACACAGAGATGAAAATTGCAAAAGGAAAATAAACTTCATTTAGAACACTTTACTGCTGGGGTGCCTGAGTGGCTCAGTTGGTTAAGTGTCTGACTCTTGGTTTTGGCTTGGTTCGTGATCTCAGGGTCATGTGATCGAGCCCCGCATGGGGCTCCATGCTCAGCACAGAGTCTGCTTGAGTTTCTCTCCCGCTGCCCCTCCCACCATTCATGCATGCATGCACTCTCTAAAAAAATAAATCTTAAAAAAAAAACCACTTTACTGCTGAAAATAAAACAAATAACCACTACTGCTAATAGTAAGAGCTTTCTATTTTCTAAATTTTGAAGACATTAGTGAATGTTTGAGTGGCCAAAAAATTCCTAAAACCATTAAGCTGAACAGTATCAAATAAACAGACCATATCACTAACTTGAGAATAAGTAAGGACTTTTGTATTAAAATGAGGTTCAGGCCTTAACTAATTGGATAAGTACAAAATTTCTGTTCTCTTACCTCCTTATCAACTGAATTTTTAAAAAAATCTTTATAGATGAAATAATGTGTATAGTCAGCTACCTGGTCCTAAGTGCAATTTCATAAAACTACATTCTGGTTTACAAAAATATATACTTCCCTCATTTTATATTCTTAATAAGGTCCAAATGTCAAAGATTAGCTCATCAAGTATAATTACTCCAGGTTCACAAGTACAGAATTTACCTGTGAACAGCTTTAGATGCTTGTCTCTGCACTGCCACACTGCGGCCTTGCAGTGCATAAATCGCTGAAGTAAGAAGGCACTTTGGATAATCATTGTCTTTCTGTTTGATGTGCTTCAGTAATTCATTAAGTGCCGCTTTTGACAGGGTAGCATCCTGCATTGTCAATCCGAGAGCACACAGGGCTTGAAGGCTTTCTGTGGTTGGTTCCTTTAAGATAGAGCTGTAAATATTTTAAATTGTCTATTAGCCATAGTACAGTAGTCTGTAACTATTAAAACATTTTCAACATTTAGTAAAATGTAAAATGTAAAATTTTAACATTTGGTAAAATGTTAAAAAAGCAATTTACTTAAGGATTCACCAAACTAAGCCCAGCTTTAAGATAAATATAAAACAGATTCCTTGGCTTCTAGGGACAGCAATTTCCCTAAATATCTAAAGCAGTTAAAAATACCAAGGGCCTTTCTTTTCTGTTCATTATATCTAAGTTTTAGATACAAATATAAATAGTGTTTTGGGCCCTGGCTTTTAGAAAAATAACTAACCATATAGCCCTATAAATAACCACAGATATCACAGGCTATTATTTTACTAATTTATTCCAAAAACATAGAAATAGTTACAAGTTATATTGGTATATTTTTTTAAAGCTTTAGTTTTAAATGAACTTTATTTTATCAAGTTAACTAGAAAAATAAAGAGGAAAAAATCTCTTTGGGGACGAAAGAGGCCAAAAAATAAGCCAGTCAGAACCCCCTTCATTAAAATTTTAAGATCCTACTAGATCAGGTGATCAAATACTCTTTTAAACAAATAAATAATACACACAGAGTATAGGATGGTTTTGCAGGACTGGATGGATCCAGAGCTAAAAATTAAGCCATGATCTCCACCTATGATTGTCAGTTCACAACCAGGTCAGTCCAATCCCTTTTGTTCAACAAAAAGTTCCTAAAACATTAAAAACTTCATTTTACATTGTTCCAATTTGTAATCCAATGCTTAAGTATAATCTGGTCATGTTAAGTGTTGATGTCAACTATACATACCATTTAAATAGCAATGTCTTGGCTACATCCATTTTTCCTTGTTTATACTCCGTTATTGCCAGAGCTGTCAAGATATGGGCTTTGTCTTGCTCTGATTCAACAATAGACAAGGCTCTCTCATAGGCTATTACACAGAGTTGGAAACAAAAACAAAACGATATAAACACAATCCTGATTGACAAACAGTGAAATTTCTCCCTTTCTAATCCTATTTTTTAAAAGGTCTAACTAAATTATATCTTATTGTTTCCTTATTTTCAAGTGGATGGAAAAAAATTTTAAATAATCTAACCTGGTTTAGCTGATCCAAGGTGGTCCTGGGGATATCATTAGGATTATTATGAGACATTCCCTAACTTCTTTTTTTTTTATTATTATGTTATGTTAATCACCATACACTACATCATTAGTTTTTGATGTAGTGTTCCATGATTCATTGTTTGCATATAATACCCAGTGCTCCATGCAGAACGTGTCCTCTTTAATACCCATCACAAGGCTAACCCATCCCCCCTCCCCAGAACCCTCAGTTTGTTTTTCAGAGTCCATCGTCTCTCATGGTTCATTTCCCCCTCCGATTCCCCCACTTCATTCTTCCCCTCCTGCTATCTTCTTCTTCTTTTTTTTTTAAACATATACTGTATTATTTGTTTCAGAGGTACAGATCTGTGATTCAACAGACTTGCACAACTCACAGCGCTCACCATAGCACATACCCTCCCCTAACTTCTATCTTCAGACTCTATAGGGAAGTCTTTAAGTGATGTGAAGGCCTGCAGCCATTGAGATACCACGAAAATTTCCATGTGCATACCAGTAACCATCAAGCTGCAGATACTTACAATCTACACACACATAGGTTGGGTACATATATATATATATATGTATTTCATATATATATATATATATATATGAAAATGTACTCAATGAGCATTTTTGGAGAAAATCAAACACTATTATCAATAGGTCAAGGTCTTCACTTATCTGAAATTTACATTTAAGCAAAGACTTGCTTTCAAATGCTAACTCTACTTTAAGTGATCTTGGGCCTCAGTTTCCTTATATAAATAATTAAGATAACACTCAGCTCATAACACTGCTATAAGGACTATTCACATAATAATGTACTAAGGGAGGGAACAGATAAAAAGTACCTAATATCATTCCAGACTCCTAGTTGGATCTTAATAAACATTGCAACCCCTACTCCCATTTCAATGTTCCATCTTTCTGTACATAATCTTGTGATTAAATTCCACTCAGCCCTGGAAAAGTAAGATGTGTCCTTTAGCTTCAAGCAACATACTTACCTTTGATGCTTTCTTTATATAGACCTTTCATAAATAAAGCCAATGCAAAACCTATGATGTCTTCTAACTCTTCAAGGGGTGTTGACTTAAAAGCCTGGATAGCTTTATCATATTCACCAATGGAACTAAGAAGCAAAACATAACTTACTTTTAATATTAAAAACAATTCTGGCTTATATCATAAGAATACAAAGAGATTATTATACGAAGGTTCTTTTAATACCTTCACATACTTCATCTATCAGTGTTAAAGCGAAAGAAAAGACATATTAAAATAGAAGGTGTATCATTTATTTCAAATAAGATATACTGGAGCAATTTAACTCCACACTTTGTTTCTTTTAAATTACATATGAAAATGATTAGTTCTGCTAAATTATAAAGTGTCTTTCTTATTAACAAACTTGAACTAAAATCCCAAGGTATACAAATAATTTCAAGTTGACTTTTATACAGAACTCTTTAAGCTTAATATATTGGTTGAATATTACCCTATGAGTATGGTTCTAGCATCTCTGACAAGCTTAAGAAGCATAAAATACCTAATTAAAATCAAACCTAGCCTTTGTATAAACTGTTTAACTGTTTACCTGCACATCCTTTTTTTTTTTGGAGAGTATAAAGATAAACTAAATTCCACAGATAAAACTATAGATTATCTTTTCTGTATTTAATAGAAAGAAAAGTAAAAATTGTTACATATGACACTAAAGTACAATACTTTTTTTAAAAGTTTATTTGATTTTATATTTTGGAGAGAATGCACAGCACATGAGCAGGGGGGTGGGGGGGTGGGAGGACAGGGAGATAGAGGGAGAGGGAGAGAATCTTGACCAAGCTCCACACTCACTGGGGAGCCCCACACGGCGCTCAATCTCAAGTCCCTGAGATCATGACCTGAGCCGCAATCAAGAGTCAGATGCTTAAATGAATGAGCCACCCAGGCACCCCTAAAGTACAATACTTTTTAATAACAAAAAAATAATTGTTTTGCTTATTTAAAAATGAAGAGAAGCTGCCATCGCCTGGAAAGGATACATTCTGCCCTTGAGATTTTTATTTTTCGTATCCATCACTATAATCAGAAACTGTTTTTATTTTTAATGTGTTATTGGAAATCTTTTTAGAAAATCCTTTTAATCTTGGGGAGGGTGTGGGATCTAAAAATACAGGCATTCTTTGATTCTAAAATTAGTCTCTAAAGGTGAAAAAAATTTTTTTTAAGATTTTATTTATTTATTTGATAGAGAGAGAGAGCGTGAGCACAAGTAGGCAGAGCAGTAGGAGAGGGAGAAGCAGACTCTCTGCTGAGCAGGGAGCCAGATGTGGGGCTCGATCCTAGGACTCCAGGATCACGACCTGAGCCAAAGGCAGACACCCAACCGACTGAGCCACTCAGGCGCCCAAAGGTGAAAGACTGTAAAAATCAAAAAAATTTAAGGTTTTTAAAGTCAAAAAAACTCAAATTTTGATAAATATTTTGGTGAAGGAAAGAGGACTACCTTAGATTGTATATGGATACATACATATATTAAAAGTTTTTGTTTTTTTTAAATAAACACTATCTTCAAACATGTGATTACTTTTATAGAGAACAGAACTAGGAAAGGCACAAGGGGCTTCAATTTTATTTGTAACTTTTTCTTTGGAAAAAAACCCTGAAGACAATGGACAATTTTAAGATCTGTTAAATTTGGGCAGTGACTATTCATTAAATTATGCTGTACACTACTTATACTGCATTTTGTATGTTTAATATATTTCATAATAAAAACAAATTTTAAAAGACATGATCTATTTTCAATAGAAGATATAGATTTTTTTCTAAAATATTTACATTATATGATGAGGTACCTGGGTGGCTCAGTCGGTTAAGCAACCAACTCTTGATTTTGGCTCAGGTCATGATCTCAGTGTTGTAAGACTGAGCCCCAGGTCTGGCTCTGTGCTAAGCACGGAGCCTGCTTAAGACTCTCTCTCTCCCTCTGTCTTCCCCCCTCCCTAAAAGAAAACTAAAAATAAAAACTAAAAGTAAAAAATAAAATATTTACATTATATGAAACCAAAACTAAAAACAGATATTTATTCCATATAATTTCTTACAACCTGTCTTCTGCTACAACAAAATCTTAGAAATGATAAAACTATCAACTCCTAAACACTACAGTTTAAAAGAATTGGAGGGAAAAGCAGTCAGAACAATAATATTTTCCTGTCTATGAATATGATTCAGTTACATGGTTATAAAAGAAAAGAACTGGCTACCTCAGATCTCTACTATGTACCTCTTTAAAAGATACAGGCACTAATCCCAAAATATCAAACTACAGTTTTAACAACGTTTTTCAAACTGGACCATTCAATTTGGGGGCAGTTCTCAGCTTGAGGAACACCTCCCTAACTTGAGCCAAAAACCTTCCTCCCACAATACTTCTATTCTCTGGACCTAATTCTAATCTCTAAAATAATTGGGTTTTAATCTTTTTTTTTAACTCTTTTTGAAGTCAAAAGTCTTTGAGAATCTGAAGAAAGCTATATGGCTCTCTCTCCATCACAAAATGCACATACACAAAAATATTTATGTGCTATTTCTAAAGGGCTTCTGGGTCCTCAACAGCCATTCCCCATGTAAGTATAAGCAGCAAACAAGTCAGAATAAATCCAATTCCTCTTCCAATTAACTAGGGTTCTATTACAACAGACAGCAAGAGCCTCTCTTTGAAATGTTCTCTTGTACAGACCACAACCATCAGTTCTAAATCTGCTTCTCAGTGAAGCACAGTGGCCTTAGGTATCAGTATAGGAACAGGAAACTATTAACAAAGCCCAGTATTGAGGGAATTATGTATCCTTGGGAGATTTTCAGCCCACTCAACTATATACGCCCCACTACTCTGGAAATTTGTCACCATCTCACTAGTCCTATAGCTTTCACCAGAAAAACCTAATAAATTCACAGAATTAATGGGAAAAAAATATGCTTACCATAACAATCTGCCATAATTTCTTACTGTAACATTATAAGTATCTTGGTCTTCCGCAGTCTGTAACAATAACATTGCCCTTAAAAAGAAGGACAAGGTATTTTAAGTTACCTATGTACAATAGCATTCTTTTACTCTTCTTCCTTAACAGAAGATTTTGTAACTTTTTCTTTGGGAAAAAAACCCTGAAGACAATTGACAATCCTATAAATTTTTGTTTTCTTCATTTAACTCTAATTCTTTAATGCTGTCATAACAACTTGTTCACATAACAACTTGTTCACAACAAGTTGGTATAACAAAAGCTCTTAATATTTAGATTTTAGTCTGTCAGGAAAATTACCTTAATAAGGTGATCTCTTACTAAGTGAAATCATTTATCATACTTGAGTTTTAAATATTCCAAAAAATTTAATCTAAATATGGGAAACAATGGTGTTACTATTTTAAGTTTTGACATTATCTCAAGTATATAGCAAACAATCTTAAAAATATTTATACAGTAGTTTGAGTTAGGAAGCCAGGAAATTGAGTGCTTTCATGTGCCCTTCCCTGTTACATACAGAAAAATATTTAAGCAATATTCAGTTGAGAAAGAAAAGAATCATAAGGAGTCCCTAAACGCCTTATTTTTATCCTCTTGTGTTCAGTCCCCTTGGGACAAGCAGAAAAATGTCTTAATCAACAGGAATTGGATATTTAGTAAAATTTTTTTTACCTTCCTTTTCTGTTTAAAAAGGATTATCTAGGGAAAACTATCCAAGGAAAGTTTCTAATATGTAGGATGTTATGCGAAAAACAAATATTTGCCAAAGCAGTCTAAAAGACAGTATTATACAGTATATTAAAAACTATAATGGTTAGATTTATACCTAATTTGTGGTTTTAAGCTTCAAATAGTTGTTTAAGGCAGAAAACAACAGCAGTGATCAGTCAAGGAAGAGTGGTGCATATCCACATGACTGTGAAGTTGCTATTTTAAGTTAAAGGTATAACTAGTGTTAGATTCATAGTATGTACAAAAAATTAGCCAGCACTGTAAAGCTATCTAATTTTTCTTTGTTTAAAAATCCTGCTCACTGTTGTATTCTACCATATTTCTACAGTTTGTTTACAGGTAAGCTTATTGTGACACTGAAAGAAATAGACTTGTGTTTTTTAATAAACCTCCACATACACCTGACAAAATACCTTCTTGATTATACAGCCTCCAGTACCATCTAGTGATGACTCCTTTGAACTACCAAGAGATCCATAAAAGGGCATGGCAAAGCATTTCGGTCAACTCAATTATTTTTTATCTAACAAGGCTTCTTCTAAGTATTTTTTAGATTTAGGGCAATGATACATGAAATTAGGACTTTTAACTTTTCACCTAGTATTCACGACATTAATAGTAATTTTCTTATTTACCATTCAATTCATTTGCAGAGAATAAATCTTCAAGTTGATTTCATTTCCTACCCCCTCCTGGTTGGCTGTTTCACTCGAGCACACTGTCCTTGTTTCTTCAACACACCAAGTCCACTCCTGTGTCAGAGCACTTGCTCTTGCTGTTCCTTCTGCCTGGATGCTCTTGCCTCTTAACCAGTGGCTTAGAGCCTCACTTCATTTAGGCCAAGCGTCAACCAACTCCTTAGGAAACCTATCACTCTTAAACCTGCCCCAAATTCACTACCTGCTTTAATATTCCCTGGCCCTTTACCACATTTTGATTTTCTTTCTTAGCAATTATTACCATCACAGATGTTTATACGCTTATCATATGTCTCCCCACCACCAGAACAGAAGCTCCATGAGAATGGAGCCTGTGTCTGTTTTATTTTGCTACTAAACTGCCAGTGCCAAGGACAATACTTGGCACAAAGCAGTTCAAAAACTACTGAGTGAATAAAATATAGATCTTAAATTCAAACAAATATATCATAATGTTCTCATTTCTTCTCTGAATGAAACTACGTGTTTATTTTATAAAGCTAGACAAAGTCTAAAGTGAAAACTTGGTCTAAAGCTAAACGAAGTGTCAAATGAAAATTTTGTTTTTCTAAAACAAAGTCTGAGAGATTTTTTAGTCTGGTTTTTGTTTTTTTTTCCTCTCTGTCCCTCTCTTGGTTTGAGCAACAGAAACCCAAATATAGCTGAAAATTTAAAATTGTGTCTTTTCATCTTCAGAGATGTAATAATAATAGATAATAAGAGATCAGGAAAGGAATCAGAACATTTGTTTAGTACCTTCTTCATGAACTGAGACTAAATAAAAAAAGGCCAACTAATAAATAAGGACCACTTTTAATTAAATGTAGAGTTTACCTTTGGTATGCATCTGTGGCTTCCTTTTTCAGTTGTAGATGTTCATTTAAGTAACCCAACATGGTGAAAGCTGGAGCATAATTCTGAATTCTTTCTGAAAATCCAAAAATATCTTTTCTTTACATGTGCATGCTGGTTGTGTTTGTAAAATGCTAGTTTTATTTTCAATATCTTAGACACCAGATTACCTCCTAAGACTACTGGCATTGTTAAGAATTGTCTGATATTTATCTTGACTATAAAATACTAGTAATCATTTTATAACTTCTAAATTACTGAGTATTTTATAATTATTTATAGTTTCTGTTACACCTTAAAGTCTAAACATTTTTATCCCCAAAGGTGTAATAATTTGAAATTGTAGCTCACGTTAACACTAGTCATAAGATTTATAAGGAAATTCAGTTCTTTGGCTAATCACTTAAACTTTCCTGCAATTTTCTTGGTGATTCTGTTCCAATTTCTAAGTGTTTAAAAAAAAATAAACTCAGGGGCGCCTGGGTGGCTCAGTCGTTAAGCGTCTGCCTTCAGTTCAGGTTATGATCCCAGGGTTCTGGGGTTGAGTTCCGTATCGGGCTCCCTGCTTGGCAGGGAGCCTGCTTCTCCCTCTCCCACTCTCCCTGCTTGTGTTCCCACTCTTGCTGTCTCTCTCTCTCTGTCAAAAAATAAAATCTTTAAAAACAATAAAAAATAAACTCAGTATTGTACACTAGAAACCCAGGATGACCTGGACACTTTCAATGCAGTATTTTGAAATTTTAATGTCAAAAACCATCATGTACGTACTAACATACAGAGAAACGCATCTGATTTACTTAAAAGTAGTATTGGGAAATAAGCCTTCAAATCCCTTAAATTGTTTAACAAATTACAGTGCAATCACAATTTATGTGATGGGTGGGCTCCAAAGTTAAAGCACAAAGTGAAAATTATATAGTCAAAGTTATTCCTGAAAACTCCTGAAGTCACAAAAGAGGGGGACACCAAAACTGAGTCAAAATAAGAAGAGATTCATGCCTTCCCAGCACACTCACTCTGAGGCAAACTGTCAGCAAGACAATGAGACTGCCTGCATTCTCTCTGATCCCCCTCTCTCTTTTCTCCTCCTTCCTTCCTTTCTCTCTCTTTCTTACTTATTCATCTGTTCATTCATTCACTTATTGCAAAGCCACATATAGTTGAATTTAAATGAGTATGTGATATGGCTCCACTATAGGGTAAAAAACTAGGCTAAGCATAACTGTCAGGGAACTCTGTGTTCATTGTTCCAGGTATCTGAATTTTGTAGAAAGCTAAAGATTTCTTTAGCTATGTAAATCCTTTACAAATGTTACCCATTCTTATGGAAACTTCACAGTAAAATTTCTGATCCATACACTCTCGCAGAGGCTCTAGATATTCTTTAGAGTTGTTCATTTTGGCATACTGCATAACATGTAGTGCTCTGAAGTGCTGATGTTTGTCAACTAACTGTCTTCTACTCAAGTATCCCAGGTTCAATGCAGGAAGAGTATTACAATCCTCTCCATACCTATGATGAGAAATTTTCTCTTCTGCTTTTCAGTTTATCTGATTCTTCATAATATTCAACTGTCCCTGAGCCTGCTTAAACTTCTTGCTTCTTTATTTGTCAAGGGATAAATAAAAGACTAGTGCAACTAACATTTCTTGAGCATCTAGGGTATGCCAGGTACTCTGCAAAACATTTTGTATAAATCATCCCATTTAAACTCTAAGCAATAGATACTTTCATTCTTATATTACACATGAGAAAACTAAAATCCAATTTGTTAATATGCCCAAGCTTTCATTATAGCTACTAAGAGGTGGAGTAAAGATTAAAACACACTGGTACTTTTCCACCCCCCACCCCCCCATCACAACTACTTTCCTTAATCCCCATCACCTCTCTCACCCAACCCCCACCCACATCCCCTCTGGTAACCATCAGTTTGTTCTCTATTGCTAGGAGTCTGTTTCTTGGTTTGTCACCTCTCTTGCTTTTTAACTTTGTTCATTTGTTCGTTTTCTTACATTCCACATTTGAGTGAAATCACCTGGTATTTTAGTCTTTCTCTTTTGACTTATTTGACTGTTTGTTTCTATTTTACTTATTTCATTTAGCATTATACTCTGAAGCTCCATTCATGTTGCTGTAAATGGCAAGATTAAACTGGTAATAAAACTGGTAGTTCTGGGGCGCCTGGGTGGCTCAGGCGTTAAGCATCTGCCTCCGGCTCAGGTCATGATCCCAGAGTCCTGGGATCGAGCCCTGCATCAGGCACCCTGCTAGGCGAGGAGCGTCCTTCTCCCTCTCTCACTCCCCCTGCTTGTGTTCCCTCTCTCGCTGTCTCTGTGTCAAATAAATAAATAAAATCTTAAAAAAAAACCTGGTAGTTTTATTAAGGAAGAAAGGAAATTATTACAATAGAAGGTTAATGAAACTGCACCATTCTGTCCTTTTCCTAAACCTAAACGTATTTTTCCAGTATCCTGAAGAAAAATCAGGTGTTAAAGCAGGAGGTTAAACACACTAGTTTTGGAATTTAAAGCAGATTATCACACTTAATTTTCATATGTCTACCACCTAGCAATTATTATCTCTACTTTACAAGGCTAACAGAAGTTAAGAGAAGTATAAAATACTTGGCCTAAGACTGCAGAGGAATAAATGGCAGAGAGAGAACAGCAGCAACTCAGGCCCATCAGGCTCCAAAATGCTTTCCACTACAACACAGAAATCAGTTTTATTGTAAGCATTAGGTAACAGCAATTTTCATCACTCTTCAAAAGTCATTACTATAATTTGAAAAGCAGACTGCTTGGCCACTGGGAGAAAAAAAAGGCAAATTCATGTCTTAAGGAACACTAATATTTAATTTGGAATTAACTAATTTTAAAAACTAAATTGTATCAATGGTTATTCAATAATATTGAACACCTTACCTATGTATTTACTCAAAACAACTTGTGCTGCTGGAATAGCATTCATCTGAACAATGTTGTACCGGTACAGCTCTGTATCTCTGTTGCTTTTATCTTGCAACGTTGTACAGACCCAGTACGCATAACCTATTGCTCCCTCAGTCTATAAAAAAGACAAAGTTAACAAGTAAACATAAGGTAATAAATATACCAATAAAAATTATAAAACAGTAGACTTCAGTACAGTAAATATCACACCTTAGTCTTCTTTAAGTCAACTGCTAAGTGCCTCTAAATGAAGAGTCACTATGATTCAACACAGCTAAGGGCATATTTAAATTACTTGCTCCAACCCTAAGTAGAAGAATCAAATGGGATTTAAATAAAGTGCAGAAAACAGAGCGTGACCCAATGGGCTGATCTCCTTCTTCTCAGCACCATTCTTACAGATAAGACTAATAATTACCAATCAAAAGGGTTCTAAAACACTTCATAAATAATCAAGAAATGTCAACCAAGTCTAGTCCTTATCTCATGTTGATTTTGTCCTCGAGTCTCAGTTTCAATTCTGCATGACTACTATATATCTATTAAATTCCATGTCATTTCTTTATCAGCTTTTGAAAGATAACAGAAGACAAAAATGAGAAGTTCTTTAAAGACAGCTTATCTGTTTCTAAGACAGAATAAAGAGTAGAGACAACTGCTGTTATTAACATCTGATACTGCTCTGTATTCATTTTCTCAGCAAGCATAATACTTTATTCATTAATGAATCCTCAAGAATGGTCAAATTCTTACATGCATACTGAGTTCTGTAGTGTGCCTGAAAAGATCCATTGTGTCATAACTTCCAACTGTCTCTGCAATAAGAGCCTATAAAAGGAAAAAAGAGGTTCTTAATATGTTTAAGAGGAATAATAACAATAATAAGTGAAACTATTTGGAAGATTCAAAGGTATACTAGCTATGCTTAAAAGCAGAGCTAATTTCTTTTTTAATCTTAGCTACTATATTCTCATGGCTCAGAGGACCAGAATGACTTGCTAAATTGGCCCTTAAGCTGGCAAATGCTTTCAGAATTCCATCTGCAACCAGGTAATGGTGGAATAATCCACATAAAATTCCTCAGAACACTGATGAAGCTGCACTTACTTCTCCCTTCCCTTTCACCCTTGATCCATTCATACTGGTATTTGTCTGGAGTAGGGTTCTTAACCATAGGATCACCTCAGATTCACCTAGATAAGCTTTTTTTAAAAAAGGAGGTCCTTACCCCTAGCTTTCTAGTTTCCACAGACCTGGGGTAGAGTCTCAACATATTTATTTCTTGAAAGTACCTCAGAATTTATTTTATTTTATTTATTTATTTGACAGAGAGAGACACAGTGAGAGAGGGAACACAAGCAGTTAGAGTGGGACAGGGAGAAGCAGGCTTCCCACAGAGTAGGGAGCCTGATGCAGGGCTTGATCCCAGGACCCTAGGATTATGACCTGAGCCGAAGGCAGATGAGCCACCCAGGCGCCCCGAAAGTGCCTCAGAATTTTAAATAACATACCTATGCCTTTAACTTTATAGACTATGAGATAAGTTAAAATTACTTTCAAACTCATCTATCTTTTATAAAAAAAATTCACTTTTTTAAAAGTGTCATACATTACTAATATTATTTAAGAAATAATATTAGGTCTTACTTTTACTGTTACCATTTTAATTAAATCTACCAGTTAATATCTGAAATAAATTATTTTTAAGAATAAAAAGAATTGAAAAATTAAAAAAAATACTTAGGTGGCTCTGATTAGCATCCAAAATCTCCTGACCTAGAGCAGTACTACCCAAAGTGAAGTCCCTGGACCAGAACCAGCACCTGGGAACAGTTAGAAATGCAAACTCTTGGGCACCTTGAGTCCAATAACTTACACAGAGATTAGTAATAATGCCACTGCTCCCAGATGCGATCACAGTTCATAGAACCACAGTTCATAACTTTTCTAACTCTGTTTGCTTCACCAATTAACTAGAATTTGACTCAAAAGTCAAAAGTAGAATAAAACATATATAAATTCTGATTATTGATTTCCTGAGATGGGTGATGCTCCTGCTATTCTCTGAACCAAAACAATCAACCACTTACTAATTCATTACAACTCAACTAGGTAAGACCCTGGAGGCCACTCAGCCAAGCCCCTTCTTTTTCAAGTTAGAAAAATGAAATGTAGCAGTGATATGTTAAGATAAAATAATCAGTCAGTGACGGACTCACATTCGTAACCGAGTATCCTGATTCCTATATGGCAATACACAAATCTAAACTTCAGGGGAGCAGAGGAACAATACTCATAAACAAACATCAAATCAAATATAAAGATTTTACAGATAATGGGAAAACATAATCAAAATGATTTTTGTCAATGTTAATTTTTTTGGTAAATGTGCATTTAAATAAGAGAGTTCTGGTTTTGTTTTTTTTTTTAGCATTAACGTCAGACTAATGGGGCTCAAAGCCCCCCAGATCAAAGCTTAATCATTACAAGTTGTATGACCTTGGGCACAATACTTAGGGTCTCTAAACTTCAATTTCCCAATCCACGAAAAGTTTAATAACAACCACCATCTCAAAGGATCGATGAAAGACTAACTGAAATAATATATACAAAGAGACTAGCACAGTGACTGGCACAAAGGAAGTCCTCAAATGTTACCTGTTATCATTATTATCATTGTTATTTGTATTAATAGGTTACTTATACCACTTTACATATTAATAGGTTGTTTATATCTTAGGATTATTAATAAACATATATATCTTACTTGTCCAATCCAGCACATTAAATAAGACGGATCAAGAGACTGAGCCATTTTGAAAGCTTCATGAGCTTGCTAGGAAAAAAGTCAAAAAAATAACATGTCATTTTATTAACTTAGTACTAAACTAAAAAGCATAAGAGAATAAGATAAGTCATACCTGTCAACATAAACACTTATAAATCTAAAACTTCATCGTTTAAACACAACTAGCAATGTTTAAAACCATGTTTTAACTACATAGTCCTAAAAACTCGTGGGTACAACAGATCTCTCTACAGGCTTAGGGGTTCTGGTCCCCAGTGAAAGGACAATAGAGAGATGCACCTCATAGTCTGTAGAACTTTTAACCAATCACCCATCCATTTGCTAGCCACAGGCAGAAGTATCTATTGCCCTCTCCTGAAGCTTAACTGGTAGGATAAAAACTAACAAACAATGAGGTCTATGACATGTATCTGCTACTGGGCAAAAAAAGAATGATCAATATAAATCTGTGCTAAGCGGTCAGGAAACTTTAAAGCTACCTCACTTGGGCACATTAAGTTGTGTGCTTATTTTCCTGCTACAAACACTGTTATATGCTGCCTTATACTGTTCACTCAGTAATCTATATGTGACAGGAAACAGTCTTATTGTTCTTTTTTTTTTTTTTTAAAGATTTTTTAAATTTATTTATTTGACAGAGAGAGAGATAGCGAGAGAGGGAACACAAGCCGGGGGAGTGGAAGAGGGAGAAGCAGGCTTCCCGCGGAGCAGGGAGCCCGATGCGGGCCTGGATCCCAGGACCCCGGGATCATGACCTGAGCCGAAGGCAGATGCTTAACGACTGAGCCACCCAGGCGCCCAACAGTCTTAATGTTCTTATGAAAAAGGAAGTTCATGAACGGCAACTGAGTTGTGCTATCATAAAACTATATTCATAGCTTATTAACTAATACCTAGCTTTGTTTAAATTTTTAAAAATATTTTCACATATTTTAAGTCCCAAATTAATATTCTCCTTCATTCTATTTACAGTCTTCTGAAGCAATCTTTGCAGTGAGTTCATTTATCCTGAAAATATTACTGAAGCTATTTTGAAAGGATGATATTCAATATAATAGCTGAAACACAAAATAGTACAGATGTGCTATCACCTACAGATTTATGGAAACTTCTAAACATGCTACAAACACCTTTCCAATTACTGTATTTCCAATTCTCTAATATATAACTGTTCAAGTATGACAAATTACATTGTGGCATCTAAAGGAATTAATATCCACTAAAGTCCAATCGAAATCATTCAAGCATAGATTAAACTTAAGCTGCAAGACAATACTAATCATCCCCGTGACTTCCTCTCCCCACCCCTAACAAAGCCTACACTGGGCTCCTCTTACACAAGTACACATAAAAAGAAAAACACCCAAATAATTCATAACAGAATTGTTTTAATCTTTAAATGAAAACCCAACATAATTATAAAACCAAAATCTCTTCTGTTGTGTGGAAAGGAAAATAAATCTTACACATTCACTATTCATATATGTAATAAACCAAATGTCATCAATTATCTAGCATACAGGAGGGCATACAGAATAGACAATAATATTCAAAGTAATTCTCCACAAGAAGCTGAGTGATTACAAAGAGGTCATATATAAAGAACGCTTTTACTTTTAATATGACAAAACAGACAACACATTTACCTCAATGTTTTCATTTGCAAGGTATAACACTCCCAAGTTGGTCCATGCAACAGCATTCTAAAAAACATACATATACAATTAGGATCCCGCCTAAATGGCAGTCTCAGAAAATTATTAACACTAAATTTTGAAGTTCTTTATCATAGATAGATACAAAGAACACCCACAATTTGTTCCGATTGGATAGACTTGATGAAACAGTGTTGAGCAAGGGCGTAATTTCCAATACCTGAAAAATACAGAATTTGATGAAACTGAACTTTATTACCTAAAACAATCTTCTAAAAATATTGAAGTGTTACTCAGTTCTTACCATTGTGACATGAAACCACACCAAGAGCATTCCAGTATAAGTGATTTTTACTGTCAAGTCTCACTGCCTTTTTCAGACACTGAAAAGTAAAATTAGATTAATTTTTATATCTTGGAACATCAGCATTTATATCAAGATAAATGTCGTTTTATATGAAAACACGATAGTATCTACTTTATCAAAAACATCTATCAGAAAAGCACTTAGTTTTTTAAAAAGTTTATAAAAAATTTCTCAAAACCGTACATGTAAAGATTTCTCCAACAACTCTTTAAGATCATTTGTATTGTTGCCTGTTTCTGCTAGATGTTGTGCTTGGCGATAATAATTAATTCCAAGATCACACCATGTATTAGATGTAGACATCAGTTTTAACGCACGACCATAACACCTATGGAAATACAAAAATAAATGTAACGTTTTGTTAAAATGTTCTAATTCAAAATGAATGTCATTAACTAGCAATCTTTGTAAATTACCTTCCTCCAAGATGGAGAAGCTCATTCTTCTTTAATACTTGTTTTCCTTCTTTCTGACCTAGAAGGATTCCTAAAACCTTAACGTTCACTTTAGATGGTGAGACAGCATACAGACTGGTACAAGCATCCCCAACTAGCTTCCAAAGGCAAGACACATCAGCTTGGCGCTGCAGAGCCCTAAAAAAATAGTGTGATTCTTATAATTTTTTCCAAACAATAGGAAATTTATCTCTCTCATTACAATCTTAATTACAAATTACTTCCTTGGTTAAGTGCAGTGAATGCTTTACTAAATTCTTTCTAAATGGATAACATCTTATCATCTCCCTATTAGGAAGAAGAAAGGAAGGGAGGGAAGGAAAACTGGTTATTTTAAATGCCAGAAATTTTGCAAACATCTCTTTGGTACTCTTCATCATTTTTGTTAGAAGTAGCAGAAATCATATAATCAATATGTCAATAAATTTTCCAGGACCAATTCACCATTAAGACTGAACTTTTTTTTAACTATGCTCTCTGTATTTGTCTTTTTAAACAATAACCAAAGTAGTCAAGTCAGTAACTCTCTCACAGTTAATTATTCTAAACTCATGTTTTGGCTTGTTGATCTTCAGTCAAATAAAAAAGACTGGTAAATGTATAATATATTAAATATATTTGGTGGTCCAAAGGATTTTTATTCTCTGAGACCAAGATTACCTAAAAGCTAAATATGAAAATGTGAAAATCCATATTTATTGAAGCAAATAAAACTGCATGCACAAGCTTAAAAGAGTAATTAAAATTTCAATTATGGTGATAAAGGTCACTTCTTTTAGAATGAGAAAAATCTCAGCTTCCATTTCTCTTCAGTTTTCTCTTCTCAAGATCTTATAAATAAAACACGACAATTTCACTTAAGCCAAGTCTCAATAATCAGCTATGTTACTGGCAGATGGACAAGCAGATGGAACATTTCTCATAGCCTTTTCTACTAAAAGAGTCCAGCCAAAAATCATTTTCCAATATCTTCCTGAGAAATAAGATTAATTATGGCAGTCATCACTGAAAGCCCACTGTGAGGATCAGGAGGAAGGAAAACACTGTTTGTAGTTCCTCTGCCTAAATATCTTAGCATAATTTCTAAAACTGACAACATGATAGAGAGTATAATGCTAAGTGAAATAAGTCAGTCAGAGAAAGGCAAATAACATATGATCTTACTCATATGTGAAATATAAGAAACAAAACAAACAAGCAAAGGAAAAAAAAAAAGGCACAAACCAAGAAACAGACTATTAACTATAGAGAACAAACTGATGGTTACCAGAGGGGTGGTGGGTAGGGGAATGGGGAGATGAGGGGGCGGGGGGGAATTAAAGAGTATACTTGTAGTGAAAAAAGGTAAAATAAAATAAAATAAAAATACCTAAAAATAAAAAATAAAATAAAATTGACAGCATGAAAGAAGAAAACAGAGGGGAGAAAAAAGAAAAACAGGCAATTTCAACAGCCTAAATTCTTATTTCCTTTAAAGTTCAATAAAAAATAAAATATCGGGCGCCTGGGTGGCTCAGTCGGTTAAGCGTCTGCCTTCGGCTCAGGTCATGATCCCGGAGTCCTGGGATCGAGTCCCGCATCGGGCTCCCTGCTCGGCGGGGAGTCTGCTTCTCCCTCTACCTCTCCCCCCTCTCATGCTCTCTCTCTCTCTCATTCTCTCTCTCAAATAAATAAAAAATCTTAAAAAATAAAAAAATAAAAAAAAAATATCTATAAAATGAAATAACTTCTAATCACCCTTACATAAGAATTGTGGTAATATGAACTTTTAAGTCTAGAAGTAAACATAAATTTGGAGATTATCACTTAAAAAGTTTTACAGACCTCCATTTAGTTGGCTATGAATGCTACATGCTACCCAGAACAAAATTTCCCATTGTCAGAAAGGCTGTGTTTGTACCTCAAGTATCATCACTGAAAGGTTCACATTTACTCTTAAATACTAGTTCAAACGAAGCATGCCCTCTTCACGATACCCTCTCCTATTTGGAAAGATCTATATTATGTGAGACTTGAAAAGTAGCAATAAAAATCTGTGGGAGAGAAAAGGCTAAGGTTTTCTTTTCATATTTGGTTCACACTCAAAGAAAATCAATTCTGGAGCAACCAAATCAACAGGAACCAGAAGAGAAGGCAAGTAGGAAAAGAAAGGAAAGGGAGCACAAAAAAGATGTATAAGAAAAAAAAAATTCAAATGTATGTGTAACAGACTTTTAAAAATCATCTAACAAATAACACTCTATTTCGCTAGTGAAATTACAGTTCTATAAAATACCAGATTTACTCAAATTTTTCTGATTCCCTTAGTATTAGACATCACTTTTTTTCCTACACAGATTCTCTCCAGGAACAATGAGATTGCTCATTTCCCCTCATCTTCAGCCCTACCAATATACCTAAAACAGGCCCTTACTAGGGAATGTAACACTGATACATTGTATCCAAGCTGCCACTCCCCTGACAGACTGCTTCTTCCTTCCCACCCTTCCCCATGCATCTAGCATGTCAGCTGCTACTAAGTGCAAGAAATTGTATCTGTTCCCCAATGCAAAATTAATATAATATGTATATTATCGAATTCATTGGCTAGTATCTTTATGTTTGATATTCTGAAAAATGATTGCTTTATCTAACAGAATAAATACATAAAGATTTTCTAACCTCAGCTTTATTATAATTCTAAGATAATAAACACAATGAATAATAAGAATAATACTAACCAAGTAAAATATTCCAGTGCTTTTTCTATGTAGTCTACAGCTTTCCCATCAAGATAATCGACTAGAGCCGCTTTTGCCATCATGAGATGGCATTCACCCAAACCTAAAATCAGGTTAAGTTTATAGTTATTAAAACACACACAAGAAACACTTAGAATAAAGTTGATAAAAACGTAGTGATGTGATATTAAAGCCACTTTCCAGAAAACAAAACTCAGTAGTATTATATAAAAATTATCTTTAAGTATGGTCTGGCATACATTTAGTATGGAATTCAAATGGCAGGGTTCTGTTGGAGTAAATATGTACTAAAAGTGATAAAAATCTATGGAAAAGAATTTCCTTGACTTTGGGCAAGTTACTTAATTCAAAACCTCAGCTTTGAAAATGCTACTAAATGCTTCTCTCCTTCATATTACTATTTATTAACTATTGTGAAACAAGATTTGATCTTTTTATATTCAAAACTGGATAGCAAACTACACTGTAAAAATTAAATGAAATAGCAATTTCCTAAAGATTTAATAAATGTGAATTCTTCTCTTGAGGAAAGTTTTACAAAATTTAAAAAGTTTCCAAGACCTAAGTTATGTATCACTTATAACATATACTATTTCTGACTTAAACCCCAATTGTTTCACTTAAAAAAGAAAAAGAAATGGAGTAAAGGACATATAATGGGCTCCAGGTTTTTTAAAATGGTTAGATATAATCATATAAAATTTAGATTATATATGGATGGTGGTGTTTTACTTTATATTACCAAAAATCTTTTGTTAAGGAGTAGGTATATACGGAGAAACTAAAATTGATTTAGGTATTACAAAACAATGTAAGTTGTCCCTAACGTTCAAAAAATGAAAAAAAATCTGTAAGTTAAAAAGTAATTAAAAGGTATTGAGATATTCTGAAGCTATAGTGAATTAAGTATTAAAATATAAGAGCAGGGAAACTCTTGTTTTAGAGATCCATTAAATAGCTATCATGCTATTTGTTCTAAAAGTTAAATGTTTATCATATTACTATTTATTTATTGTTAGAAAACAAGATCTGCTCTTTCTATATTCAAATCTATATAACAAGTCATACTATAAGAGGTCCATGAAAGAAGACACTTGCTGTTGACTAAAGAAGTCCTTTTTAGGTTATGAAATACATTTAGGAAGTTTACTCAAGGATTTTATACTCCATTATCACAAAAGTCAAGGAGGTATTAAAAAATTACCTTTCAAAGCCGGCACATAGTCTTCTTTCTTTTTAATGATCAGCTGGTATTGAGCTATCGCCTCCTTATATTTGCCTAGGACTTGCTGTATTGCTGCAACCTTAAACACACTGTATGTGGATTCTGGGTTCAGCTCACTGGCTTTTGTGAAGGATTTCAAGGCTGTTGTATAGCCACCTCTGCTTAAGTATGCCTCTCCTAATGACTCCCAACAATTGAAGTCCTTTGGGTCTGCTCTTAATGCTGCCTGTAAACTAAAATTTCAGTAAATAGTAAGAGAACTGAAAGTAAAAGAACTACTTCCACATCTAAAATGAAAATATAAAATAAATAATTCAACTGAATCACATATATCCATAGTTCCTTCTATTTACGAAAGTGCTATTTAAAACAGTATAAGGGGCACCTGGGCGGCTTAGTCGGTTGAGTGACAACTCTTGATTTTGGCTCAGGTTATGATCTTGGGGTTGTGGAATTGAGCTCTGTCTTGGGCTCCACACTCAGCTGGAAGTCTGCTTCAGATTCTCTCTCTCTCTGCCCCTCCCCACTCCCCTCATGCACTCTCTCTCTCTCAAATAAATCTTAAAAAAAATAAATAAAGCAGATATACCTGTTCCTTTTACAACCTGAATATATTTTATATAACTTGAATATTTTAATACTAAAAAATTTTATTACAATTTTGGAATGAATAAGAACAAAATATTTTTCAAACAAGCGCTGGCCAGAATTATTTTCCTTGACTATCTGGAAGAATTCCAGTTTCCCACCAAAATAGGTATATATCTCCATATGCCTCATGACAATTAATAATCCCCCACTGATCCTTCCACCAAAACAGAAATATCACAGTATTCTAGATATTGACCTAAATCAGAAACTTTTTCTCCATTCAAATATATACATATATGTATTTGTTAATGTTTTCACAAATTAGAGGGAAAAAATAACTGCTACAACAATTTGTTAGGTTCAGAAAAAAGATACTTTCTTTTCCTGTCTATAAAGAAAATATACAAGGCTTATAATTAATTGTGATCATTCACATTTAAGTATTCATTTTAAGTTTTCAGTGTGACTGTAGTAATAAATGAAATTTATCTCTCGTAGTATAACCAAAAAACTTTATATACAGACTGAGGTCTTATAAACTTAATTAAACTGAGGGACGCCTGGGTGGCTCAGTCGGTTGAGCGTCTGCCTTCAGCTCATGTCATGATCCCAGAGTCCTGGGATCAAGTCCCGCTTCGGGCTCCCTGCTCAGCGGGGAGTGTGTTTCTCCCTCTGCCCCTCCCCCTGCTCGTGCTCTCTCTTGCTCACTCTCTCTCTCTCAAATAAATAAAATCTTTAAAAAAAAACTTAATTAAATTGATAGAGAGATGCTATATTCTCATTACTAGGAAATGCCAAGGCTCTGTTACACTTCCTTGTAAACACAAAGTCTTTGTTTTTCATTTTTTTAAACTGGTACAGTTTAAAAAGTACAGCTGACATAAAATATTATATTAGTTTCAGGTGTATAACATACTGATTTGAAATTTACAGACACTATGAAATGTTCACCATGATAAGTGTAGTTGATAAGTGTAATTACCACCTGTCACCAAAGTTATTACAACATGATTGACTATATTCCGTATGCTGTACTTTTCATCCCTGTGGACTTATTTATTTTACAATGGGAAGTCTGTACCACTTAATCCCCTTCACTTATCTTATTATTATTATGTGTTTATTATTATTAAATATATTTTATGTATTCTTTTTTTTTTTAAAGATTTTTATTTATTTATTTGAGATAGACAGAATGAGAGAGACAGAGAGCACATGAGAGGGGGGAGGGTCAGAGGGAGAAGCAGGCTCCCTGCCGAGCAGGGAGCCTGATGCAGGACTCGATCCAGGGACTCCAGGATCATGACCTGAGCCGAAGGCAGTCACTTAACCAACTGAGCCACCCAGGCGCCCAATTTTATGTATTCTTTTTTTTAAAAGTAAGCTCTATGCCCAACATGGGGCTTAAGCTCACAACCTTGAGATCAAGAGTCGCATGCTCCACCAACTGAGCCAGTCAGGATCCCCTATTTCATTTATTCTTAAGAATGGTTCAAACCAAATAACTAAAAAGGAGCTGCACCACATCACATGAAGCTGGCAAATGTATCTCCTGCCCCAAAACAAAGCATGCCACTGGGAGAACAACAAAGGTATCAGCCTCAGCTTTTTAACATTCCTTAAGTTTCCACTGAGAACCTATTATATGCATAACACTAGGAAGATTTCACTTCATTAGAATGGCCAACTCCTTAACAACTGGACATCATTTAATTCATTTTTGCAATTTCAGTGCCTTGCAGATAATAAGAACCAATCAACTATAAATAAATTTTGCTATTTCTTCTCTCAAAATATAACCTGGAATGAGGCAACTTGTAAAGTCCACTTTGGGTATAAATAGAGTTTAATTTAAGGAACCAATATGCTAATAGTTTAAATACACTAAGGTGTCTTACTCAGCCACAGCTTGAGAATGCTGACCAGCTTTCAAATAGTATAGTCCTCGCCTAAGCCAGGCCCATTTTGCCGTTCCAGCACCTGCCTTTTGAGTTACTGTTGTTAGGGTAGCTAAGGCAGTTTCCTGAAATTAATAAAAGACTAATATTAGACATCTCAAATATCATAAAAATATACAACACCTATGTAAAGTACCCAAATGTATTTTCATTTACCACTTCCTAATTTTTAAACTTACACTGTTATATATTCAACTACGGTTTTAAAATAAGTGATGAGTAATGTAATGTCTGCCAATGAAAAGAAAATTTACTCCATAAACAGTGGCAAAAATATTTCTATTGCATCTACAAAGAAAAATAAAAAATAAAAACTTTCAAGGACACACATATAAAAATATTTCTATTTCTATACCCAGGATAAAAAGGCAAAAGTGTTTAAGTTACTGGACATACCATCTCTTCAAGCTCCACACTTAAGTCAACTGCCGCAGCTCCAGATTCAGCATCAGTATCATCTAATTCAAAAGCTTTCCTGTAACAGCCACGGGCTCTGTTTTTATCTCCTACCACATCTCTGTAGTAATGACCTAAATAGCAGAAAACTTTGCCCATGTATGTATCCAGTCTGGCAGCCTTTGAAATAAAGATTGACAGTAACACAATATTAAAGTTTGTCTGTGAGGTTCTTTTTAAAAACACAGAAGATAAATACACAGGTTAAAAGAAAAATAGAACACTTTTGTTAAACATACAAAAATATGCCAACACATCCCTTAATGTAAGATTTAAAGCAATAGGAAAGCTGGATGTCACTGCTTAGAGAATGCAAACAAGTGTAAAAATATTATTTCTTTGTTAAAAAGAAATGCGAAATTAGAGTTATTATTACATTAACCTTCTTTTATGCATCAAGATAAGCATGTAAGACTTTTAGATCTTTAACATCTAAAATACAAGAAATTCAGGGCGCCTGGGTGGCTCAGTCGTTAAGCGTCTGCCTTCGGCTCAGGTCATGATCCCAGGGTCCTGGGATCGAGCCGCTTCTCCCTCTCCCTCTGCCTGTTGGTCTGCCTACTTGTGCTCTCTCTCTCTCTCTGTCAAATAAATAAATAAAATCTTTAAATAAATAAAATAAAAGAAATTAAACATCTAGAATTATATATGCCCATATTACAGTGGAAATTACCTAAAAACAATATTTTTCTCCAGAGATAATTATGTCTCATCTTCTATAATGTGTGTTTCTGAAATAAGTAACTTCTACATTTTTTATTTTCTCCTTGAAAATCTACATAACATTCTCACAAAACCCAATGTGTAAGAGATGAAACACCATAAAAAATCCAGTTAAAAAAAAAACAAAAACAAAAAACAGTTCAGGGGTGCCTAGGTGGCATAGTCAGTTAAGCGTCAGACTCCTGGTTTCGGCTCAGGTCAAGATCTCATGGTTGTGAGACGGAGCCCCGCGTCAGGCTCCGTACTGAGCATGAAGCCTGCTTAAATTCTCTCTCTCCCTCTCCCTCTGTTCCTCCCAATCATGCTCTCGCTCTCTCTTTAAAATAAATAAATTAAAAAAAAAAAAAAAACAGTTCAGAAAACAGTAATTTTAAGTGCCTAACTTATCTATTTATGATTTTATTACAAATCCATTTCAACTAAGAATTGAATAGTAGCATTTGTTTTACCTTTAGAAAGTGGGTAAGAGCCTTTGTTTTATCTTTTCTTGTTTCTTCATCCATGAACCAATATGTTAACCCAAGTTGGTAATGATATTCAGCAACTTCAGCATCTTTCTCAAGAGCTCTCTGAAAACTAAGTCACCAAAGGGAAGTAAAAAGATACACAGAACACACACACAAACACACACACACAATGTAGGAAACTCCTAGTTGGGACAAAGTTTGAGTGATTCAAAGATGCTAAATCAGATGTAAGTTATTACTTTAGAATTTAGATTATAATGAGAAAAAAATACTATTTGAAGAGGAGCTTATAAAAGCACAATGGCCTTTTAGCTTTACCAATGTGCTAAGCATTTAGGAGGACACATCAAACATTGTATCTACTCACTGACCATTACGATCAGCTAGTTAAATTTCATACCCATTATGGAATTTTCTTACAGGTACTGTGCTACATGTTAAACATTTCTTAAAAATACTAACGCTTACACAGATCAAATTTATACAATACGGATCTTTATCAAACCTACTCATTTTGAATTTTTGAGAAACATAATAAATTAAGATATGACTAGACCTATAAGCAATCTAAACATATCCTTACCATTTCTCTGCTTGTAGATAGTCCTTTTTGGTAAAATGAATCAAAGCCTCCAGGGCATGAACTTCAGCTAGGTCAGGGTAAGAAGAGAGAAGGTCTTCCATAATCTATAAAGTAGGTATCTGTCAATTCTTTATCCAAATTAAGCCACTTGTAGCTTAAAAAAATTCCCAATTTGGGGAACCTAGGTGGCTCAGTTATTTAAGCATCTGACTCTTGATTTCGGCTCAGGGCATGACCTCAAGGTTGTGAGATGGAGCCCCACGTCAGGCTCTGTGCTGGGAGTGGGCCTGCTTGAGATTCTCTCTCCTCTCTTTCTGCCCTTCCCCCACCAAAAAATTCCCAGTTTGAATGAAAAAAACCAACCTTTGAAGCTTCATCTAATGAGCCTTTGTTCAGATAGGCCAAGCTTTTAAGAACCAAAAGTCCTGGGATATTATTTGCATCAGAAACCTAGAAAATAATTGTAAAGAAATTAAGTCTCTTTCAACACAGAGCAGCAATGTTTGCTTTAATTAAGGAATGACCATAGAAGAGCAGAGTAAAGACATACAGGTCCTGATTTTTATCACTATGAACACATTCATTCTTTGTAATCTTTTTATCAGAGAAAATTTCAAAAACATTTCAAAAAATTAGAGAACAGTACAATAATCCCACATGTACTCATTATCCAGCTTCTAAATTATTAATTCAAAATCAATCTTTTCTCATCCATACCTCTCTACCCATTTCACTATACTCCTGCTTAGATTATCCCAGATATTATAACTTTTCATCTGATACTTTAGCATATATATCTAAAAAGTTCATTTTTATATAATATAATTGTACTATCACTACAAACACCTAGACAAAACCAACAATACATCCTTAGTATCATCAAAAAATTAGCAAGTGTTCAAATTTCTCAGTTGGCTCAGAAAATATTTTAAGAATTTATTTGTTTTAATCAAAATCCAAATAAAGTACATACATTTCAAGAGGCTGATGTCTCTTAAGTCTCCTTCAATCTATAGGGCTCCCTTCCATTCTTTTTTCCTCCCTTACAATTTAATTGTTGAAAAATATGGGCCACTTGTCACATTTCTCACAGTCTGGATTTTACTGAATGTATTCTCATGGTCCTGACATGTCCCTTGGTCCCTGTATCTTCTGTAAATTAGTAGTTAGCCTTCAACAGTTAATATGATTCAGGTTTGATGCTTTGGCAGGAATATTTCACGTGTCCATGCACTTGGTTATGTACAGTTCTTTGTTCTGGGTGATGTTAGCAATCACTGATCTTCAATGCCTAGATCTATTAATTCATTATGGATTGCAAAATGGTGATTTTTCTAATTCTATATTCCTTCTTTCCTTATTGATGGAACATTTCAACAAAAAAAAATTTTCCTCCTCTTATTATCTATTTGATTATTCTGAGGAACAGTTCATAAAGGAAAGGCAGGGTAAATACTATGAATGTTTCCAAATTGTTTCTTAGCATCCTCCAAAGAGTTTTTTATTGAGGATGTTTTACTGATTTTTTTTTTTTTGTATCATCTTGAATACATGAATTTAAACTTAAACATATTTGATATCTTTCTGTCCACTGTAGTTACTGGTGCTCAAACTCCCCTTTAGCCATGACAATCAATCCATGGTAGTTCCTAAGCCTTTCTAATATAATTCTAGTAGGCTTTGATAGTTTCCTTGCTTTCTAGCATTCTAAAATGTCCTGGGCTCATACATTTTCTGTTTCAGACCTGGACTTCATCAGCTCTCTAAGAAACTTTTCTTTTTGTGTGTGTGTGAATAAAAAAACAAAGATTGGAAAGACCTCCTCAAAGCATTCACACAAAATACATTACTGGTAGAAGGCAAGTAGAAAATAAGAAATTAAGATATTAGTTCTTGAAGGATGCTGACAACTGTTCTAATTTTAATGAAATATTATGAAATGCAAAGCCCTTTGAAATATACAAAACAATGATATTTTAAAAATTCAAAACCCCACAATAAACTGAGTGATACAATTTTAATTTTAGATTAAAAAAATGGCCTTTATCTGACAAAAATCTGTAAAAGCACCATGTTGTTATAATTCATAATTTACTAGTTTTTTGCCAGGGATTTTCAAATTGCTTGAACCAAAAAAACATTAAGAAACAGGATTCCTTCTTAAATATCAATCTCCTTCTGTTTTATTAAACTGAAAAACAAATAAACAATACTGTCTACTATGAAGCTACTGTGTCCTTCATTGTTCTTATCAATAATCTATGCACTCTTTATTGAAGGAAAAAATTTAGAATCCCAAATTAATAATAATCAAGTAGTAATAGCCCAAGAGGGCAAAAAGAGAAAAGGAGAATAAGAACAAGACTAAAGAAAGAAATTGCATCATATGAAGAACATTGTAAGTACTTAACCAAAAGGCAAACAAATAACTTCAGTAGTTTCCACGTGTGTGAATGATTTAGAAAATGCAGATGTGGTGAATTCATATCTCTAATGCAAAATCTGTTTAAAAGTAAATACTTATAAGGAGAGAGTGGTTGATGCCTGGTTGACTGGAAAAAATAAAGTTGAAGGGAAAAACCTGGTAAGACTACCTGATCAAGAGTACAAATTGCTTCCACTGAAGATTCATAATCTGAGAGTTTAATCAAAGCCTCTGCTTTCAAACGGAGACAAAGATTCTTCTGATGAAGACTGCCACCAGACACACCAAGATTATTTATGTTCTTCAGAGCTGACAAAATTAAGGACATTTGAATGAAGACAACCATATTACTTCATTTTTTTCTTCTTGTTAAGGGTGATAAATAATAAATTAGAGATACAATAAGAATAAATTGCCAAAACAATATACATGAAGAATAATTCAGAGCCAAATATAAATTCTTCCCTGAATTCTTTATGGAAATATCTGCATTAAAAAAAAAAAAAAAATAGAACAGACCTAAATTTAAAATCTCTACCTTTATGTAACATAACATGAACATCCCAAAATACAATGGCTATCTATATCTGCTACATAACAAAGGTTTAGCAAAGCATCAGTAAAAAACCTAGCAAATGAGGGATACTGAGGGAAAAGAAGTTGAATTCAAATGGACCAGGGTGAACTGCTTCTCAACTACAGAGGCTAGGCCACCAGCTAGGTCAAGAGCAGTGAACTACTTTTATGATTTCCTATCCCCTCATGTGACCCATCTGATCACATTCAAATAGGCTCCAGATGCCTAAGACTTCTCTTATTTATATCAGAGGAATCAAAAATTCCTGAAGTCCTGGACGCACCAGAAACTTCCCTGTTACAAAGACAGAGCACCTCCACACAAGCCTAAACTGACTGTCAAAATTCCAAGTGCAGGGATCCTTTGAAAAACACTCATTGTTAGTTTAAAAGAAAATACACTACATGCATATACACTTGGCATTACTTAACCACCTCAATGAAATTTAAATTAGTAACTTAAAATACAAAATAAAGCATATAAGTTTCTTTAAACCACTATCTTTTTCTCCTTTAATATGAAAAGAAATAGGGTTGGCCACCCTTACAGATGTCAGGAATACCTTGATTGCATGAAAGAACAGCTTCCTTAGGTCTATGCATTTTAACTTGGGCTTCTGCCAGATGATACCATCCAGTTGTGCAAAGAGGGCTTTCCTTTAAACCTAAAAGGAAAAAAGCAATCACAAAATCCAAGCTTTCTATGACTACTGAGAAAAATGGCAACACCATCTACTCCCCAAATCAGATCCCTTCTTTCCCTTGTCGCTCATATATAATTATTCAGAACACTGATTCCATGCCCCAATCATTTCTCTACCACCACTACACTTCAGCTCCCATTTCCACCATCTTTATCCCAGATCACTGAGGGGCTTGCCACCCACTCCAATTCATTCTCTACACTGTAGCCAGAATAGCTCTACAAATACAAATGGAATTATGAAATTCCCCTGCTTAAAACCTTCCACAAGTTCCTGGCTACCCTTAGGATAACATGCAAACTCCTTCACAAAGTGTGTAAGGCCCCTCTCCAGTCTCCTTTCTTGACTCTTACATCTTGTTGAACTGCCATGAATTCCAGCTGTGCTCTCAGTCTCAGGCTATTTCACCTCTTGGCTTGAAATGCTCTTCCCACCCTAAGCTTGTATTTGTTATTCAGATATCTATGTGACTATAAGTTCATCCAGAAACATCATACCTAACAAAACTAAGTTAAAGATTCCTAAGGATGGGGGGGGGATACATATATATATATATACACACACATATATATACACACATATAATTATACTTACTTTACAAATGAAAACATTGAGACAGAGAATTTAATTACTTTTCTCAAGGTCTTGAAATTAGTGAGTGGCAGAGTTGGAATCCAGACCTAAGCAGACTCTAGAGTATGTATTTTTTCACTTCTATTTTAAATATACATTCCTCAAAGAAAGGCCCAAAGATAACTGCCTATTGAGTATGTTAGCTAGGATGTAAGGAGGAATTATTCAGATTAGAGGGCTGAAAGTTATGAGCAGAAGAGAAGGGAAGGGACAAAATGGGAAGGGAAGGAATGTGTTTTGTTTCACACAACCAGCAGAACCTACCCAGGAACCTGCTAGGATAGCCTCTTGCATGAGCCAGTCTGAGCCACTTTGGAGCTCAGGGCCTATATCAAAGCCCATCTAAGTGATCCTGAAGTTACTGTAAGCTCATTATAACACTAAGATTTATTGCTATGGATGGGGTTTTCGGCCATTTTTGGAACGTACATTGTATGCACTAGCATGTTGACATGCTAGGCATCTGTAGCTCAACCAAAGTGCCTAATTAATAGCATATGGATTCATTATATTAGAAAATGAAGCATGGGAGCAGGAAAGGGCAAGAAATCAGACTCGGGAGGGTTGCAAACCTTGTGAAGGAGTTTCCATGTTATCCTAAGGGCAGCCGAAAACCCATGGAAGGTTTTAAGCAGAGGAAGAGATATGTATATATTAAGTTTCTTAATGCATACACCAGCTCTCTACCCCTGCCCCCTAATACACTGAATAAAAGTTTCCTGTACTAACCCCACAGGGAGACACTGCCTTACGGGCTATTTCCCTGTCTTCTTACTTGTGACAAATGTTGTTTCAACACTTTCTTGGGTTGTGTTCAATTTAATGCACCCCAAGCAGTGATACCCCTGAGTCTGGTTACAACTATACCTCATGTTACATGCTCTACACTGTACGCTTACCTTCTGTTAGGTTCCTAACAGCATCTTCATACTTTTTGTCTTGTAATGCTTTAATGCCTAAACCAATGAAGCCTGGACCACTTTTGGAATCCATTTCCACTAGTCTGCAACAATACTGCTGTCCTTCATCAGTAAGACTGCCTGGAATTAAAAAGAAAAGTTATTAGCATACATACTCCAAATTTCCAATTGCCAAAACATATATACTTCAAGCTCAAATGCTGTCTTACACATTCTCCACCATATCCTGACTCCAGGAATTCAAAACTTAAATAGACCAACAATACCAAAAAATATTAACATATCATTAAAAAAATTACGCTTCTTCATCTTCTTAAATATCGGAAGTAGAAACTACTTTACCCACTGCAGTATGGGGGTAAACTGAACCTGAAGTCATACTCAAGGGTTTCAAACAAGAAACCTACTCCTACTTGCTACTACGCTAAGACACACAGCCTCCCGCTTGCCAGCTCTCCTTTTCCTATTCCACAGTAACTTCACTAATCTCTCTCCTTGGGCAACCATGTGCTGCTAGAGATGTGGCAGCCAGGATGCCAAATCGAGTGGATTCTTCCAGAATCCTATGACCAAAAGACAGACTATTTGTCAAGATACTATACAAAAACTTAGTCATATTTTTCTTAGGTTTACAAGTTCAGCAGTACATTTCTACCTTCTTTCAAAAACTTTCTTTTCCTGTATAAGTTAATGGTTAAACCTATGTAACAGTCATCCAATGCCTACATTTGTTCCAAATTTATTTTGGTAAAATAATTTAGTTTAGAAAACACTATTTATTGTGTTATATTTCCATTTTTTCCAACCTCCATCTCAGGATTTCCATTCCCAGAAAAGCATAAAAACAAGCAGAAAATATTTCTGCTTTGAGAATAAACTGTGAAGAGTACTCAGCACTTTAATAAATTGCTTAATCATATAAGAAAATTCTTAAAAACCAACACTACAACTTGAAGCAATAAATATGGGGAACAAATAAAAATAATTTGTTTGAGGGATGCCTGGGTGGCTCAGTCGGTTAAGCATCTGCCTTTGGCTCAGGTCATGATCCCAGGGTACTGGGATCGAGTCCCACGTCAGGCTCCTTGCTCAGCGGGGAGTCTGCTTCTCCCTCTGCCTGCCACTCCCTCTGCTTGTGCTCTATCTCTCTCCCCCTCTCTTTCCCTGACAAATAAATAAAAATCTTTGAAAAAAATAATAATTTGTTTGAAAAAGCAGTCTGATGCTTTACTATCTATGTAAAACATATGCCCCCAGACCACATGTGGAGCCACTCTTTCAGTCTCAGATGTCGAAGATAAACTCCTTGCATGTTACCATTTATTTTATATATTTCAAATTTTTCAAAACCATATACACACCAGTGCATAATCCATGATATTATACATTGATTTAGAAGTCCAAGTTAGTACCAAAAATTCAAAAAATTCTTAACGGCTAAAGAATTAGAACTTCAATACTGTTTGGTGAGATACGAAAACAAAGTGGAAGAAATACTACTTTTTTAGTTATCCAGTACAAAAGACCTGAGCCAGCTATTATTATCCTTCTAGACATGAATTTCCTTCTGTCAACCTATTCTCATTATGGCTTCCATAAATGTAATTTCCAAAAGCAGACGTGCCTAATTTCATACACCTTCCTCCTCCCAAGCAAACCAGTGGGGTTTTTTTCCTCCCCTTTTCAACCAGTGGTATTATCTAAACTAGACATCAGAATCACCTGGAGAATGCTAACCCCCCCACTCTCAAAGTTTCTGATTTCAATGTTAGACCTGAAAGCTGGCACTTCTAGTAAGTTCTCAGGTATACTGATGCTACAAGTTCAGAGACCACACTTAAGAACCACAGGCCTATAGTATTTACCAACACCATATACCACCTTTATTGTTAGTCTTATATATATACTGCAGTTGCTACCTCTGTAGCTAAATAGTAACTTCTAGAAGGTAGGAACTAGCATGGTATCCTGTACACATTAGGCATCCATTAAATACTGTAATGATTCTTTAAGAATACTATTATGAATTAATGTACCAAAAGGCTTAGTCTGTTAATAAGTAACGGCTGAGAATTACTATGGAAAATTAAAAATCATCACCATTCTAAAAAAGAAAATAAAACGGCTATTAAAATTTTACCTTCAATTTCTAGCCATCTGAGTCAACTATCTTACTCCATAGAAACGTAATTCATGAGAGTACCTTGGCTACATAAACTGCCCTTATTATAAAAAACACACCTATGATAGAAAGAAAAGCTAATCATGCATCATCCCAATGACTATCCATATGCACGGTACCTAAAAACGTACACAGGTAAACAAAATGTGGGTAGGTAGATGAAAACTGTTTGTAAAAGGCTAAGATGAACATGAAAAACTTCTAAATAAGATAAATCTTCCTTAATATCTGGGAGCACGGGGCGCCTGGGTGGCTCAGTTGGTTAAGCGACTGCCTTCGGCTCAGGTCATGATCCTGGAGTCCCGGGATCAAGTCCCACATCTGGCTCCCTGCTCGGCAGGGAGTCTGCTTCTCCCTCTGACCCTCCCCCTTTCATGCTCTCTCTCTCTCTCTCATTCTCGCTCTCAAATAAATAAATAAAATCTTTAAAAAAAAAAAATCTGGGAGCACAATTACAGAAACCAAGAGATTTGGGGAGACTATGTTCTAGCCCTTGGGAAACATACTCTCTACGTATGACTAAGAACAAATGACACTTAGAGGAATCTTCTCTGGTGTTCCCAAAAACTGTCAACAGTAGTAACAACATCACTGATGCTTTGTAGAGACAAGGGATATTCCAAAGCTTCAGCTCTCAATCCTCTTCTCCATACTAACTCTTGCTGAGAATACTAGCTAAATAATATGTGGAGAATAGAAACAGAGAGGAAATACACTTGATTTCTTTTTGAATAGAAAATCATTTCTTTAACTTATCTGCTCTTTTTAACATTTAAAAGAGTCTAAGATTCCAGGCTTAACAACTTTAAAACAAGTTTGACAATATTATTTTTATTTCTCAATAAGGCAAGCTAGACTTGGGGCTGATGAATGCTAAATCTCTAAGAATAAAAGGCATTCTGAAGAGATTCAGGGTAGATGCCAAGTAATACCTATAAGAATTGTTTCCTAAAGTTTACCACAAAAAAAAAAGGTGATTTTTAAAAATAACTAATTGCTGACATCACAAAGAAATTGATCACTACTATAGAATTCTTCTTTTAAATAAACCTAGCTTGGGGAAAAAAAACCAAAATGGCATATATTCATTTCTTTATTTTCATCCAGATTTTCTAATATTTCCAGAGCACAAAATCTTAAGCTCTTTCATGTTTGAATTTGAAGAACCAAGCTTTCTTATCCTCCCCCATTTCAACTATAAAGCAAAATAAAATAAACCGAAAAGGTCATTTAGCATGAAATAACATTTCATCAGCTGACAACTGTGAAAGCTATTCACTACTTGTTATGTGAAGCTTTATAAACTGAGTCATTTTGAAAATGAATCTTCAAGTCTCAACATGCAAAGGAGGACAAAGGAGAATGAAATACATTTGTCCCCAGTGGAAGAGAACCCAGTGATTAACTGCTGTGAAGTAGCAAATTCCGCAGATACTAAAGCACGCTGGAGGAGGATAGGTCAGCTTTTAAATACCTAACAGTTTCAGAAGTTCTTCATACACAGAAAGTTTGGTTTAGAGGAGCAATGAAAAGAAAACAAGAAATCATTAAGCACAGCTTCCTACTGTCTGGCATTAACTATTCAACTTTTACCCCTAGAATAATGCTTTACCTTAGAAAGTACCTAAGCCTGAATGGCTCCATCCCACAGATTCTCACAACCAATGATTCTACAGAGAAAAAACTCTTCCTTGGTGTACCATGTATGTAAATATCCACCTACCCACTCCCCTTTACCAGGAATATAAGCCTTTCCTTCTTTAAATTCTGCAAAATAACCTCTCCAGGAATGATTTTTTTTCATATAAACCAACACATTCTCCAATCATTCAGCATAACCACTTGCTATCTCTTTATTCTAGAACACTTTGTCAAATACTGAATTTATGTGCATAACTCTATAGACTTTGTTGATTTAATTTCTTCTATAATTTTGTAGTTTTTTTTTAATATGGGGGCCATGCTTATTTCACAAATCCACGTTATAGGCATACATGTGCTTATTGAGAAAGCATTCAATCAGTCCTCAAAAAGAAATTTCAAGTATCCTCTTGTGTCATTTGGCATGTGACAAGGTCAAGGATGAGGGAATAGTACAGAACATTAATACCCGAAAGAAAATAGAGAAAAAAAGGGTGAACACCAGCCATTGGTTTCTCAATAGCAATTGTAATAGCAGAAAAAGGGTGGAGGAATGGGTACCAGAGACCAATTACAAAACCAGCCCATTTATCTTGGAAATGTATTAGGATTCATGTTAAAATTTAAAGAAACTAGGTGAATTCTGGAACTGTTCCCTGTCAGTGGGGGGAAAAAAAACCCACAAAAATTCACAAGCATGCTCCTCATATTGAAAGTCTCCTACTATGTCTCATCCTCCTTGACCTCAAAGCAAAGTTCACAATGTTAACTAGCCCTCTCTTCCTGAACCTCTCCTCCCAGGCAACACTACCGCAATTCTTCTCTTACTCCTCTAAAAGTTACCAACCCCTTTGCATGCTTCCTCCTCTCCTTAAACATAGTCAGCCAAATCCCTGGATTATTTCTTTTAATATCTGCTAACCATTTCTTCCTACTCTTCTCCCATCATTGAAATCTAAGTTTCAATGCAATCACTTTGGTTAGGAAAGATAGCCCTAAATAAAAACCTCCTAATCATAAAGTTAGTTGCTCAATCTGTCAGTACAGATGTCCTTTCTGAAATGTTCTTTCTTCCCTTCTCTGTTGCTTCACATCAGGTTCCACCAACTTCCTGTTGGACCTCTCTGCTTCTCTGTTTTCTACTTTTCTCTTTCCCTCCCTTTCTCTTCAAGCCAGCCAGCACCACCCAAGACATAGTTTTCAGCTTTTTGCTCTTTAGTCATCCTCTGAAGTCATCCACTCCACTTCACTTTGGTGATTTCCAAACCTTATGTCTAGCCTTAGTATTGATCTCTCATCTGCAAGCCCGATGGGCATTTCCCTTTAAATGTCCATTAACCTCTCCTCTCCACAACTCAACTTTCTTACAGATGATCATTCCACATTAGGCCAACTTTTCAAGAGAGCTAAAATTATTTTCTCCCTCCCTTTACAGCTTAACAAATCTATTTTTTTCATTCATCTGTTACTTTCTATTCCCACTATCATAGCCCCAGTTCATTCATTCTCAAGATCATTTAGTCTACCCAATCTAGTCTACCTTCTATACAATCTATCCCACATATCATATTAGTTTGACTTTATACTTCATAAATCGATTCACTACAACATTTACTACAACATTTCTTCTCTCACATTAGTGAAAAGTACTCTTACAAGTCTATCTCTGACTCAATTAAAGCAAAGGGGATCCACTTACTTCTCACCAAAAAAATACAACACTTAAGGTAATAGTTCTGAATTTTAATTCAGACATGGCGGGGAGGTGGGGGGAGTACAAGTAGGACTTAGAAGGGAAAGTTAAAGTGGGGAGAGCCAAGACAGATGCAATGATACTCTTTCAAAAGGCATTTTCCCTCAGTTACCTCTATCACTAGTTTTCAACAATTTTTCTATAATGACACCTGTGATAGTCATTCACATACAAAGCATTCCCAGGTGTATACTCATTTAGCAACAAAATGAAAACAATTAAATTAGTAAAACTATGCAAACTTTATAATCACTGACACATTGGTGATAGTACTGTTATTTCTATTTCAGTGACTGATTTCTGTGAACTTTGCTCATCAGCTGAATACAGGCACAGACAGGAGTAATGGTTAAATTATGTAAAAATCTATTCAGCACAGATACTGACAAAGAGGACAGAGGCTGGTGTGAAAACCCATTGGGTCAACCTCCTGTAAACTGACTGAACACCAGCCCTGGGCACGAGACATCCACAGGCATGGGTTCCAGCAACTTCCAGCATGCTGGCTTTCATCAGCTCTCTCTCCCCCCACCAAGAAAGGAAACACTGAAGAGCACAAGGGGCGCCTGGGTGGCTCAGTCGTTAAACATCTGCCTTCGGCTCAGGTCATGATCCCAGGGTCCTGGGATCAAGCCCCGAATCGGGCTCCCTGCTCAGCGGGAAGCCTGCTTCTCCCTCGCCCACTCCCCTTGCTTGTGTTCCCTCTCTCGCTGTCTCTCTCTGTCAAATAAATAAATAAAAATCTCTAAAAAAAAAAAAAGAAGAGCACGAGGCATAAGCTAAGACATACTCTCTGACTTGAATCTGCTCTATTTCATTAAAAAAGGAGATCATTCACAAGCTTCATTACTTTATAGTATTATAGCATCTATAACCAGTACTTGTGAACTAAAACATCAGCTCTGAGAATGTATGACATTCATAGCCCTAGGCAATATAGTCCAACCTACTCAACCAAAATCTCTTAGTTATTCCTTCCACTAGAGCAAATAAAACCATTTTAGTATTCCTAAAAATTGCAACCTACCTCCATACTTCTGCTCATGCCATCTAGAGTACTTTTCACCTCCTCCTATTTATCGGATTTCTATGGAAAATTTAAGACTCATTTCAATTCTCACCTTCCAAAAGACTTCATTGATCAACAGTGAACTCAGTAGTTCATAATTCCTCTGTATCATTATACTCTCCTACATTTATTAGCCTCTTCATGTGCACAAAGACAATGCACTGTACTTCCTTTTACGTCCAAAAATATTCAAACAATACCTTACACAGGGTAAGCACTGAAACAATTTTTGATTGATAGCAGCAACACTCCCACATGTTCATACACTTCTAGAACACACAATATAATAGGGAAGAAATTACCTGATTCAATTAAATGCAAACAAAGCACTTCTAGTGGATATTGTACAGTGGGATAGATGTTTATCATTCCTTCACAGGCCTTCTTCAATCTAGCAGTCTCATGAGGAAACTTGAAAATATAAAAGTAAAATAAACTAAGTAATAGTAAAATATGCTTGTGAACACTTTCCTAATTAGAATATAAAAGTCACATAGAGATTTTAAAAATCAACTTACTTTGGATAAACAGTGAATGAAATGTCTATAAAGAACTTGGTGATCCTCACTAGGAATCTTATCTGATAAGTCCAGTGCATTCTCAAAAGCAGTTAAAAGCTGAAACAAACAAAAAAGCTATCATCTTTAGCATACTGAAATGACAAATGTAATAAACAGTTGAAGGTATAAGACTCACTTATACAATATACCACCTCAACTAACGAACTGCAAATGTATTTTATTGTCTCATATTTTCCTATATTGTCTGGCCCTGACAATTTCAAAGAGGAAAAAAATGTCTATGCAAGTTTTAGAATAGGTCTAACTCCAACTGGCCAGGAGACTGCACTGAACTATTGAGGGATAAATATAAATTAGCATCATGAATTTAACAAAACATTCTTGTAAGTGCTTGCTGTTCCCTATAAAGTAGTCAACTGGAGAGGTATAGTCTTATTTATATACCAGTGTAACTGCAACTATTCAGATCATTTTTAAAACATCTCTACTGAAATCACCAGTATGTTCCTTGGAATATTTTCAATGGTTACAAATCTTCAATCTTAAATAAATTTGTAAAGTTATACTTATGTCAAAAGAAAACCAGAAATATGACTGAAGTATAATAAAATCACTTCTTATCCAGTATTACTAAATGACTTTGAAGAAAATTCCGAAAGAAGCTTTCTAAATATGTTTTGAGCAAGAACAATACTAGAATCCAAATCAAGCACTTTAAAGGATACCATTCATATAGTTATATAAGTTCTACCTTTTTTTTTTAAATGAATTTCCATGACTTTATTTTTTTATTTTTTAAAGTAGGCTCCACGCCCAGTGAGACTTGAATTCATGACCCTGATATCAAGACCTTAGCTGAGATCAAAAGTCGTATGTTTAAATGATTGAGCCACCCATGAGCCCCTCCATAACTTTAAAAATGAAAAAGTCTCAATACTGTTCACTACCTCCAAATTTCTTTGTAAAAGTATGGTATAAAGTCTACATAAATAGGGAAAATTTTACTCCTCTGATAAAGTTAATAATCTTGCAAAAAGGGAAGCCTAACTTATACCGTTTAGCACAAGGGGTTTCAAAAAAAAAATTAATGCAATTAATCCATTTGGAAAACAGGTGATACATTTTTTCTGAACACACTTAAATAAGCAAAATTATCATTAGAATTCAAGATGAAAATAACCCCACCCCGAAATCCTATTATCCTATTTAACAGTTAAACATCAATTCTTAAAATGATGACAAGCATAATTAGCTCTCTTTCATGGAGGAGCATAGTACAGATAATTCAAAAAAAAACATTTACTTATTTTGGTATTTGGTGTATGTTTGATATTTTGGTAACCTATAGTTTTTCAAGGAAAGCAATGAAGCCATAATATGAAGATATGATTTAAGAGAAGTTCACAGATCACCTAATTTTGTCACTGCTCAATTTTTTCCCACAACTAAATCTATACACAGATAAGCCAACACACAAACAAATGCAAATTATATTCTTCTATTTTTATCTCCAGCATTTAGGACACTGCCTGATATATATAAAAGATTCTATATAAAATAAATATTTTCTGAAAAAAGGATTAAGGATTAAATGAACAATCATACAAAGAAATGAACTTCTCATCCTATATTCAGTCTATAAGTGCTTACATTTAAAAAGTCCATTCAAATTTCACAAGTATACACTGATGGCTATGTACGATAATAAGAAATTAAGTTTACTTTTCAACTTACAAATATAAAAAAGTAGAATGGAGATATTTTCCAATTACAGTTCAAAATCAATGGACTGTTTTAGTCTTTTTAAAAATTCTTTTCAATTACTTCAAAATCTATAAACTAAAATGGAATATTTCTAGATATAAGTACCCTATATACTTTAAACAAAATACGGAGTTGCTAAACCTCAAAGTAATTTAGTACTCTTACTTCACAAACATAAAGAAACACACTTTTAAACAAACCTTAAGTAAGTACAACTTCATAGAAATTACAGCAGTTTTGTGAAAGCCAATTTCACAATTTCTTTTTCATGGTGATTAAAAAACGGATTTACTGTGGATTCTTATGAACACAAGGAAGTAAACTGTGATACCCTGAATACCAAGTCCACTCTGTCCAGACTTAATACGAAGACTGCAGGCCAGGAATTTTGACTGTATCAGCAAGAACCTCTCTGAATTTAAAATTGAACACTTATAAAATATCAATTTTGACATATGGTACTTTCCTATATTACACCATTATGTTTCCATTTGCTAAATTCAATTAAATGATTAATCTTCATGACACAAATTGTAGGGAATAAAGGGGTCAATACCAATTGCTGGGTCTCATTATTTTGATCCTCAGTACTCTCAGCCAGCAACTGAGTCAATTTCCTCCATAGCTGATGAAGCTCGTGGTTGTCTGCACCTTCCTCCTGCCGTGTCTTTATCAATTTGTGCCATGTTCTGGCCACCTAGCAAGAAGGAGATTTAAATGTTTTTAAATTAATCTTAAATATCAAAAATGCCAATTAAAAATATAAAATCTACAAATAAAAATATTTTTCATTTGCTAATACATAAAAATAGCAAAAGCACAGAACTCCACCTATTATGAATTCCCCAAGAAATAGGTGACTGGGCAAATCCACACAGCCCCGATATTAGAAGTACAACTAAGATACCAGAGTGGAAACAGGAATAATGGCTACATATCCCAATCCTTGTAACTCATAGCATCAGCTATGGATGCACCACAAATGCATCACTAAATTCTACAGACGATGCTTTTACTTATTTTATTTATCCCTGCCCAGTTGCAAAAAGGTTTGGAAGTTAGAATAACTAAAACTTGAATTTTAATTTAGTTTCAAAACACTGTTATTTGTAATATCTCTCTATATTCTTTTAACATCATACTACATATTATTTTTTTTTTAATTTTCCCTTAAGCTAAATGAAAGCTTTCTTCTAATAATGCCTTTAGTAAAAGAAGTCTACTACCCCAGCAAATCATTAACCAACCTCTACGTGTTTCTTTTCTTGGTAATATAGATCCACAAGTTTCTTACAGACATCGCACCACTTCTGTTTGTCAACACTTAGAATAAAAAATTAAAAAAAAAAAAGGATTTTGAATCTGATTAATGAAAACAACCAAAGGCTTAAGATACTAAAATTAAAATATCCCAATAATACTACTGTCAGGTACTATTTTAAATTAGAACATATCCTCTTTCATACCACAGGAAAATTTTATAAAATAAGCCTCTCATTAAAAAAGAAAAGGTTTAAGAAATATCTTCCATTATATTAACCGAAAATTTTATCAAAATTCCCAAATTAGTCAATCCATTTACTAATAGTGTTTTGATTCTGTTTCAATCACAATCAAAAGATTCTGTAACAATGGTGTAAAAGAAAAATACTTCTCAATTCCCAGTAAATGTTTGGAGTACTTCTATGTAAGTTTTAATCAGTTTATTTGAATTAAAGCTTTTAAAGACACTGGCCTTTCCCCATACAATGATTACCTTTCATAAAGATCCAGGAGCTTCTGGTAAACACCAGGTAAGTCATCCTTAGCGTTTATGTGATTACATTTCTCATACAAGCTTGCTAACCCCTAAAATAGGAAACAGTAGAGATTATTCTGCTCTCACATTCATTTTACTAAATAAAGTGACAATCTATAAAGATTATTTATGATAAAGAAAATTGTAATTTACAAATAAAATAATATGTCTGGGATTTGCCTCCAAATAATTAGGGGTAGGAGAAAGTAGATGAAAGTAGAGATGAAAAAATACTGGCCATGAGTGGATTTTTATTGAAGCTAGGTGATAGCCAAAGGAGCTCATTATATCATTCTCTTTACTTCTGAAAATATATTTGAAGTGGGCATCTAGGTGACTCAGTCGGTTAAGCGTACAACTCTTGATTTCAGCTCAGGTCATGATCTTAAGATCTTGGGATCAAGCCCTGAGTCAAGCTCCGTGCACAGCAGGGAGTCTGCCTGAGAATTCTCTTTCCCTCTCCCTCTGCCCCTCCCCACTCGTGCACGCTGCATGCGTACAGGTACTCTCTCTAATCTTAACTCTTAAGACATTACTATATGACAATACTTTTATATGGTCAAAATAAAAAAATCCAAGTAATTTGTGGAACCTGTCATCTTTGCTTCAAAGAAAGATCAGGTATCTTAAATCAATCAATACATACTAAAAGCAGGCATCTCTCTAAGTGTGTTACCAGATACCCCCTCTCACGTTCTTGTTCACATAAATGTGATACAAATAGGTTCATGTTCTCCCAAGCCTACTGCCTACTATTAATCAGTTTCTAAGATGTGATTGAGATATGAAACAAACTTATTAAATATGAAAAAGTTGGAGAAGCCAACAAAAAACATGAAGAACATAAAATAAGGAAAAAGAATTTCACTTGTACTCAAATATATAGATTTGCAAATTTTTTTATTTTACCTTTAGAAAACAGATTAATAACCATTTCTTTTCCCCTGAATAAGCATAAAGAATATCCTTGATAAGTCTTTCATATGCACACATAATTAAATTAGAGATTTATATAATCATATTTCAATTCCAATCCTCACCTTTGGAAATAATCCATTGGGTTGGATATCAAATAATGTTAAATAGCAGCATTGGCATTTTTTTTTTTAACTAACATTCAGGTTTAGAAGACCAATAAATTTAAAATTTTTTTCTTCTGTGAGGTAAATAAAGGTTTAAATGCTTTTTTAAAAAGCTGCTACCTATATTTTAAAAAACGGGGCAAAAAATTCTTTACCATTAATATTGGAAAAAAAAATTTCTACATACCTGCCAAGCCAGTAATTGGTCTGGTTCTAGTTCAGCAGCTTTCTTATAGGCACCCTGGGCCTGATCAGGTTGTTCTAACTCCGCTGCAGCAACACCAATAAAAACCCAGGCATTATAGTTATTTTTCTCTTGTTTTAACACTGTCTGATTAAAAAAAATTAAAAAGAACGGGTCATTAAATTTTGGAAGCTAATGAACAAACAACAACTAAAAGACTATCGACTTGAGTGTCAGGAAATCTGGATCTACCACTAACTGGGTGATCTTAAGAAAGTCACTTAACCTCTCTGGTCTTCGGTTTCCTCAAGGAGAGAAGGAGCTGGAGTGGATCAGTAATTGTAAAGAGTCTAAAACATGAGGCATATTTTTTAAAAGCTGTCCAAGCAATGCTGATGCCTCCATCAAATGCCTCCCCATGCTCCTTGAAAATACTATGTACAAAAAGAAGACTAAGACTATTCATACCACCCAACCATCTTGCCTGCCTCCACTCCACACTGCCACCAGTCAACTCACAAAACTGTTTTCAATATCGTTTCACCCTAACCAATGCCCGTATTTTCCTTCACTATGATAACATTTCCCACCACCAGATAGATTTTTCATCGAAATAACAGGGTAGGAAAGTAGACTGACCCCAATGTGACTATACCAAATGTGTTCAAAAATAAATAGTGGCAATGAATGTTTAAATACCACCTGTCAACAAGAATAAAAATTATATGTAGAGCTATTGCTTTCAGAAAGAACAGCTATTTGCTAAAGTAAAAGTTTGAAACAGAAAACAAAGATGTTCTAGTGACAGAAAACAAAACTAGTAGCTACAATGAAATTAGCTCTCAAGATTTTACATATTCTAGAGAAAATAAGAATAATTCCATGAGTTGAGACAGATTATTGTGTTTATATGCATCCACATGACACTTCCAGCAATCTCCCACCATTCTATAGCACAAATTCCATTCCATCCAACAATGCTGTCTCCCAAAAAACTAACAACAAGGTAACTACTAAAGCTGACAATTCTTTAACCTCTAATATGTCCAATTAGTTGACCCCCCCTTTATTCTACTATCGCTCCACTTCTCAATTCTCATCCCTCCTTTCCCAGCTTAGACTCCACTGACCCATGACTGTCGTCTCTCCCTGGCAAAAATACTCAACTCCTTTGCCTCTCTTCCCCATCATCGTTCTCAACATCCATACTTGAACCCCAGCATGCCCATTTCTAAGCTTGAGAAGCTGGGCATGAAGAGAGAAACTACACAACTCAGTTCAGTGATTTCACTTCAATAACATGAAACTTCAAATGGACATTCATTAGGGCCTGGCAATCCCTTCAATCCTCACCAGTAAGTTAAATAACAACTACTTCACACCTTCTTTCATCTCAAATCTCCTACACAGCTCTTCTTCCACTCTCAGCTTATACTTTACTAAGAAAATATCAGAGGGGAACATTCCTCTCTTCCTACCCCCAAACCTACAAATCTGACAGTATATGGATTTACACCTATCTTTCCCCCTGCTAAGATGGAAAACGTATCAAAGACCCCTCTCTCGAGCTCAGGATCCCATCCTCTCTTACTCCTACACTACACTCTCTCTCCTGCACATTCAGTTTCTCCCTCTGGACAGGTACATTCCCCTCATTACCTTACAGAGGAGATTTAGAATCTTGAGTCTCCCATTCACAAACCAAATAGAATTACACTGTCAACATACCATTAAAGAATGAAAACTTATGATACAGTAGTGCTCCATAATACAACCCATCAAAAGATACCTAAGAGATATTCAGGTTTTGAGAGTGTGACTTTGTAGTTTATCCTAGCACAATCACTCTAATGGTCTACTAAACAAATGAACCACATTTGTTACATTTAGACAATAAATGATACACATATTACAAATCCATAATGCTTGTAAATAGGTAACATACTTTTACTGTGGAATAAAAAAATATATCAGTTACCTTACAATGTTTCAAAGCTTCTTTGTATTCTTTGTTTCTGATTGCATCTCTAGCACTTTTTAGAGCAGTCTTTACTTCCTTGCTGGACATTCTGTGGAAAATAAAAAGCCTGTGTGAACCTACAATAATACCAACAAACTTAACTATCTGAAAAACGCACATGTAATGCCTTTTGTCTGGAACAATCTTTCCACTCTTAAGGTCCCTATAGTGTATTCTCTCACCTCTTCAGATTTTTACTCAAATGTCACTTGCTCAGTGAAACCTTGGCTGGCCACACTACTTAAAATTTCAACCCTTCCTCCCCTCACACCCAAACACACAATATTCCCTTAACCCCCTCCCTAACATTTAGCATCTTATACACTATATATTTTACTTATTTTATTTATTATCTGTTCCCTAAACCCACTAGCATGTAAGTGCCATGTAGGCAGGGATTTTTGTCTGTGGTTGTTGTGAACTGCTCTATGGCCAGTACCTAGTATCTGACAAATTGTATACATTAATAAATATTTGTTGAAAGTCAGCTGTATTTGAGTTATACTCATTCTTCATATAGTAGACTAAAACACAGATGATCTAATGGACCAGGACCCAAAACACATTATCAATCTCAATCCAATTCTACAGTAAGAAGTTTTAGTAGAATAAGCACAAATCACAAAGTAAAAACACTAACACAAATTAACTGCAGTAATTTTGATCTAAGAGCATAAGAAAGCATTCTGTTTTAATGCTGGTTTCTATAAAATATAAATCAGGATACTAACTTTCTTCACAGTAAGGGTCACTGTCGAGATACAGCAATATAGTAGTCTTTGAAGAGAAATAAATGCAATGTTTACACTTAAATGAAGGTGATGAATATGCTACAGGATGATGCACTAATTTCAACCATAAAGATACTTCAATTGGTAGACAAACTATTCCTTCATTTAAATTTAAGCTATGTTAATTTAATTTTAAATAAACTAACATATCTTAAGGTTTTACAACTTATTCTGATTTACCAGTAAACAACTTATTCTGATTTACTAGTAAATAGGTCAAATTCAATCACAACTCAATGCTGAAAAAAAGAAACACCTGTATTTTTTGACAATTCTAATCTCGTCAGGAAACAAAGCTGGGTAAATAGTAATCCATTATAGACTGCAGATGTTCATGACAGCAAAATGAATCAAGAAGATGGCTTGCTGACACGGTGTACTGACATCCTTTATACCTAAAGAGGCTGAGGTACAAGTGCAGATCAAAGAAGTTTAAGAAAGCAGGGAAATAGCTCCAGGCTTGGCCCGCTGGCTGACCATCGCCAGCCGCCCAGTGGCCCTGGCAGCCTAGGACCCCGCGGAGGCTGAATAGGCCACAGACCCACTGGAGGGGCTAAGATGGATCTTGTACTCAATGCTGCAGATTATTATTTTTTTACACCATACTTCTATCCAGCCTCATGGTCTGAGGATGACATCTTCCGACAATTAGTCTCCTGACTGTAACAAAGCTTGGTGCTTATATCCTTTCTTCTTTGCAACACTGAGCTATTATTTTGTCTATGATCATTCATTAATGAAGCATCCACAATTTTTAAAGAATCAAGTCTATAGAGAGATTACGTTTACTGTCCAGTCATTGCCATGGATTAGTATTCCCACTGTGTCAGTGTTCCTGCTGGAGTTGAGAGGTTACAGCAAATAATATGATGACGTAGGAGAGTTTCCCAGTGGCTGGGTTCGCCTCTTTGTTAGCATACAGTCCTTCCTCTTTTTCACTGACATGCTGATCTACTGGATTCACAGAGGCCTTCATCATAGACTTGTGTATAAGTGCATACACAAACCTCATCATCTCTGGAAGATTCCTACTCCATTTGCAAGTCATGCTTTTGACCCTGTGGATGGCTTCCTTCAGAGTCTACCTTACCATATATACCCTTTTACCATCCCATTACACAAGGTGGTCTACTTAAGTTTGTACATCTTGGTCAATATCTGGACGATTTCCATTCATGATGGTGATTTCCGTGTTCCCCACATCTTAAGGCCATTTATTAATGGCTCAGCCCATCATACAGACCACCACATGTTCTTTGACTATAACTATGGACAGTATTTCACCTTGTGGGATAGAATTGGAGGCTCGTTCAAAAATCCTTCCTCCTTTGAAGGGAAGGGGCCACTTAGTTATGTGAAGAAGATGACAGAAGACAAGTGCAACAGCCATGCAGAAAATGGTTGTAAAAATGAAAAATTATTCAGTGGGGAGTTTACAAAGACTGAGTAGATTGTTGCCCTATTATTAAATATTATGAAATATTTTTAATAAGGAAAAATAATCTACATACATACAACCAAGAGACATAGCAAGCAAATGGTATTTGAGAGTCTGCATTATGGGTACTGCTGAGGAATGATCGTGATGTAGATCGAGGAAGGAATGCTGTGAACACTGAGATTTTAACCTCATGTTTACCATACTAGGTATTGGTCTCAAGGACAAGTTGTGTCTCTGTAGCCAGCATATCTGTAACTTGTATAGCCTCAACAACAGTTTTTATAAGGATAGAGAATAAATTATTGAGGGGACTAGGTTATGTCCTTTTGCCTTAATCCACCCATATTCATTAAGAAAAATACATTGTGCTTGATAATACCAAGACTAAGCATCATAACAAAGAAATACTAATATAAACATGGTCCCTTGTCTCAGGAATGGTTAAGTCTTCAATGTTGGTATGATAATGACTACCTGTAGTATTTTGTTCAAGTGGATACATCAGTGTGAAAAAAAAATCTGATATAACATATTAGTGGCCAAGTAAATGACCTAATTAATAGCAGGTGTAATAAGATTATCATCTTCCTACACATAGGAAGCTTATTCTCTGGGGACATTGTCCAATATTACATTTTACTGATGAAAAAATAAACTAGAATTTTAAAAAATAAATAAATAAATAAAAGAAAGCAGGGAAACAAAATGAAAAAAAGCCTTCTGACTCATAGAATGTTAGATTCAAAATAATATGAAAATTGACATATAAAATCAATTTATTTGCAGCTACAATGATTCCTTAAATAGGCAGAAAAGTAACTTTTTGCCTAGTTACATTAATTATACAATTAAACCTGCACAGTTCATATGCTCTTATTTTAGCAATAGTTCTCTCACCTGAAATTATCTTGGTATAAATTTATAGGTGCAAACTTCAGGATTTTTTTTTTTTTTTTGTAGCCTACAAACTTTGACTGGAACAGGCAACAAACTTCAGCGATGATTTCACATTAAATTTTCTCACACCAAAATTATCTTGGGTGGATAAATCTGCAGACTAAAAAGAAGAGAAATGAGTGATGATTAACAACTAATCTGGACCAATAGAGAGGGATAAAAAGAGACATCCAAGGGGAAAAAATTAAGTTAAAAAAGAACAAAAACAATTCCAAGATAAGACCAAGCAAAAACAAAGAGAAGAATTCAACTTTGCAAAGAGAAAGATCACCATCTCTTCTATCGCCTAGCATTTGAGTGGAAGCACATTCAAACAAGGCAGAACCAGACACCACCAACCCTACATGCAACCCCCAAGCCATACACTGCATAGGACATAAAAGCAATAGAAAAGAAGCCTCCTGCTCTAAAGAATATAATCTAAACCAAACCTAAGACATATGAGTAATTAAAGAATCAAACGCTGAACTAAGGATAATGAATACAACTGCAAGAGGAGTTTAAAGAAGGAAGGAAGTGTGGTGTGAAGTAATGACGGGATACCAAAAGAAGACAGGATTTAAGAATGGAGGGAAGAAGGACAACTGTTCCAGTCAGAAGTAACTGCATCGGCTAAGTCAGAGAAATAGGAATGAACGTGGCATGTGTAGGACACAATGAGAAAAGTGGGCTCAGTGGAGCAGAAGGGACTTGCTGAAGAACAGAAGAAAATGAGGTTCACTGGATAAAGTAGAACACTAGACTACAGAAGACCTTAAAAATCAGACACACAGACAAGTGTAGACTTAAATATAGCAGCAAAAACAGAGCTGTTAAATGCCTCTACATAAGGTATTTTTAAAGACCACATTAGACAAACTCCATTCTTCCCTTGGCAACCAACTAATGTTCAACACCCTTCCATATCCCTGTATGTCTCCATATGTAATGACAATTACCCTTACTGCAGTGGGATCTTCTATTCTTCTCTTCCTATTCCTTTTTCTTTTTTTTATTAATTTTTAAATTTCATTTTATCATGTTATGTTAATCTTCCTATTCGTTCTTCATTTGATTTGGCATTTAGCATAATATGCTAGCACTGAGGCCCTCTCTCTTCACCTAACATTTATACAGTGAGAAATATACAGATACAGATATAGACAATATAGATAGATAGATATAGATCAGTTTTAGGGGATTAACTAATTTTTGAAAAGACAAAATAATCTGCCCCTTTCTAGCCCTAAAAACTTCTCCTATTTTTGGGAGATGGGGTAGAGAAGAGAGAGGCTCATTCATTCATTTTCTAAACAAAGCTTTCCTAAGTACTAACCTACTAGGTATCATCAAACTCACTTCCTTTCATAGAGCAAAAACGAATGAAGAAAAATGATAAACCTCTATTTGGGACACCTCCTTCTATTCCAAGTATTTCCAACATTTCAAAGAAAAATCTAGCTCTTTTACAAGTGTCTTTAATATTCTTCCACAGCCCCACCCACTTTCCCTTGATAATCTCTCCTATTTTTTTTCTTCTCAATCTCAAGTCATACTCATTCAATAAGAGCATTCATTTTGCAGACTTTCAACTCAGTGAAAGGGTTTCTACTACCAAACTAAAAGGGTTTTTATTCAACATATCAAGCATAAAAAGTAGCAACAACTGCACTTAAAAAAAGTTAGAAAGTGACACACATTCCAAAATGATAAATCTCAAAAATAACAAATGTAGGTGGATGAATTACTATGTCCTACACACCCCAGCTAAAGCTACAGAACCTTAAGCTACATTCCATTGTGCAGATACGGAGACTCCACAAAGCAAACGTAACAACAATAATAAATAATAACAATAATGACAATAGAAGTTAACTACAGAAAGCAAAATACGGTACTTTTAAATCTAATAACAAAGTCTAAAGGTGTTTTTTGATGACCTATAGTCTGGCAATAACAACCTACACTATCACATCCTTCTTCTGAAATGAATCGGTAAAAACAATGACTAAGTAAAAACAGACTCCAATTACCTTATTATTTAGCATTCTAGACACTTACCTTTTACCTACTATCTTCTATCTTCTTTTTGAATTGAATTTCAGATTGTTCCTTAACCATTATCCATCTAAATTAAGTAAAGTATGAGACAGGTAACATAAAAAGCATGATAAACAGCCCAAATGTTTAATTTTCACAATTCATAATTTAAAACACAAGAAATAATTAGGTACAATTTTCATCTTTTTTTCTTTCCCAAAATTTCTGAATTGGTCTGTGTTCCCAAAGCCTCAGGCGATAAAAGGAACTTCCATAAACAGAAAAATTCTCAAAAAACATTCCAGAAACTCAAAATACATGAACTTCAGTATAAAAAACTGAGCCAAAAAAGGTATCAACTATGTCTATGTACTTTGTTTTGAATCGAGGACAATCAACAGTACTTACTTACTCCCTATTTGCAGCCTAACTATACTAAAGTGAACCTGTTTTAAGCCATAAAAAGAATTATAAATATGTAAAATGTTGCCCACATCATGTAACTAGATTAATTTAAAATCTAATGAAAATAGAGAAAACTTTCTTTAAATGTCAAAAACCCAGCTAAATAACCATCTGAAATATTAACACAAATTCTCCGTGATATAATCCTAAGTATCTTTTGATGGGATCTCTGAAATAAATTCCGTCAAACAAAATTAATCTAGAATGCTTCATGGAAAGAATGGAAGTAATTTCAAAAAACTGAATTAAAAAAACAGCAATGCTACCTTAAACTAGGAAATGAACAAAATTTAGGTGAAGCAGGTGGGGATGAACAAAAAAGAGAAAGTAAGCTTACTGGACTGAAACATGACTGGCAATATACTTAAAATAGAATGGTTAGTTCCATAGAAAAGGGTCTTACTGTTAAGAAAATAAGTATTGTGGCCTCCTGTCCTCTTTCCACCATCTTTCCATGCTGCCGTAATGGTGCACATGAATGTCCTGGCAGATGTTCTCAAGAGCATTAACAATGCCGAAAAGAGAGCCAAACACCAGGTTCTTACTATGCCATGCTCCAAAGTCATCATCCAGTTTCTAACTGTGATGATGAAGCATGGTTACATTGGCAAATTTGAAATCACTGATGATCACAGAGCTGGAAAAATTGTTGTGAACCTCACGGGCAGGTCAAACAAGCGTGGAGTGATCAGCCCTAGATTTGATGTACAACTCAAAGATCTGGAAAAATGGCAGAATAATCTGCTCCTATCCTGCCAGATCGGTTTCACTGTGCTGACAACCTCGGTTGGCATCATGGACCACAAAGGAGCAAGACGAAAATACACAGGAGGGAAAATCCTGGGCTTCTTTTTCTAGGGATTAATACATATGTGGAAATAAAATGCCTCAATGGAAAAACAAGTACTGTGATCCAAACAATGTTTAAAAAAGTAAAATAAAAGTTAAAACAAGAAGGATAATGAGGGAAGGTAAAACAAAAGTAAAAACCTGACTCTATCCATTACACTAATTTTTTTAAGCCCCAAACCAAACTGATTGTAATTACTTAGTCACTTCAACTCTGTTCTTAGAAAACACCCCAGGTTTTGTCAGGCCCTTCATTCTGCCATACCCACCCGCCAAGCCAAAACTTAACCTTGTTCAGAATATGCTTAGGATGCAGATACATCTGGGTTCAAGTACAATCTGAACTTGGACATCTTACTTCACCACTCCAAGCCTATTTCCTCATTGATAAAGTGAGGATTACATCACTTACTTGATATTTGCATAAATGGAGTGCCTGAACAAACATAAGACACAGTTGACCCTCAAACAACATGGGCCTGGAGTCCACTTATACATGGATTTTTTTCAATAAATGTATTTTCTGTACTGTCAATGTACTGTAAATGTATTTTCCCTTCCTTAGGATTTTCTTTCTTTCTTTTTTTTTTTTAAGATTTTATTTATTTACTTGTCAGAGAGAGAGAGGCAGTGCGTGGGAAGACAAGCAGGGGGAGCTGCAGCAGAGGGAGAAGCAAGCTCCCCACTCAGCAAGGAGCCCAATGTGGATGCGGGGCTCGATCCCAGGACCCTGGGATCATGACCTGAGCCGAAGGCAGACGCTTAACCGACTGAGCCACCCAGGCATCCCTCCTTAGGATTTTCTTAATAACCTTTTCTTTTCTCTAGCTTACTTTATTGTAAGAATACAGTATATAATACATATAACATAGAAAATAATGTGTTAACTTTATATTATCTGTAAGGCTTCTGGTCAACAGTGGGCTATTAGTTTTTGAGGAGTAAAAGTTACATGTGGATTTTTGGCTGTGTCGGCACCCCTAACTTCCACATTGTTCAAGGGTCAACTGTATATTAGTTCTATTCTCCTTATCTACTGCCACCCTCTCAATCAACTTCACTTTTTTTTCTATTCCTAATTCACATGGTTACTACAAACTTTCTCTACATATTTAAAATCCCCAATCCCTCATTCTTTGATCTCTCAAGTAGTAACCTTCTTGCCAATGTTCTTCAAAAGATGGCTATCATCAAACACAAGTATCCTCTTTGAATTATGTGAATACTAGTCCAGAGTAAATCCTGCAAAAGAGACCCACTCCATCCTCTGAATCACTGAAACATTAGTTGAGCTATTCATTCAAACTTAATCGATATTTTTTACCATTGCTATATTGATATGCTCTGGTTCCCAGGTTAATAAAACCCGAAACAAAAGTATTATATCTTTGGAGTTCCTTACATATTCAACACCTATTGAGTAATATGTACTCAATAAATGGCTGATTGTCCAGCTCCCAAAGCCTACTCTAAACATTTAGTTTCCCCACTGCCAAAAGGAAGTAATTCTCAGTTTGCTAAAATGAGAAAGGAAGAATCTTTTTTTGTGTATCAGCTCACATAACTTTTTGCACCATCTCCCAATACTTTCCACTTTACATCTTTGCTTCTCTCATTCAGCCTGTTCACACTGCTTCTATCTACTCAAACGGTACATGTAAATTGAAGGCCAAATTCAAGCATCAAGCATAAAGCCTTCTCAGATGAATCTCACTAGTCTGAACTTCTAACATTTTTAATCTAAACCAACATTTCCAAAAAGTATTCCAAGGAATAGTAACATGCTTAAAACTATTAACACACCATCTAGTAATTTTGTGAATGCTACACATTATATATCTTACTTTTTTTTAAAGTCATTCTAAATATATATTAGCACACTAAAGACTCTGAAAAGTCCTAAAGACCCAAAGATAGTTTAACCTAACATTTCTAAAACTTACATTACTATGGAACATTTATTTTAATGAACAGCAATTAACATTTTGAAGCACATTAGCATTCTCCAAAGTATAATTTGGGATATTCTGGGTTTTGTTTTTGTATGTTTGGAAATTAACTATATTTTTGATGTCTCTTATACTGTTATTAAATCTACAGGGGTGTGAGTGTGTTTGTTTCCCAGAAGTAAACTGGGAAGGTAATGAGGGAATATATATAATGAGGGAAGGTAAAACAAAAGTAAAAACCTGACTCTATCCATTACACTAATTTTTTTAAGCCCCAAACCAACCTGATTGTAATTACTTAGTCACTTCAACTCTGTTCTTAGAAAACACCCCAGGTTTTGTCAGGCCCTTCATTCTGCCATACCCACCTGCCAAGCCAAAACTTAACCTTGTTCAGAGTATGCTTAGGATGCAGATACATCTGGGTTCAAGTACAATCTGAACTTGGACATCTTACTTCACCACTCCAAGCCTATTTCCTCATTGATAAAGTGAGGATTACATCACTTACTTGATATTTGCATAAATGGAGTGCCTGACTACTTCTATTATTCTCTTTTATTTCCTACAGCGTCTAGTACATTGTAGATAATCAACAAATACTCACAGAATCACAGATGGTAAATACTGAATTTATTCCACATAGTCACTAACTTCACACTTAACCTCCTTTTCCTAAGGCAGAATTTAGTGCTGCGGGTATATTGGACGTTAAAAGAACTACAAAGAATCAAAATCTATACCAAGACCTTTCAATTGAAAACCTTTCTAAACTGCAGTTAAGTATTTCACAAAAGCAAGCAATCTCTAACATAAAAATCTTTAACTGATGATTTAAACATACATGTAATAGATCACCTACCCTCAATGCAAAACATACATAGGCATGAACACCCCTCAAAAGTAACTTTTCAGATAGTTACTGATTAGCAAAAATGCTTTATGTCCAGAAAAGAGTGACCAAAATAATGAAGAAACCTGCAATTATATAACTAGCTGAAGGAAACTGGGAAGTCCTTGGCAAAAAAAAAAAAAAAAAAATGGTGGAGAAAGAGGCGAAAAGGTTGCTGAAAAGGATTACTTGCATAAAAATGAAGAGAAATGGACCAAAGAACGATTAAAAGTAGAGGAAGGCTGACTTCAGCTCAAAATAAGAACTGTTAATCAGACATGGCAAATGTGGAATAGGCTACTCATAGGAAGTACATTCCCATCACTAGAGATAAAAAAGCACAGACTGGACAATTCACTTGGCAGGAATGTTGGGACAAATTGAATGTCAGATGGGTAGTAGGACTAGAAGCCCCTTAGATTCTTCCAGTGCTATGTCTCTGGGGCCCTAAAATATCCATCTTGCTCCAACTCACTGCAGCACCTGCTCCCACTGACACTGCCAAGGGGAAAGAGGAAAAAAAGATGTGTTCCTGTCATTCTGACTGGGAACTCAGAATACATGCCTTGTGAAAACAAAGCCAGAGAGAGTAAACACAGTTCACAGAAATAGTACCACACTACAGATAAAGTTAGATATATTTTTTACAAATCTAAAAGTCAGTCAACAATGTTTCTGTGGTGAAATGCTTTTCACACTCCAAATTAACTCAAAACAAATTTTTGAAACATAACCTGATCATGACGCCGCTTACCTATATTATCTCCCATGCTATAAGGTTGCAGTTTCACGTATGTTAGCTTTGTTTCCCTAGAGTTTAAGTTCCTTGCAGACAGGAACTATTGTTCATATATTTGAACGCTCACAAAGAGCTTTAGCATGCTTCTTGATTAAGAATTTGTCTACACTAATAGAGTTTAAACTCATCAGAATGTCATGAAATGTTATGATTAACTAGGGACAGAGGACTGTAGTGAGGGCAGACTACTAAAGTTCAAATCCTGCTCAGACTGGCTCCCTGTGTAATCTTGGGTAAATCATTTAACCTGTCCAAGTCTCAGTTTTCCTATCCGCAAAATGGTCAAACTAAGGATTACAGAAAATATTAACACTGAGTTGATTTTATGTTAGGTACTGCAACTCCTCCTTGTCCTGTCAAAATATTCATACGACAAACGTGATAAACAAGTTATATATCTGAAATTATGATAATGAAATGAGAATTTGGCTCTGGGGCAGAAATCGGCTTCTTCCAGAATTCTCCAAAGTATTCAACAGTCAAGTGAGACCAGTGATTTTTCTGCAGCAAAACAATGATATTTTGAACCTGTCAATTAATCGAACTCCTCACACAGCTCAGTTATTTCTTCCTTTAAGAGGCTGTTCGGTTTCTCTCCTTTGCAGTCTGAAGGCAAGCTGCACCTAAGCTCTTCCCCATCTAGAACATGAAACTGACTGACTAGGCCCCGTTCCTCACGCCACCGGAGCACGATAAATCCTTACTGCACTGGCAGTAACATGAGGCAGGCTAGAAATTTCTTTGGGGGAATATATTCAAGGAGCCCCACGAATCCACATCGCACCTGAGACAGTCCAGCCAGAGGCCCCACAAAGAACCGCCCAATCTAACTTAAGTGACAGACGCGCTGCCACCTCATCATTGCCCAATTCATGGTCCTGTCTAATACTCGCCCATGCTTGCGCGGTACAAAATAACCAGCCCTGGCCCCTGACCCTTTCTCTCTATAGGTACCATTTCAATCGCGTATTGGCTCCAACTTCTGCAAAAGCGACAGCGACCCTAACCCACCTGGGACAGATGCTTCGCCTCCAAACGCCAAGGCTAGAGGCCGAGCGCATGCGCATTCCCCAGGCATCGTTCACGTGACTGGAAGTGACTGAAGTTTTAGTTCGCTCGGTATTTGCTTAAAAGGTCTGAAGGGGAATTCCCCCTTTGCGCATGTGCCTACGCCCAGCCTGCTGGGAATTGTAGTTCTGTGGGTAAAGCGCTAGGAGAAACCTAAACTGTGTGGTCCCCGCCCTCTTTCCAGAGGCGTTCCTAAAGGGAGGCGGCGGGCCGATCGCCCAGCGTTTCTGAACCGCTCTCTGCAATGGTGCTGCTGTGGGTGTCGGTTGTCGCAGTCTCGGCGCTGGCAGCACCAGACCCCGGGGCAGGTGGGCAGAGACGAGGAGCTGCTCGGGTTTGGCCCGCTGCACCCAATGTGGTGCTAGTCGTGAGCGACTCCTTCGTAAGTACCGAGAGGCAAGAGAGTGGGCGTCCCGCTCCAGAGTAGCGACCCGCCCCCAGCTTTTCCTGTGCCGCAGGCTTTTGGGAGCAGAATCTGAGAGCCCCATATACACCCCGTACATATAAAACAATCGAGTAAATAAAATGTATCTGATAGCACCTTTGCATTTTTTTTTAATGCTGGGCTCGACCCACTAATTTTATCACTACTAACGCACTTTCAGTCCGTACCCCCGTTTGAGTCTATTGTGGGGAAAAATAACGTTCTGCATCTCCATAAAAGCGTGTTAAGCTTCCCAGTGGTTATTTCCCACTTCAAGTTTACAGGAATTCATGTTTGGGTGAGAAGTGAAGAAAGTTAACATTTTTATTACCCACGTATCTGATAATCCTGTTAGTGCTGATTTAAGTGCGTTAATTGATGTAATTTGATCCACTCCCCCATGTTCCAAGGAAATTGTGTAGGTATGTTGTTGTTTAATCCCAAACTTGAACAGTCTTTGGAACTTTCCCAAGCCTCATCGAAAAGAATACTAGTATCAACATTACCTGAAACTTTTAGTATTATCCGTGATTTAAAAAACTACTGCTTAGACAAATGTTTGGTTATGAGTTACAATACTAGCTTTATCACTGGGTGTTACTGTGGTCACATAGATTGTTGGTGTTAAGCACGTCTGCATCAAAAGAGTGCTTTTAATCACTATGTTCTATTGCCTTTCTCACTGATTAACCTATGATGATTAAAGTTACATAATCTGGATATGCTCATAGGACTTGTTGAGAAAATTATTCAAAGTAATCTTTATGATTCTCTAAATTTAGGGAACAAGCAGTATTGGAGATTAACATGAAAGAGGTTTCTTAGGGAGTGCTCCTGAGATCAAAGGGAAAGGAAGAAAGGAGGATTGTGCAAAGAGAGAGAAGTTGAGTTTTGTTCCTATCTCAGTAGAAGCCTCAGCTGACTTTATGGGTAATTTTCAAACTAGTATGATGCTTCAGAACTGTTTTCATTTGGGGTGAGGGGCTAGGCCTTTATACCCTCATGTTGGATGGCCATTAGTTGTGTGCTGCTCCCAGAAAGGGGCATGATTTCTTGGGCAAGGCAACTCTCATTAGCAGAGGTATTCTTTCATTCCTAAAGGGAACTTGGGTGGTGCATGAAAGCATCCTAGAAACTTCCAAAGATGACTGAAATATTTTAGGTTTTTTTTTTTTTTTCAGTATAGTATGAATACATAGGTTTTTATATATTTGTGTTTAAATCCTTTGCATTCATTATACTTACTGATGTTCAAAATGTCCCATCTTTGATTAGTGAAAGACCCTTCAGGTTGTTCGAGTCCTTTTGACCCATGCCTAATAATCTTCAGCAGTTTACTTTGATAGACTTCCATGTCCAATTTGTGTATTTCCTGTCCTATCTTGTGTTTAGACTATAATTTAGGTGTTCCAGTTTTTCATTGCATTTAGACCTTTCCAATGGACAGATCTAGAAAGTACATATATGAGAAAAAGAAAAAATGAGATCATGTTGATAGTTTCAGCTCAAATTTAAGATTACAAGGTTATTAATTCTTTGATTTTTGTATCTCTTTTATACCAAATATTTTGGTCCCTAACTACATTAACATGATCGTTTGGTTTCTTTATCCAAATATATATGACATATGTATATTTATACATGTAATATTTTATACATATTAGGATAAATATATAGTATATAAATATAATACATATATATATAAATATATATATTCATATATGAATATATATATTCATATATAAATATAAATATATATATTCATATATAAATATATATATATATATAAATTTAGAGCCCCAATCGCCCTTGCTCTAGCTCACTAGTAGGGGAAAGGTTCAATGCCAGGAAAGACAAATCGAAAGACCAGACAAGCTTCTGCAAAGCAAGCAGAAAGAAGGAAATAATAAGGGTTAGAGCAGAAACTAATACCAATACCAATGTGCATTTTCTGGCCTTATTTTAGGTAGCCTCTCAACACAGCTGACATTACCTTTCTTGACACACTGTTTTCTCTCAGCATTCATGGGGCTCGATCTCATATCATCTTTCTCCCTTGCTGGCCATTCTTTCTTAGTTTCCCTTGACACCTTCTACTCTTATTTGGGACTCCTTGAATTCCTTTCCTTCCTCCCTTTTCATTCTCTGCATGAAAGGTTTCTTTCAATATCATAGTTTTCAATACCATGAATATGCTAAAGACCCCCATTTTTATTTCACCAGGGTAGACTTTCCAAGCTCCAGATTGCTGTCTGTAATCAACAGCCTACTTTATATATCCATTTGGAAATCTCAGACATATCAAAGGTTTATGTATATCCCACATTTGGATTAACTCATTTTTAAGACTGTATTTTTGTTTATAATTTACTGAAAATATAGAATAGATATAACTCCAGGCCTAAAATACTCTTTTTCTGTCTTTGC
>NC_138375.1:74030152-74170507 GCF_054177405.1 Leptonychotes weddellii | reverse complement strand
CTGGAAAGGATTCTGAATTCCTTAAGTCCTCTGTGATTAAATATGTCTGGGTGGTGGGTTATAACATCAATAAACTGACTTACCCCCCCCCCAAAAAAAAAAAAAAACAGTTGTGTTAGTGTTTTATTCCCTATTGAGCAAATGGAATGAGCAGTGGACTAGAGTGACGTGTTGTCCTCGACTCTAATCCTCAATGGGCCAAGCAGGTCACTCACTTTCCTTACTTACAGGGTTAGATATTTGTCTCTTCCTTATCTATCTCACAGGGTTGTTCCCAGCATCAAATGAAATAATGAATAAAAAGGTGATTAATAAATTCTAAAGGTTTCAAAAATGTTAGTGATGGTTTTCCTAGAAGAACTGTATTTTGAAGAGTTTGAACTCTTCAAGGAATAATAGTAATACAAACTGATGTTTGTTTCATTCTTACCCTGTGCCTGGCAATATTCTAAGTGCCTTACATGTCTTAATTTATATAATAATAACATGTCCATAAAGTAGGTATTGTTACTACCCCCATTTTACATATAAAAACAAAAGCACTAAAAGGCTGGGCGCCTGGGTGGCTCAGTTGGTTAAGCGACTGCCTTCGGCTCAGGTCATGATCCTGGAGTTCCGGGATCGAGTCCCGCATCGGGCTCCCTGCTCAGCGGGGAGTCTGCTTCTCCCTCTGACCCTCCCCCCTCTCGTGCTCTCTCTTCCATTCTCTCTCTCAAATAAATAAACAAAATCTTTAAAAAAAAAAAAAAGTACTAAAAGGTTAAGTAACTTATCAAAGGCCACTCAGTAATTGGCATTATTGGGATTCAAACCCAGGCAGTCCCTCATTCCACTCCTCAAAAAGAAAACATTTTGTTAGATGAGAAAAGAAAGCTTATTCACCCCTACTGTGTGTGTACCCAGAAATGGAAAGGGAAAAGGATTTTTTTCCCAGTTTTATCAAGATAATTGACATATAACATTGTATTCATTTAGGTGTACAATATAATGACATCATATATGTATATACTGTGAAATGATTATCATAATAAGTATAGTTAATATCCATCACCTTTCATAGTTAAAAAAATTTGTCTTGTGATGAGATCTTTTAAGATCTATTCTCTTAGCAACTTTTAAATATATAATCCAGTATCGTTAACTGTAGTTACTATGCTATACATTATATCCCCAGAACTTATTACTGGAAATTTGTACATTTTTGCCACCTTCACCCATTTTCACCACCTCCCAACCCGCACTTCTGACAATCACAGTCTTTTATGTTTCTATGAGTTCCGTTTTTCTAGATTCCACCAATATGTAAGATCATACACTACTTATTTTTCTCTGACTTCTTTCTCTTAACATAATGCCCACAAGGTCCATCCATGTTGTCAAAAAAGACAGGGTTTCCTTTTTCATGACTAATAATATTTCTCTATGTAAAAAATATGTATGTATGTGTGCGATATATATGTATGTATATGTGCTATATATATATTTTATATATATATAAAATCACATTTATTTATCCATTCATCTATCAATGGACTATTAGGCTGCTTCCATGTCTTGGCTATTGTAAATAGTGCTGCAGTGAACATGGGGATGCAGAGATCTCTTTGAGATAATGATTTGTTTCCTTCGGATATAGCTAGAAGTGGGATTGCTGGACTGTATGACAGTTCTAGTTCTGATTTCTTGAGAAACCTCCATACTGGTTTCCACAGTGGCCTCATCAATTTACATTTCTAATAAGATTGCACAAGGGTTATCTTTTCTCCACATCTTCACCACAACTTACTATCCCTTGTCTTTTTGACAGTCATTCTAACATGAGTGAGGTAATAGCTCACTGTGGCCTTGATTTGCATTTTCCTGATAATTAGTGATACTGAGCATCTTTTCATGTAGCCATTTGACCATTTCTGTGTCTTTGGAAAAATATCTATTCAGTTCCTCTGCCCATTTTTTAATCAGATTTTTTTTGTAGGAGTTCTTTGTATATTTTGGATATTAATTATCAAACTATTTGCAAATAGTTTCTCCCAATCCATAGATTGCTTTTGCATTTTGTTGATGGTTTCCTTTGCTGTGCAGAAGTTTTCAAGTTTGATGTAGGTCTACTTGTTGATTTTACTTGTTTTGCCTTTGCTTTTAGAGTCAAATACAAAAAAAATATTGTCAAGTCTGATATCAAGGAGCTTACCCCGTTTTCTTTTAGTAGTTTCATGGTTCAGGTTTCATGTTCAGTGTTTAAATCCATTTTTAGTTGATTTTCATGTAGGGTATAAGAGAAGGGTCCAGTTTTCCCAACACCAGTTATTGAAGAGCCTATCCTTTCCCCATTATATATTCTTGGCTCCTTTGTTTTACATTAATTAATTGACCATATATGCATGAATTCATTTCTGGGCTCTCTTTTGTTTCATCAAAATATGTGTCTGCTTTTATGCCAAATACCATGCTGTTTTGGTGGTTATATAGTTTTGTAATATAGTTTGAAATCATGAAGGGTGATGCCTCCCATTTTATTCTTTCTCAAGAATGCTTTGGCAATTTGGGTGTTATATATTTTTTCATACAAATTTTAGGATTGTTTGTTCTATTTTGGGGAAAAATGCTGTTGGAATTTTGATAAGGATTGCATTGCATTTGATAAGGTTGCTTTGAGTGGTATGGACATTTTAACAATATCAATTCTTCCTATCCATGAATACAGAATATCTTTCCACCTATTTGTATTTTCTTTAGTTTCTCTTATCAGTGTCTTACAGTTTTTAGATCTTTCCCCTCCTTGGTTAAATTTTTTCTAGGTAATTTATTCTTTTTGATGAAATTATAAATGGGATTCTATTGTTAATTTCTCTGATAGTTTGTTCTTAATATATGTAGAAATGCACTGATTTTTGTATATTGATTTTATATCCTGCAACTTTACTAAATGTGTTGATTAGTTCCAACAGTTTCTTGGTGAAATCTTTAGGGTTTTCTATATATGTCATCTGCAAATAAAGACAGGTTTACTTCTTTCTAATTTGGATACCTTTAATTTCTTCTTCTTGCCTAATTGCTCTATATAGGACTTCTACTACTATGTTAAGTAAAAATTGTGAGAGTGGGCACCCTGGTCTTGTTCCTGATCTTAAGGAAGAGCTTTGAGCTTTTCACCACTAAATATAATGTTAGCTGTGGCTTATCATATATGGCTTTCATTATGTTGAGCTACATTCTTTCTATACCCAGTTTGTTGAGAGTTTTTGTCATGAATGGATGTTCAGTTTTGTCAAAAGCTTTCTCTGCATCTATTGAGATGAGCATGTGATTTTTATGCTTCATTTTGTTAATGTGGTATATCATGTTGATTGATTTGCAGATGTTGAATCATCTTTGTATCCCTGGAGTAAGTCCCAGTTGATCATGGTGTATGGCCCTTTTAATGTATTGTTGAAATCAGTTTGCTAATTTTTTTTTTTAAAGATTTTATTTATTATTTATTTGAGACAGAGAGAATGAGAGACAGAGAGCATGAGAGGGAGGAGGGTCAGAGGGAGAAGCAGACTCCCTGCCGAGCAGGGAGCCCGATGCGGGACTCGATCCCAGGACTCCAGGATCATGACCTGAGCCGAAGGCAGTCGCTTAACCAACTGAGCCACGCAGGCGCCCTCAGTTTGCTAATATTTTGTTGACAGTTTTACACTATGTTCATCAGGGATATTGGCCTGTCATTTTCTTCTTTTTGGGATATCCTCTTCTGGTTTTGGTATCAGGGTAATGTTGGCCTCAATTAAAATGAGTTTGGAAGTGTTTCTTCCTTTTCTATTTTTTGGAAGAGTTTGGAGAGAGGGATTGGTATTAATTCTTTTATAAATGTTTGGTAGAATGCACCAGTAAAACTTTCTGGTCCTGGGCTTTTCTTTTTTGGGAGGTATTTGAATACTGATTCAATCCTCTTACTCATAATTGGTCTGTTGGATTTTCTATTTCTTCATGATTCAGTCTTGGTAGGTTGTATACTTCTAGGAATATATCCACCTGTAGGTCTTCCAATTTCTTGGCATATAACTGTTCATAGTAGTCTTAAAATTCTTTGTATTTCTGTGTTATCAATTGTAACTCCTCTTTCATTTCTGATTTTTGAATCATCTCTTTTCTTGGTAAGTCTAGCTAAATGTTTGTCTCTTTATCTTTTTTATGTTCCTATTTATTTATTTATTTATTTATTTTGATGTCATGTTCTGTGATTCATTGTTTGCATATAACATCCAGGGCTCCATTCAATACATGCCCTCTTTAATACCCATCACCAGTCACTGTCTCTTTATCTTTTAAAAAAACCAGCTCTTAGTTTTACTGATCCTTTCTATTTTCTTTTTAAGTCTCTATTTATCTTCACTCTAATCTTTGTTATTTCCTTTCTTCTACTAACTTTGGGCTTAGTGGTTGTTTTTCTAGTTTTTAAAGATGTAAAGTTAGGGGACGCCTGGGTGGCTCAGTCGGTTAAGCATCTGACTTCAGCTCAGGTCATGATCCCAGGGTCCTGGGATCGAGTCCTGCATCAGGCTCCTTGCTCAGTGGGGAGTCTGCTTCTCCCTCTGCCTGCCACTCCCCCTGCTTGTGCACTCTCTCTCTGACAGATAAATAAATAAAATCTTAAAAAAAAAAAAAAAAGATGTAAAGTTAGGTTTGAGCTCTTTTTTCTTGATGTAGGCGTTTAACTCTATGAACTTAGCCCTTAGAACCACTTTTTCTGCATGCCATTAGTTTTAGTATGTTAAACTTCCATTTTCATTTGTCTCAAGACTTTTTTTTATTTCTCGTTTGATTTCTGCTTTGACCCATTGATGTTCTGTACCATGTTGTTTAATCTCCACATATTTGTGAATTTTCCAGTTCTCCTTGTAAATGACTTCCAGTTTCATACCTTTGTGGTCAGAAAAGATGCTTGATATTTCAGCTTCTTAAATTTATTAGGACTTGTATGATCTGTCCTAGAGAATGTTCTGTGCGCACTTAAGAAGAGTGTATATTCTGTTGCTTTTAGATGGAATGCTCTGTGAGTGTCTGTTAAGTCGCTCTGATCTAACATGTAGTTTTTAAGTTCAGTGTTACTTTATTGATTTTCTGTCTGAATGATCTATCCATTGTTGAATCTGGGGTATTGAAGTCCCCTACTATTATAGTATTGCTGCCTATTTTTCCCTTTGGGTCTGTTAATACATGAAGAAAGATTTATTGGATACAATCATACTTGTAGAAAATAACAGCGAAGGTGTAGTACACTTAAATTTTTTGTGGAAAGCCAGTACAAGAACAACATCCTTAAAGATGTTGGAAAAAGATCTGTACTTCACTTGACTGACCTGGGAAATAAATAAATACTTAGTGATTATTTTTATGATTGAAAGAAGACTCTAGAGTCCAACAGGCTTTATACATAATTCCAGCTGTATTTACCTTAACTTAACCTGTAAGCCTTGAAGACTCACCTGTAAAATGGAAATAGTAACTCCTTGCCAAGTTTTCCCCTTGATAACATGAGGTAACAATCAGAAATGTTAGGTAAAGCACCTAATGCAGGTTATGTCTTACTCCAGAGCATGAGTTCTAAACTAGTAGATTCTTTCTCTTGCTGTAATTGTCTTCATAGTTAAAACAAATCGATAAGCTTTACACTAATCCCAGTTTCTCCCCCTACCCCCAGCAATGTGGAGTGGCCTCTTCACTCACTTAACAGAATCTTGGAATAACTTTAAGGGCCTAGATCCAAATTATACAACATGGATGGATATCATGGAGAAGCATGGCTACCGAACACAAAAATTTGGAAAACTGGACTACACTTCAGGACATCACTCCATTAGGTAAAAAAGTAAAACAAAATAATGCTAATATGCTACCCTCTGCTATAGTACATACATGTACTCTTTTTTGACTTTTATTATTTCTGCACAAAGGTGAAAGTAAAGCTCTTAATCCCTCAATTGTGTGAATTTGGCTAAAACTTCACCTTTCTTTAATCTTCTTAAAATATTAAGATTGCTAATATGCTGGTAATTTTTGTTTTTATTAAAAATTAAAGGTCTATAAAATTCTTTACTTCAAGTTTTATTTTGAGTTTTGTTATACAATATCTACTATGTACTGAATACAGTTTATATTTTTTAAAGACCATAATCTTCCGTCTGCTTGCTTTTGTCAGTTATCTCCTTTCAGTCTAGTATAGCTTTTTTTTTTTTTTCATTTTACTAAGTCCTCAAAAACCGGGCCGCTGAGCACAGTGGTTAAGAGCAGAGATCTGGGGAATCAGAATACCTACTTGTGAATCTTAGTTTCTCTATTTACTACTGACCTCTAATTTCTTTGTTGTGAGGGTTAAATGGAATGAGATCTGCAGAAAAAAAGCTCACACACAGCAGGTCTGAAACAGCTATCCTTAGAAAGGCCTGCTTTCAAGATTGGCCCTTGGCTTATATCTAGTAACTTGAATATCAGGAGTGTTCCATCTATTCCCTGATAAAAGTGACTTATTCTATACCTAGAATGTACAGTGTGGTTTATGCTGAACACCTGCTTTCCCTCTGAAAGTCTGGGATTTTGGTATGTGGCAGGCAGAGGGCGTCTGCATGATCAGCCCCCAGTAACAACTTGGGTACTAATGAGCTTCCCTAATACACAATTCTTCACATGTATCGTCATGTTTGATGCTGGATGAATTAAGTGCCCTTTGTGTCTCCACTTGGAAACTTGAAAATGGTTTGCTGTGGACTTACCCTAAATACCATTCCCTTTGCTGATTTTGCTTTGTGTCCTTTCACTATAATCATAGCCATGTGTACAACTAAATGCTGAGTCCCATGAGTTCTCTTAGTGAACTTGGGTATGCTCTTGGAGTCTCCCAACACTCAGGACTCCTGTCACAAATACATATTAAAGCCTGGAGCAGTACCTCTTGCCTACAGGTGCTAATTGAGGGTTATGGCAGTAGTAGTCCTGATGATGATGCTGCTAATGATTATGGTAAGAACCAGAAAAATAAATTGAATAAAAATAACAGTGAATGTAGTGAAATGAATAGTGTTCCCCAGAACTTCATGTCCACCTGGAGCTACAGAATGTGACCTTATTTGGAAATAGATCCTTTTTACAGATGCAATTAGTTAAGGGTTCAAGATGAAGTCATGCCAAATTTAAAGTGAGTCCTAAATCCGATAAATAGTGGTCTCTTTAGAAAAAAAAAAAGGACACAGACACACAGAGAGGGCAGTGTGAAGACAGAAGCAGGGATTGGAGTGATCACAGCTACAAACCAAAGAATGTCAGAAGCCAGGGAAAAAGGAAGAATTCTTCCCGAGAGCCTTCAGAGGGAGCATGGCCCAGCCAATACCTTCATTTCCGATTTCTAGTCTCTAGAACCATGAGAGAATAAATTTCTCTTGTTTTAAGCCATCCTGTTTGTAGTAATTTGTTACTACAGTCCTAGGAAACTAATAGAATGAATTTTGGATGAACAGATACTAAAATAATCTAGAATAATCTGGATATTAGCCTTGCTCTTCTGGGTAATGTTAAATTTATTTCCTCTTCTGTCTTCCAAAATCTAAAAGATACCAATCCTGCAAACCCAGAAGGGACCTTCACATCTCCTCCCTGTCTCTGCCTTCTATCCATCCCCAGATGTTGTCAGTTATACTTCTAAAATCTCTCTCCTATTTATTCACTTACCATCTCCACCAAAGCCTCTCCTGTCTAAAATACTGAAGTAGTCCTCTAACTTTTCTTCTATCTGATCCATTTTCTATAGGCAGACAGAGTGATCTTTTAAAAATATTCATCTGATCAAGTGCCTGACCTGCTTAAAATATTTCAGTGGTTTTTTTCCTCTGTAGGTAGGCTAAAATCCCAAGCCCACAACATGGTTTATAAGACCCTACACTATCTAGTCCCTGCATACCTCCTGTCTCATTTCATATCACTCTCTCTCCCCCTCAGTATGCACTTCCTCTTTCATTTATGTCACATGCTTTTCACTAGCTCTGGACCACTGCACAAGCTAGTCTTATGCAAAAAGCTCTTCCCCCATTCTTCCCAGGAATTCAGGAGAAGAAAAGGGTGGAAGTAGAAGTAAACATGGTAGAAGGAGCAGAGGCTTTGAGTCCATCGGAACTGTTAGATGCCCAGCTTCCCCGCTTACCATCCTTGTGACCTTGGGCAAGTTACTTGACTTCTGTGTCAATGTTCTCATTGGAAAACTGGAATTAATAATACCCACCTCAGGGTGCCTGGCTGGCTCGGTCAGTGGAGCATGCGACTCTTGATCTGGGGGTTGTGAGTTTGAGCCCCATGTTGGGTATAGAGATTACTTAAAAATTTTTTTTAAAAATCTTAAAAAAATACCCACATCATTGGATGTTTAGGAGTTTTCAATGAGTTAATAAAAAAGATTAAATAATACGAAGTACTTAACAATGCCTGGCAAAGAATAAGCATTTAATCAAGAGGAAAAATTATTACTGTAAAAATGGCTTAATCAGAGGGCGCCTGGGTGGCTCAGTCGTTAAGCGTCTGCCTTCGGCTCAGGTCATGATCCCAGGGTCCTGGGATCGAGTCCCACATCGGGCTCCCTGCTTGGTGGGAAGCCTGCTTCTCCCTCTCCCACTCCCCCTGCTTGTGTTCCCTCTCTCACTGTGTCTCTCTCTGTCAAATAAATAAATAAAATTTAAAAAAAAATGGCTTAATCAGAATTATAGTTTAATATTTACATGACTCTTTCATTTTCTTTTTTTCTTTCTTTCTTTCTTTTTTTTTTTTTTTTTTTTAGGGAGGGAGGGACAGAGGGAGGGGGAGAGAGAGAATCTTAAGCAGACTCCACCCCGAGAAGGGAGCCTGACGCAGGGCTCGATGTCATGACCCTGAGATCATGACCTGAGCAGAAAGAGTCAGATGCTTAACCAACTGAACCACCCAGGCGCCCAAAACCCTTTATTTTCCTAAAGTGTGTTGCACTGCTAATTATTTCATGCAGTTTCACAAATTCTCTTTAAAATTCTTCTACTTTTTAGAAAGTAAGTTTAATCCAAAGTAAAATGTAACTATTCTTCTTATCCTATCCTATACTATTATCCTGCCCTATGCTATTATCCTATTGTTTTCTCAGCTTCCTCAGCCAATCCAGTAATAAAAAGAATCTCAGGTTGAATGGCTCATACTCCCTGTAGCTGTCATTCTGTGTATGACATGGTTAAAATCTGATCTGAATTTTATTCCTCAGGAGTAAGGACCCTGTTTCTCTTTTTCATCGCTTTATTCCCATTGCCAATATCGTGCCTGCGCACTGTCGGCACAGAATTAAATGTCTGAGTGAATGGGACAGGAAGCTACATTGCTCTAGCTATAGCTTATTATGTGATAAACACTGATGTTCTGTTTAACCTGTGGTTTAAAATCAGTAAAAGGAGAAAAGCCACTTAAATGTTGACATTTGGGACATCAAAGATGATTTTCAGTATAATAATTGCTTATGGCTAATTCTCCTAGCTCACCAGAGCTTAAGAAATTGAAATAAGCTCTCAGGACTGTTTGTATTAGTGCTGTATGTACCCACACCGTCATTTCGCTGACAAATAGGTCAAGTTTGCTACTAATTGCATATCTGGAGAGGTTATATGAATTATGGTACATTATCTTTTAGATTTTTCTGTGCAATTTGAAAAATGGGTCTCAGGAAAAAAATGTACCTCAGTATCAAACTTAATAGGGGTATTCAGTATTTTGATAGACTGACTCTCAAAGTCAGAAGTTGTTTTTATAACTCTTTCTGCTACCTTTTCCACTGAAATTGGCCATTTTTGAACCTGCTTGTATTTTCAGCCAGAATTACAAGTTTCTTTAGCTTATTACAGTAATACTCCATCTGTCTTTTTTGGGTCTGAAGTGATACTCTCTTCTTGTATCGGTTTAAGAACACTAGTCCCGCTATGTGTCCCTTATTTGTATAATATATTGCACTACACTGGGATCCTTAAGGGCTACACACTTGTTTATTCCAGGCAATTGTTAAACAGGTGGTGGTGGTAGTGCTCATTACGATTCTATTTACTATCAGTCTTTGGGCAAGTTATGTATCTACTTAACCCCCCTCACATTGTAGGTGTTATAATAGCTTTGATTAGGTTCAAATTTGCCGTATCTTATTAGCAACTGAAACGAAACATTTGTATTTAATTCACAGGGTATTTTGGTAATTTTTACAATCAGATAAAACTGTTTTGCCAGAATATATGCAATATCGAAAACAGTGGTTCTCAACCAAGGGCAATTTTGATAAGACCCCCCCACCCCAAGACATCTGACAAGGACTGGGGGAATGCTGCTGACATCCAGAGGGTAGATGCCAGGTTGCTGCTAAACAGTCTACAATGCACAGAACTCCCCCCCCCCCACCATCTGCCTCCACCCTGCAGCAAAGAATTATCAAGCCTAAAATGTCAATAGTGCAGAGATTGAGAAAACATGATCTAAACTAAATATTCTAAATATTTCTAAATCAACAAAACCAAAGAGTATGTTAGTTTGGAAGTGTGTAGAATTAGGAGATATTTTATATAGACATTTTAAAAACTAGATTTCTAAGATCAGCACAATTTAATAAAGATATTGAGTATTAAGTAATATTCCTTAAAATACTAAAACTGAAGATGATCCTTATTTAAGTTACAAAAGTATAGTCCAGTGTATTTTATTCAGCCAATATTTAATGGAGCCAACTACTATGTACCAGACACTATTTTTAAATGATGGGTCTACAGGAGTGATCAAAACACAAAAATCTCTAAACTCAGGGAACTTACATTCTAGTGGCATCAGAAGCCAATTTAAATAAGCTGCTGTCTTCTCTTTCCTAGCTAAAAGTTAAAAACCTAAATTCAAATCCTCTGTCATCCTACTTCCACTGAAATTTATCTATGTTCTCAGTTCATGTAACTTCATGTTTTTCTGAAGCCAGGTCACACTAGGCAATTTTCACTCCTCTGAAACAAATGAAAAATAAAGGCCTGCTTCCAAAATGAGAGAATTGCTCTGGGGAATTCTTAAGCTTGAACCTCTTGGCAAACAGCAAAGTGAAGCAAACCATGAGCTGCTTACAGCACTCTTCCTGTCCCCGTCAGGCCTCCAGACAGGAAGCACAGTCTGGATTCTCAATAGAATCAGAGTAACTAAGAAGGAAGGGACAGAACTCAGAATAGCAACCGTAGAGCCCTCTCTCAGTCCCTTTCAATTCTGTATCCTAGTGGTAAGTATGTGTATATCTCATCCATATCCACCATCATTTTATGATCTAAGATCATATATACCTTTAGGTAGGTTTTCTCCATACCAAAGAGGAGTTTATTTTGTTCTTTTCCTTACAATGGAGAAAGGCATCCATTCCTTTGGTCAGTTTAGAAGATTTTGTGGAACCCACACCACTATGACCATCTCATTATCTTTAATGAAATTCAGTATCTAGAACAGCTTGCATTATTCTGGGTGCATTCTCAGATAATTTAGGATAAGGAAAGAGTCTGCTGTTGTTTTAGTTATTCCAGAACCCTCACTTCTGATGACTAGACAATTCTTGGCTGAAGCAGCCCCTGGGGCTATCTTCAGAATGCTGTCTACCATAATTCCTAGATCTTGAGACATCAGTGGACCGCTCTGAGCCTACAATCTCATTACTATTATTGGATTTTTTTCCCATTTAATTACTAAACTTTAATGTATTAGGGTTTAGCTGCCTATAAGGAAGTTTATGTCTCCTACTTTGGCCAGTGTTAGCCATTTGTGGAAATTTATCTCAATCTATTTGAGACGAGTCTGAAGCTATCTAATAATAGGGAGATTTAACTTTTCAAATGAACATTAGCATTAGCCAGATATGACCTAGCTGAAGAGACGTATGGTTTTAAAAAGGTTAAAAAAAATAAGTCTCGATAACTACAGTACAGGGCAAAATATGTTTAATTCTGTTTAAAGGAGGAAGAGATCACATCCAGATGTTTTTTTCAGGAGATGGGAGTAAAGGCTGTATTTAATTTATTCTAAGGTGGCACTTCTTTCTTTTTCACAATTTAAGATATCTCTGAAATTGCAATGTATCTTACTGTTGAGATTACAAAATTCTGTTATAGTCTAACTGGCAGTATTTTTCTTAATAGTGTATATCTATCTATCTATAGATAGATATACATACATATATATTTTTTAAATAGTATATATAGTTTTAATAGCATTTTAGATTTGATAAGCTTTCATAGAAGTAGAACATTACTAGGCCAAAATGGACAGGAAGGAAAAACTAAAGAAAGGCATCCAAGTAGGAGAGTACAGACCTTTTGGAGAACATTGGATAAACCAGAATTCCTGTAGGGAAGCAATGAAAGGTAAAGCTTTCGTATGTGAGAAGGACTTCAGTAATAGGTTCAGGCAGCTGGCAAAAAAAAAAAAAAAAACCCTGCACGCTTCATCTGGTAAGCTGAATTTGAGAATCTCCACAAAGTTTTTGTTCTGTTAAAAAAAAAAAATAGTAACAACTTGGGAATGGTTATGTTTTATTCTTTTCACCCTTGAACAGATTTTTTGCTCTCTAGTCAAGTCCCACGATTATTTTACGTGAACTTTTTGAGTTCATGTAATTTTTTTTTTTTTAGATTTTATTTATTATTTTTGTCAGAAAGAGAGAGAGAGCACAAGCAGGGGGAGCAGTAGAGGCAGAGGGAGAAGCAGGCTCCACCGAGCAGGGAGCCCGATGCGGGGCTCGATCCTAGGACCCTGGGATCATGACCTGAGCTGAAGGCAGACGCTTAACCAACTGAGCCACCCAGGCGTCCCTCATTCATGTAATTTTTTGATTGATCTAATTTGCCATCCATTCAGAGTTTTCCTGTGTTCTTTTAAGTATTTCCATCCTCCAGGTGGCTCTTTTATTGCCTACATTCTATTGTAGTTAGCCATGAAAAAGAGAATTTGTTTACTATGCATTTAATATTATTATATAAAAAATATATTTATAATAAAAACTAATTATGAAATATTTAAAATACAAAGTATTATGTTAACATTATTAAATTAATATTTTACACAAGTATTAATAATGAATTATACCATTTAGTGAAAATTATATCATTTAGTGAAAATCCATGATTTTCATCTTATTTACAAATAGCTCTATGAATTTAAAAAAAAGAATAAGGAGCACTGGCCACTTTAATTTCACCAAAAAAAATGGTTGGAATTAATAAAATTAATCAATGAGAAAGCATGCATATATTCAGCATTTAAATAATGTATGTTGAAAAGGAATGTTCCAACTTGAATTTGCTAGAGTTTATTCATTCCACTAAAACAGACTGTTTTTTGAGTGTCCCTATATGTGAGGAAGATAGGTGACAGCCTTACAAGTTCTTTAAAAAATGGTGTGTGTATTTCTCACAATATTGAGGGAAGAATATTTAATGGAAAGGAGTATGGATTTCTTTTTTCTTATATAGAATGTGTTAGGCTGATACCAGAATTTGCAAGGTACATTATTCAGAATTGTAACATTTTCATTAAGGAGACTTATCTGAGATACATTTAGCTGTTTAAATCCCATCAGAAACAATAATTGTGTATTTGTGAGAGAGAGAGAAAAAGAAATATCCACAAAACTCTTGAAGACTGAGAGTTAATTATCTTAGGAAGCTGCAGGTTAAGCCTAACCTCAGAATTCATCTTGAAAGAAAATGGTCATGTGATCAATTGTAATGTGCCATATTTTTTCAGAAGAGATCGCTACTATGTTAATTAATCCTGTGCTTTCTGCTGACTGAACAATGCTGCTGCAGAATTTGGCATATTGGCACAGAAAACCCACACAACAATGGCATATATGCAAATTTATGCATTAATTAGTTGGTAATGTGTTAGGTAGGAGTTTTTTCATTCATATTAGGATATTTTATTGTTAAAAAGAACTAATCAGACTGCTGATTGTTTGGTAGTACATTTGGCCATCAACTTGTTTTCTGGCATTGAACCAAGGTAGCCCATTTATGGGCTACTGAAGATACTATTTTGGTGATCCAACTAAAAATTGAGAAGTTTCTGCATAAAAGAATTCTTAGTTGTTATGTAGAACAATGCATCTCAGACTTTAATATGCATACAGATCACCTAGGCATTATGTTAAATACCGTTTCTTATTCAGTGGGTCTGGGATGGGACCTGAGATTCTGCTTCTGTATCACAAGCTTCCAGGTGATGCTGATGCTGTTGGTCCACAGACCATGTCCAGTAGCAAGAATATAAAGAACCAGACTTCGGGTAGGGGTAGGACAGGGTTTATCCTATTGTGAATGCCTTTATCAGAAACATGGTAATTTTATGTCCCTTTGTCCACTCATGTGAGATTGAGTGTGAAAAAGGCATATAACATCTTACTAATATGACAATAGTTTTGACCTCATGGACCCCCTGAAAGCCTCTCAGGGACCTCCCAGAGATCCCTGGGCCACACTTTGAGAAATGTTGGCATACAGGAAACTACACGTTGTATGTTTGTGCTTACTGCAAGTAACGCTCGCATCAATGTAAATAACCCAGAAAACGACCCAAAGACTGGCAGAACAAACTCCACAAGTAAATGTAGAGGAGAGGCCACAGCTGAAGAGGGTAGAAAAGGCAGAGATGTAGTGGGGAGCTAAACCCTGCAAGTCTGGCCACTGGAGGCAGGAAGCAATGGGCATGGAGAGGGGTGAGAGACTAGCACACGGGGGAGCCTGCATAGAGAAGACAGGTCCCCACAGCATCTGGCCCTCTGAAAATAAAAGTGGTCAAATTTCATGAATTCTTAGAACCAGCAGTTCTTAAAGCACAGAGCTTTAAAAATCAGCAGGTTCCATGCTGGGATAGCCTACAGGGTAATGGGAAGCCAAGTCCCTGCCCTTAAAGAGAAAGTAAGACAACAGCCTGAGGAGATACAGCATAGAAGCAGCATTTACAAAAGCACCTGGAGCATATAGGAGGGAGAGTTACTTACTACACTCAGAGTTCTGTGAGGGACCTCTCCAGGAGCAAAGGAGCTGGCAGGCACCATTTCGCTCCCCCACCGCCCAACATAAACACACAGCCACCTGCGGAAACCAGTGTGGCATAAACATTCACCATCTAACTTGCTTACACCATGCTCCTCCCCCTCCAGCTGGGCCTGCCTCCGTCGCAGCACTGGGGGGTCCCCTCCCCCAGATAACCAGTGCAAACCTTGCCAACACTGTATCTCCCGACTCTGCCCTTAACACGGTCTGGGTCCTGGTGACAGCAGCTTGTCAGCTCCCACAAAGCACACACACACCTTGTTAAAACTGCACCCCCACTGGCACACACTTTACAGAGTAGCCCAGGCAGGCCTCAGTCTCCACAGTTGCTGCACACCCCCTGCAGAAGAGAACCAGCCCACACAACTTCATTCAGACTAGAAGGAGAGAGAGTTTCCCAGACAAAAACTAAAGGAGTTCATGACCACTAACCCAGCCCTACAAGAAATGTTAAAGGGGACTCTGAGTGGAAAAGACAGACTGTGAGTAAGAGTAAGGAAAGTAGGAAACACAAAAGTAGTAAAAGTAAGTGTATCTGTAAAACTCAGTCAAGGGACTCACAAGTGGAAGTAAAATATGATACCATGTACTTAAAACATGGAGAAGAGAGGAGTAAAGATTGGGTTCAAACTTAAGCGACCATTGGGTCACGGGTGTGGCTCAGTCGATTAAGCATCCAACTCAATTTCAACTTAGGTCGTGATCTCAGTGTCATGAGCTTGAGCCCTGCATTAGGCTGGGCACGGAGCCTGCTTAAGATTCTCTCTCTCCTTCTCCCTCTGCCCCTACCCCACCCCCACTCTAAAAACAGAACAAAACAAAACTTAAGCAACCATCAACTTTAGATAGACTGCTATACGCAGAAGATGTTATAACAAACCTAATAGCAACCACAAACCAAAAAACAGTGATATGCAAAAAATAGAAAGGAATCCAAGTAAATCACTAAAGAAAGCCAACTTATGGTGAGAAAAGAGAGCAAGGGAAGAAAGGAACAGAGAAGATCCACAAACACAAAAAAACAAAAAACAAATAAAATGGCAATAAATACATACCTAACAATAATTGCTTTGACTATAAATGGACTAAATTCTCCAATCAAAAGACACTGGGTGATGGAATGGATAAAAAAAAAAACAAAACCAAAAATGACCCATCTATATGCTGCTTACAAGAGACAAAGCTTCAGACCTAAAGACACATGCAGGCGCACCTGGGTGGCTCAGACAGTTAAGTGTCTGCCTTCGGCTCAGGTCATGATCCCAGGGACCCAGGATCAAGCCCCGCATTGGGCTCCTTGCTCAGCAGGGAGTCTGCTTCTTCCTCTCCCTCTGTCACTCCCCCTGCTTGTGCTCTCTCGCTCACTCTCTCTCTCTCAAATAAAATCTTTAAAAAAAAAAAAGACATATGCAGATTGAAAGTGAGGGGATGGAGAAACATTTATCATGCAAATGGGTGTCAAAAGAAAGCCAGGATAGCAATATTTATACCAGACAAAACTGACTTTAAAACAAAGACTGTAACAAGAGACACAGGATACTATATAATCATTAAGAGGAGAATCCAACAAAAAGACGTAATAATTGTAAATATTTATGCACCTAACATGGGAACACTCAAATGTATAAAACAGTTAATAACAAATATAAGTAATACAATACTAATCAATAGTAATACAATGATAATAGAAGGCTTTAACACTCCACTTATATCAATAAACAGATCATCTAAACAGATAATCAACAAGGAAACAGTGGCTTTGGATGACACACTGGACCAGATGGATTTAAGACATATATTCAGAACATTCCATCCTCAAACAGCAGAATACACATTCTTTTCAAGTGTACAAGGAACATTCACCAGAATAGATCACTTATTAGGTCAAAAAATAATCTTGATAATTTCAAAAAGATTGAAGTTATACAACGCATCTTTTCTGACCACACTGCAATGAAACTAGAAGTCAACCACAAGAAAAAATCTGGAAAGCACAAATTGATGGAGATTTAAAAAACATGCTACTAAACAATGAATGGGTCAACCAAGAAATCAAAGAAGACATAAAAAAATAGATGGAGACAAATTAAAATGAAAACACAACAGTCCAAAATCTTTGTGATGCAGGAAAAGCAGTTCTAAGAAGTTTATAGCAATTCAGGCGTACCTTAAGAAGCAAGAAAAATCTCAAATAACTTGACCTTCCACCTAAAGGAGCTAGAAAAAAAAGAACAAACAAAACCCAAAACCAGCAGAAGGAAGGAACTAATAAAGATTTGAGCAGAAATAAATGATATAGAAAGTAAAAAAACAATAGATCAATGATACCAGGAGCCAGTTCTTTGAAAAGATCAATAAAATTGATAAACTCTAGACAGACTCATCAAAAGAGAGAGAGAGAAGACTCAAAATCAGAAACAAAAGAGAAATAACCAACATCACAGAAATGCAAAGGATTGTAAGAAAATATTATGAAAACTTATATGCCAACAGACTGGGCAATCTAGAAGAAATGGGTAAATTAGAAACATATAACCTACCAAAACTGAAACAGGAAGAAATAGAAAATTTGAACAGACCAATCACCAGCAATGAAATTGAACCAATAATAAAAAAACTCCCAACAAACAAAAGTCCAGGACCAGACAGCTTCACAGGTGAATTCTACCAAATATTTAAAGAAGAGTTAATACCTATTATCAAACTTTTTTTCAAAAAATGGAAGAGGAAGAAAAATTTCCAAATTTATTCTATGAGGCCAGCATTTTTCTGATTCCAAAACCACATAAAGATACAACAACAAGGGGGTGCCTGGGTGGCTCAGATGGTTAAGCGTCTGCCTTCGGCTCAGGTCATGATCCCAGGGTCCTGGGATCGAGCCCCACATCAGGTTCCTGGCTCAGCGAGGAGCCTGCTTCTCCCTCTCCCTCTGCCTCTCTCCCTGTTCATGCTTTCTCTCTCTCTCTCTCTCTCTGTATCTCTGGGTCTCAAATGAATAAATAAAATATATATATATATAAAAAAAGATACAACAACAAAAAAATAACTACAGGCCAATATCTCTGATGAACATAGATGCAAAAATCCTCAACAAAATATTAGCAAAGCAAATCCAGCAATACATTAAAAAAAAATCACTCACCATGATCAAGTGGGATTTATTCCTGGGATGCAAGGGTGGTTCAGTATAAACAAATCAATGTGATACATCACATCAATAAGAGAAAGGATAAAAACCATATGATCATTTCAGTAGAGGCAGAAAAAGCATTTGACAAAGTACAACATCCATTCATAATGGAAAAAAAAAAAAAAAACCTCTCAACAAAGTAGATTTAGAGGGAACATACCACAACATAATAAACGCCTTATGTGAAAAACCCACAGTGAACATCATACTTAATGTTGAAAAATTGAGATCTTTTCCTCTATGGTCAAAGAACAGACAGGGATGTCCACTCTCACCACTGTTATTTAACATAGTAGTCCTGGAATTTCTAGCCACAGCAATCAGATAAGAGAAAAGAATAAAAGGCATCCAAATTGGTAAGGAAGAAGTAAAACTTTCACTATTTGCAGATGACATGATACTATTTAGAGAAAAACAGAAAGACTTCACTAAAAATATACTAGCGCTGATAAATGAATTCAGTAAGGTTGCAGGACACAAAATCAATGTACAGAAATTCACGGCATTTCTATACACTAGTAAGCAGCAGAAAGAGAAATGAAGAAAACAACCCCATTTAAATTGTACCAAAAATAATAAAATACTTAGGAATAAACTTAACCAAAGAGGTGAAAGACCTGTACTCTGAAAACTATAAACACTGACTGAAAGAAATTGAAGACAACACAGTGAAATGGAAAGACATTCTATGCTCATGGATTGGAAGAATAGAGATTGTTAAAACATCTATACTACCCAAAGCAATCTACAGATTTAATGAAATCCCCTATCAAAATACCAACAGCATTTTTCACAGTCCTCGAACAATCCAAAAATTTGTATGGAACCACAAAAGACCCCAAATAGTCAAAGCAATCTTGAAAAAGAAAAACAAAACTGAAGGTATCACAATTCCAGACTTAAAGTTATATTACAAAGCTGTAATAATCAGAATAATATGATACTGGCACAAAAACAGACACATAGATCAACAGAACAGAATAAAAAGCCCAGAAATAAGCCCACAATTATGTGGTCAATTAATCTTCAACAGAGGAGGCAAGATTATGCAATGGGATAAAGACAGTCTCTTCAACAAACAGTGTTGGGAAAACTAGACAGCTACCTACAAAAGAATGAACCTGGACCACTTTCTTACACCATACACAAAAAATAAACTGAAAATGGATTAAAGACCTAAATGTGAGACTGAAACCATAAAAATCCTAGAAGAGAGCACAGGCAGTAATATCTGACATTGGCCATAAGAACATCTTTCTGGATACATTGGAGACAAGAGAAACAAGAGCAAAAATAAACTATTGGGACTGCACCAAAATAAAAAGCTTCTGCACAGCAAAGGTAACAACCAACGAAAACAACCTACTGAATAGAAGAAAATATTTGTAAATGACATATCCAGTAAAAAGTTAGTGTAGAAAATCTCTAAGACCAAAAACCAAATAATCCAATTAAAAATGGGCAGAAGACATGAACAGACTAACAGATATATGAAAAGATGCTCAACATCACAGATCATCAGGAAAATGCAAATCAAAACCACAGTGAGATATCACCTCACACCTGCCAGAATGGCTAAAGTCAAAAGAAACAAGTGTTGGTGAGGATGTGAAGAAATAGGAACCCTGGTGCACTGTTGATAGGAATGCAAACTGGGGCAGCCACTGTGGAAGACAATATGGAGGTTCCTCAGAAAGTTAAAAATAGAACCACCCTATGATCCAATAATCGCACTACTGGGTATTTACCCAAAAAATACAAAAACACTCATTCAAAGGGATGCATGCACCCTTTTGCTTATTGCAGCATTATTTATAATCGCGAAATTATTGAAGCAACCTAAGTCCATCAACAGATGACTGGATAAAGAAGCTGTGATACACACACACACACACACACACACACACACACACACACAGGAATATTATTCAGCCATAAAAAGGAATGAAGTCTTGCCATTTGCAACAACATGATGGTGCTAGAGAGTATAATGCTAAGCAAAATAAGCCAGTCAGAGAAAGACAATGGCATATGATTTCACTCATATGTGGAATTTAAGAAACAAATAAACAGGGAGAAAAAAAAAGACAAACCAAAAAACAGAATCTTAACTATAGAGAAAAAAACTGATTGTTACCAGAGGGGAGGTGGTGGGGGTTGGGTGAGACAGGTGAGAAGGATTGAGTACACTTATCTTGATGAGCACTGAGTAATATGTGGAATTGTTGAATCACTATATTGTACACCTGAAACAAATACAACATTGTATATTAACTATACTGGATTAAGAATAACCTCTCTTTCTTCTGACAGAAAAAAGACAAATTGCTAGAAAATTCAGGAGAAATACTAGGAACTTGAAACACTTTTTATATTATTAAATATCTTGTTATAAGAAAAAATAACCCTTCTAAATAATCTATCTTAGTTTTAACGGACATATAGGTGAATATTTGATTCTTGTCATTTTTTTTCCCTGGATTTTGTGTTTGCAAGTCTCAATAACTCTCTTAATGAGATCTAATGTAGTGAGCCTGAACATTGACATGACTGAGTCTAAAAACTGTTTTCCATATTGCTTTCTTATATTTATGCTTAGTTTTTTTAAAATCTTTTTTAGTACCTTATAATACACCTTTTTTGCCTCCTCAGCAACCGTGTTGAAGCATGGACAAGAGATGTTGCTTTCTTACTCAGACAAGAAGGCAGACCGACGGTTAATCTTATCCCTAAAAAGACTAAAGTAAGAGTAATGGAAAGGGACTGGGAGAATACAGACAGAGCAGTAAATTGGTTAAGAAAGGAAGCAAGTAATTACACTCACCCATTTGTTCTGTACTTGGGATTAAATTTACCACATCCATATCCTTCACCATCTTCAGGAGAAAATTTTGGATCTTCAACATTTCACACATCTCTTTATTGGCTTAAAAAGGTAAGTACACTATTGTGTGCTCAAAAGTACAAGTTAACATTATAAACTATGTTATTGGTACTTGCCCACTGCTTCTTTTATTATCACTTTGAAACAAAAATTTGAAAATTCTGTATCTTAGTAAATCAAGTATGACCAATAACTGGTTGCAAAAAACAAAGGGGCAATATTACAGAAATAAAATAAGTATTAAAACTCAGTAATCTACTTCTGAGTTAACACATCTGCATATAATGTGTCTATAAAAAAAGCAACTGGGGTGCCTGGGTGGCTCAGTTGGTTGAGTGTCCGACTCTTGGTTTCAGCTCAGGTCATGATCCCAGAGTCCTGGGATCGAGCCCCGGGTCAGGCTCTTCGCTCAGTGTGGGAGTCTGCTCAGGATTCTCAATCTCTCCCTCTGCCCTACCACCCCCCCGCCCCCGGCCCAGCTTGTGAGCTCTCTCTCTTAAATAAATAAAATCTTAAAAAAAGAAAGAAACTAAAAGATGTTCTCTTAAGAGTGCAGGCAGTCTTCACTTGGCAGAGTTCAGGGGGTAAAAGTGACCATGCAAGCTGAAACTGTACAAAGAGATCTCAACAATCAATTGAGAAAATGACCATTTTTCTAGGACTCTTAAAAACATTTGTCAAGGGGCACCTGGGTGCTCAGATGGTTGGGAGTCTGCCTTCAACTCAGGTCGTGATCTCCAGGTCCTGGGATCGAGCCCCATGTCAGGGTCCCAGCTCGGCAGGGAGTCTGCTTCTCCCTCTCCCTCTGCCTCTCCCCCTGCTTGTGCTCTCTGTCTGTCTCTCTCTCAAATGAATAAACAAAATCTAGAAAACAACAACAACAAAAATTGTCAAAACATTAAGCCTCTCTTATTTTGGGTTATAAATGTGCAGGGAAATGAAAAAAAGACAGTAAAACTAATGTTGAATGCACTGTAACTGAAAATACTAGAAATATTGAGGATTAAAGTGTTTTGGGCTTTTGAAAAAAAAAAAAAAACAGATCAAGAATTTGAACTGCTTGTCTTCTCACTGTATAACAAGATATGGAGCAAGCATCTTCTCTAAGTCTTGGCAGACTGTCCCATCTCTTTCTAAATGTGGATCACCTTCCAACATTTTACCCTTTGAACTCCCAATGTGATGATATGTTTCTGAGAGTTCTTTTAACCTATGGATATTTGCCAGTGTCACTTTCTCTAGGATGTGTTCACCCTTTTGTTTTGCAACGACCTTCCTATTTTTATCAATGAGTTTGTCTACACTAAGGTCCTTCGGCCGCGTAGCTAGAGTGTATCAGATGGCAATGTCAGCATTCCCAGGTTGGCTCTCTTTTCTATAACTCTAGTTAATGTTTGATTCAGGTTTCATGTACAGTGTTATCACTTTTTTATTTCTTTACTGTACATTCATCTTTTTTGACCAATCCCCTCTTTTGATTATCCATTTTTGTAAAAGTGCCACATGGAGGTCTCACTGGGAGACAAGGACGCAGCCCAGCTACATACACCTTGGCTGTACGTATGCATACCGAATAAACGATAAGCAGGGACCAGTCACTGATAGACTTTGAAAAAAATAACAGGATGAGTCACTGATTGGGACACACACCCGTAATATACAGGGATTTGTAGACTAAAGAGCTAGCAGTATTTGAATGTGAAAGTTTGTACTTTATGCAGTAACTCACAGTTAATATACTTTGGTAATTAAAATGTATGTTGTTGGGGGACTGGTGTTATGTAACTAAACTGTGGTAAATGAAATCCAGGCACATCTGAACCATGCAAACGGGACCGCCTGTGTTTTGAAAGGTATCAACTTAAATTGAATTTAAGTTGCTTTAAAAACTCTAATCAGAAATGCTGTTTAGCGAACCCTGTTTCAAAGGAAACAATGTCAAAACTGTAGATACTTCATGTCTTCTGAAAAAGTTGCAACTGGCTCTATCTTGAAAAATTAGTACTAGCCTAAGGAACTGAATCAAATAATTTATAAGTAAATAGTAAGTAGATATCTGAGGTTTTTAAGTTACATGACTAAAAGAAGTATATGACTTAAGTTTAGTCTTGTTTTCACCAAAACTATAAGGAATCATATGTATATTAAAAAGTTGTATTTGTTCCTAGCAAACATTTGGCTGTCTCACTAGATATTGGCAGTTTTACTAGTGAACTACTGGGAACAAAATCTAGATTCTGAGTTTGTTGATTCTGGAATTTTGAGTTGGTCACCCACTATATTAAAAAGCTTGGATACTTTTTCTGGACTAGAATACTGTCTAAAATAGCTCATGTTTTTCATTGTCATGTATAATTATAAAAATAATTTTCATAACTTACTATATATACAGATATTAATATATACATTTTGTTGTTACTAGGAATAGTAACAGTTTGTTCCTAATTATGTATTTGATTTACTATTTTCTTTACATAACTCATAACTATTTTCTTCTACATTCCTAAGTAATTAAGCATTGTCTAGTTCACCATACATACTTGTTGGAAGAGAAGAATATTACTACCTTGTTTTTCTCTCCTTTTTAGGTTTCTTATGATGCCATCAAAATCCCAAAGTGGTCACCTCTGTCAGAAATGCACCCTATAGATTATTACTCTTCGTATACAAAAAACTGCACTGGAAAGTTTACAGAAAAAGAAATTAAAAATATTAGGGCCTTTTATTATGCTATGTGTGCTGAGACAGATGCCATGCTTGGTAGGTGGTATATTTAATAAGCAATTAAATGAAGAAAAAGTATAATATTTTTCCAACAAACTGTGATCATGCTGGTTGCTGACTTGTATGAACTTCCTCAGACAATGTTTTACAACAGTTTCTTAGATGCTAAAGGCTTAGAATTATAAAAATCTTGACACATATAAAATTGGATAATTTGCATTATTAATCATGGAATAAAAAGCCTTTTCTATCTTAATTATTCATAAATTAATAAATGCTCAGATTTGTTCATACATAAAGACAAGACCATAGAAGGCAATTACCTGCTTGACACAAAACTTTTTACCTGCTTTAAACAGGAATCAGTATTTAACCAAACACAGGTACACATGTGACAGGTAATTGTAAGGCAGCTTAGATTCTAAGAGATAAGAGTTTAGTCACAGAATCTTGTGAATTCTCCCAGACTTGTAATAATTAGAAAACAAAACCATTCTTCCCAGGCGTAGGGTTTAACTAAACCTGACATCATTTTCCACATGTGTATTCTGGTCCAGAATCATATTGACTTTCCTTCCCTAGTTCACCTCAAAACTCTACCTGCTTCCATAAGATGACTGTCAAGAAAGTGTTTTGCCTACTCACTTGCAGAGTTAATGGCAGTTTCCAGTTTAGATTGGAGAATGCTTGGCTTAAAAAAAAATCCATCTTTTTAACAAGTTATTTTCCTATTTTGGTATACTTTAGAGTGGAGCAAATTGCATTAGTGGAGTGTGGGAAGCACCTCTTCTGTACAAAGTAAATTCTGAGAGTGAACAAGTGAGTAGCTATTTCTTAAGAAGCATTCATTGGGCAAAAATAGAAAAGTAGAAAGCAGAAAGCAAAAAAAAAAAATTATGGACAAATTATTTATAATATACGAAGTATAATATGAATTAAAAGTCTTAAAGATTTTCCAAGTACTCAATCTTAAATGCAAATGATATTTAAAGTAAATTTCTTTAATCCTAAATCCACACAAATGTTGAATTGTTTTTCATATTTTCTGATGTTAATGAGTATTCACCCATTTGTACCCTGGAAATCACTTTTGAAAGTTTGCAGCTATCCATTCATCCATATTTACTAAGGTGAAATACTATATATATATATATATATAAAATGTTGCTGCAGGGAGTGTGGAATACCTCTTGAAGTCTCTTAGAGAAAGAAATGCAGCAGCTCAAGTTTATGAAATAGGTGATATCTTGTTATATCCACACTAGTCTCGCCACCAAATAGTATTTCTTACTGTTCACTGTGCTTGTTCAACAAATATTTAGTGCCCACTAGCTAGCTATCAGGCCCTATTTGGGGCACTGATGGTACTAATTGAATATTATTACGAAATCACACTTTTTAAATTAAAAACACTAAGCTCTTGCTCCCCCTCGGGGCCTTTGTATTTGCTTTTCCCTCTGCCTGGGATCCTCTTCCCTTTGCTTTTTACATGGCTGGCTCTTCTCAGTCTTTAGCTCTCAGTTCAAATACCAACTCCTCAGGAATGTCTTCCCAACCACCGTAAGTTAGTATACCAGCCCCACCATACTACTTACTCTCTACCTTATCATCTTGATTGTTTACATCATAATCGTCAATTATTTTGTCTATTTACTTGTTTACTGTCTGCTTTCATTGAACAGGGGAGCCTTATGAGAGCAGGGACTTCAGTGTTAATCAAGATTGCATCCCAGGTGCCTAGCTTTGCATCCATGGTGCCTGGCACATAGTAAGAACTCAGTAAACATTTCCTGGATGAGTTTAAACACCAGCACTTGTAGCATGTTGTTGTAACTACAGCAGAATACAAGTTGTAGAGGCCTTGGAGGACAGTGATTCAGTCCACCTAAAGGAGCAGGCAATGTTTCGCCAGGGAGATAATGCTTGAGCTTGGTCATAAAGGAAGAATGGGAATCTGCCAAGTAGAAGGTGGGAGAAAAGGCATCCAACACAGAAGAAAGCAGAGAATGTACAGAGGCAAGAAAGTCTAACCTAATTATTACTAGTTCAGGGATTTAAGTAGTTTAGGACTATAAAAGGTAAAGGCCTAGGAGGTAGTTGAGGGTGCTGAGCTCGCTAAAGACTTAGACGATGGGAAATTTTGAAAAAGTTTTAAGCTGGGGTATGTCATGATCAGATATTTTAGAAAGATAGCCACCCCAGTGGTACAAGAGTTAGAGGGGAAAGAGATATGTGAGCAAGAAGACCAGTTAGGAAGCCATTATAGTTGTCCAGTTGGAAGATCCTGATGGTATGCACTCTGTAAATAACTCCATAGGACAGTGGGTCTCAGTTTGACTGGACCTCAGAATCACCTGTGGGTTTTGTTTTAATAATACAGACCCCTGTAGGCCAGGATTCAGGAATTGCCAAAATAGGGATGATTCTTCTCTCTGGACTATGCCTTTCTGTGATTCTTTTAATTACAACGAAGAGGACACTAAGAGACAGGGACTGGTCAGAGGAATTTTACTGTCCAGTTATTCCCTAACCAAAAATATGCTAAGTCTGACCTGCCAATTGGGGATCTGGGAGAAAGGGTAGCCGGGAGAAGAAGTTCTGACCTCCCATGGGGCAGAAATTGTGGGTTGGTGATAATACCAATCCTTCCATTGTCTGGGACACCGTATAGTGCTGGCATCTAGAGTTGTCTTTCTTTTTTCGTTTAAGTCACTAAGGGGGAAAAAAGTTTTCCCCAATCTCTGATAGGAACATAGAAAGCAAGCCAGCATAATCTCCAAATAAAGAAACTTTTTAATCTCCAGATGAAGAAACTTATCCTATCAGTACTATATTTTCTCCTTCCTCTCTCATCTGTCAGGTGAAGAGCAGGCACATGAAATGTGGCATACCTTACTTAAGAACACTAGCTAACATTCACATGTTAAGAAGCATCCTCTTGCAGGCGGAGTTGTTATAAACTTACTGTGATAGAACACAAACTAAAAACTAATTAAGATTTATCTCAATTCGTACTGTAGGAGAAATTATTTTAGCTCTTCGCCAGTTAGGTCTTCTTGAGAAAACTGTTGTCATATACACCTCAGACCACGGAGAGCTGGCCATGGAGCATCGTCAGTTTTATAAAATGAGTATGTATGAAGCTAGTGCCCACGTTCCACTCTTGATGATGGGACCAGGAATTAAGGCCAACCTACAAGTACCAAATGTTGTTTCTCTTGTGGACATTTATCCGACTATGCTTGGTAAGTAACACAATTCTGTAAATATTTGTAATAATATTGGAAAATGAATAAGCCAAGTAGTGAGGGACTTTGCTGACTTGTTCATAACCTTGAGCAATTCTTTTAACTATGAGTCAAATCCACATCTGAAAAATGAGGATGATACTCTTCAGGTTCCTGTAGCCTTCATGTACTACAGTCATTTTTCCCTTCAAAAGATTCACAATCAGGACATGACTATAAAGTAAGCCACAGAAGATATTCAGGTTCATAACTTTATAGATATGATTTGCATATCATATGATTCTCTGCCACCACCTCTCAAAAGTGTTAAGAAGCTCCCTTCTGGATTATTTTACCCACTTTGAAACTACTAATTTTGTACAGTGTTAGAAAAAGCCTCTTAATCGAATGTATAAACCTGTTTCTCCTCAGAATCTTTAGATTGTTCTGTGCTAAGAACTTCACTAGCTTCTTAATGTCTATAAACATAACCAGACGTCTAGAACAGCAACATATGGATAGGGGAAGTTAACAGTTTTAGTTGAAGGTAACAGAACAACATCAGCAAAATCAGAGGAAATTAAATAGAACTGTTAGTCTCTATCTAATTTAGCAGACTACTTTAAGTTCAATAACATTTAAATACTGAAATTCGGGATGCCTGGGTGGCTTAGTCGGTTAAGCGTCTGCCTTCGGCTCAGGTCATGATCCCAGGGTCCTAGGATCGAGTGCCGCATCGGGTTCCTTGCTCAGCAGGGAGCCAGCTTCTCCCTCTGCTGTGCTCTCTCTCTCTCTCTGACAAATGAATAAATAAAAAAAAATCTTTAAAAATAAATAAATAAATAAATACTGAAATTCTTCTGTTCTAAGGCACCATCAATTACAAAAAGTACCATCTATTTATAAACAGATTTTGGTGAAAGAAGAAGGTAACACAACTTAAGATATGTATGTTTCATATGTATATATGAAAATGTGAAAGAAACATATATCTGAAAACCAAAGACGTAAGAAAGTTCTTTTTTATCTCCTTTCTGCTACAAAGTCCTTCCATTCATTTAACTGAAGACTATTCCAAGGTCCTGAAATTCTTTAGGGTGAATTTTTTTCAGTGCCTTTTCCCTTTCTCTTTTATTTTACATCACTTCTTGTATATTTGAACACACTTCTTTGTTGTTCTTTTGCCTGATATTTTTAATCTCTTTAGTTTCTTAGTTGTCATTTGCTGGTTCCTCTATATCCCAAAACAATTACCGCACTTATCGTATCTATGCCACTTTTTGGCTCCCTCACATTTCAGGCAATCCTGATTACTTCCTCATTTCTGTTTTGGTAAGTTTATGTATGATTATGTATGTTTGTGCCTCTCTTATCATCTTTATAGTTTTAGGAACAGGTGCTTCTTTTTTTAAAAGATTTTATTTATTTATTTGACAGAGCACAAGCAGGGGGAGCAGGAGAGGGAGAAGCAGGCTTCCTGCTGAGCAGGGAGCCCAATGTAGGGCTCCATCCCAGAACCCTGGGATCATGACCTGAACCAAAGGCAGACACTTAACCAACTGAGCTACCCAGGTGCCCTTAGGAACAGGTGTTTCTTGATGGTGGCATCTTTTTGTAGTTTCCTCCCCTAGTTTTTCCTCATGTAGAAGTCTCTCCACCCCATTTCCAAATTTGCTGAACTTTTTAACCTTGTTCTGTTTTCTTGAAGGGCAGTGACCAGAACTGCAAACGATTATGAAAGGTTGGGATGATTCTTTCTCAGTATCCCCTCAATATATTTCATAATGGTAGTTGACATTTTGTTTGTCTTTCTGACTCTAGCAGCTCAATTGACCATTATGTACAGGGAGCTGTCTGCAGTGAGTCCTACTCTATCTATGCTTAGTCAGCCTATCACCTGATACGTAAGGTGATTAATATGCATTATTTAAGCCATTTTTCTTTAAATCTTGTTTTATATTTGCCTACAATGCAAATTTTTCTACTCTACATTTTTGATCCACCATTAACACGACTTGCCATTTTATACATCATAAAAGTTAAAAGGCATCTGCAAGATTTCACAATGGAAGATTTCACAATGTATTTAGCTAACAGATTATATAAGAAAACACTAAATAAAATTGCTTAGAATGAGGGCATTTATTATTAGGAGAATACCTGCCTATCCCTGGCTGATTTGTGTTGCATGACAATAAGGATTTCATTAGCCAAAACCAAACATTCCCAGAAACTCCTTCCATTCCTTCCCTACTCTTCTGGAAATTATGTAGGTGCTCTCCAATTTCTTTTTTCTGCAATTTGTTAATTATTACAATTTTCTAAAACTCACAGTTCTGTGTAGATTTTTACTTATTTTTATCTTTCACTGATTCTTCGTAATAGACTCCTTCTGAGTCACATTTCCCTACAGAATATATTAACAGCATTTAGATCATGTGTTGATTAGATCTGCCCAACTAGAGTAAAGGAAATTAAGCCAAAAATCAGTGTCTCTCTAATTCTAAACTGGAAATTAGCATCTTCAGGCTTAGCACAGTTTATAATATGTTTCATCACAAAAATTTTTATCACCAAAAGGGAAAAGTTACATTTATGTGGTTGGGGCAGGAAGGAGAATATCTGTACATGGGTCTTTTTATATAAAATACTGAAACATCCTACTGACCAGATGTTAACCGGAGATAAGGTAGAAAGAGAATGAAGGGGTACAGCAAGAATCTTATGCTGGAGCCAGGAAACAGCATGGCAACATTATCATGTATCTAAAATTAACCTTGGGGCGCCTGGGTGGCTCAGTCGTTAAGCATCTGCCTTCGGCTCAGGTCATGATCCCAGGGTCCTGGGATCGAGCCCCACATCGGGCTCCCTGCTCCGTGGGGAAGCCTGCTTCTCCCTCTCCCACTCCCCCTGCTTGTGTTTCCTCTCTCACTGTGTCTCTCTCTGTCAAATAAATAAAATCTTTAATAAATAAATAAATAAATAAATAAATAAATAAATAAAATTAACCTTTTTGCAAATGATAAAGCGTTAATATTAATAGAGCTCTTACAAATCTATAGGAAAAAGAGAAATACCCTACTCAAAAAGTGACCGAAAGATATAAACAAATAATTCACAAGAGAAGATACACAAATGGCCCGGATATTTTAAAGGTTCAAACTCGGTAGTCAGAAAAATATTAAAACAAGAAGATACCAATTTTCTTTCACATATAGAGTTTGCAAAGATTAAAAAAGAATTAGAAAATCTTCTCTTGGAAATAGGCCTTTCCTTTTTCTGCTTCTGGGAGTATAAACTTGCACATTTTCTGAAGGCAATGTGGCATTATGTTCCAGGTTACGCAGAAATACGCATACTTTTTGACCTAGAAATTCCAATTTTAGAAAATAACCTATAGCTAAATACAAAGATTTATCTCCATGGATATTTATTGTAGTATCACATTAAGTTAAAGAATTAGAAACAATTTGAACACCGAGTAGAAACAGATTGGGTAAAAAATAGTCAATTTTATTTTAAATGGTGAAATAATATGTGAAAATGGTCCCCATGAATTAATGAAATGTAAGCTTTAAACTGTATAAACAGGGTTTTTTGTTTTATTTATTGAGATAGGGTGTATCTAATATATTGTCCAAATCAGCACATTTTTGAGACTATTAACAGTTATACCAGGATTAACAGGCATAAACGGAGTCTATTGCCTTGTTGAACACTCTCACCAGGAACAAGGCAAAATTGTTCTGATAGTCTGTGTTTAATCTGATGTTTCAATCTATCTTTTAAAATGAAATTGCTCAGTACTGGAAGAGTTTAAAGCTACTTCAGTGAAGATTAACTCAAAAATTAGACCCGCAGGACAGTATTTCACCTCTGCTTAATAAATAACATATACAGATTGTGATAACGTATCTACAACGGACTTTTTATTTTGTGATTCTTCTAACCAATTAGGAGTTTACAAGAGATATAAAACATAATCTAGTCTTAGGATTCTAAAGGCCCTTTCTTTATTAGCTTAGCCATAGCTGTATTATTTTGTATGAATCTAAATTACACCCAGAGTATGGGATTAAATTTCTTAGATCAAAGCCTCAAGCCAGACCTCCTCTTCCCTTAACGTCTTACGGATCTCATAAATATCATATAAAAGATGGTGATTAAAAACACCTCAAATAGAAGGACATTAAATAGGAAAAACCAATTGGGATTCCTGTTTTAGTAAACCTACCTTACTATGAAAAGCCTGTTCAAATTTAAGAGGCTACAATGCTTTTATTAAAAAGTCTCGGGCGCCTGGGTGGCTCAGTTGGTTAAGCGACTGCCTTCGGCTCAGGTCATGATCCTGGAGTCCCTGGATGGAGTCCCGCATCGGGCTCCCTGCTCGGCAGGGAGTCTGCTTCTCCCTCTGACCCTCCCCCCTCTCATGTGCTCTCTCTCAAATAAATAAATAAAATCTTTAAAAAAAAAAAGTCTGAATTTACGAATAGTTTTTGAAAGGTATTTACCTACACCTGAAACTAATATTGCACAGCATAATAAAATTAATAAAAACTTGGGGAAAAATATAAAAGGTTTTTGTTTTATTTTGTTTTTTTTGGTACTGAGCTTGTTTTTTTATTCCGAATTAGATGACAGGTTTTTTTTTTAATTTTATTATGTTAATCACCATACATTACATCATTAGTTTTTGATGTAGTGTTCCATGATTCATTGTTTGCGTAAAACACCCAGTGCTCCATTCAATACGTGCCCTCTTTAATACCCATCGCCAGGCTAACCCATCCCCTTACCCCCCTTCCCCTCTAGAACCCTCAGTTTGTTTCTCAGAGTCCATAGTCTCTCATGGTTCATCTCCCCCTCCAATTTCCCCCCCTTCATTTTTCCCTTCCTACTATCTTCTTTTTTTTTAACATATAATGTATTATTTGTTTCAGAGGTACAGGTCTGTGATTCAACAGTCTTCAAATTCACACAATTCACAGCACTCACCATAGCACATACCCTCCCCAATGTTTAAAAGAGGTTTTTTTCTTTCCTATAAAATGGTATTTTACGATAAAGTAGAAAGGGTATTCTTAGTCTGTTTATCTTAACCGTCCTTTATGGTATACTATCACATTATCATTTTCTAATACTGGCAGAAAAGTGCCATTTTTATGAACAAGAATTCTTTATACTATTAAAGTTGATATCACTTCAGAGATTATTCTTTAAAAATTACTCGGATGATATTTTTTCTTTTCTAATAACCTATCATCAGCATCTTTTGGCTCAGTTAGAAATAAAGGTAGTCTCACTTTAAAATTAAAATTGTTTTGATTTTCTCTTTTATACTTACTTTCATGTGAATTTTTTCTTTTAATACTTGATCTTTTTTGTAAAACACCTGCCTTCCCCTCACATAAAAGATAAATCCATATTTTTTGAATTGTGAAAATGTAATTATATAAAAATGCACTTGTATTTAAAAGAATGCTTAATTGTGAAGGATTCAAATTGCAAAACCCTTCTTGTTACAAGATCTTAGTGGAGGGTTGGGAGAAGCATTCTACACAGACTATTTTGTTTTTATTATCTAAAAAATATTCTGAAGTTGAGTAACTACAGTAAAACAAGACTTGTGTTGTAGTACTGAGGAATCCAGAGATCCTGGCGTCAGACTGCCTAAATTCAAATCCCTCCTTCAGTATTAGCCTTGGGCAAGTTACTTAACATCTCTGGTCTTCAATTTTCTTATCAATAACATGTAAATAATAGTGGCCATTGCAAAGCTTAGAACAATGACTGGAACGTGGCAAACAATTAAATGTTAGGCATTATCATCATTAGTAGTTTTTATTCTTCAGTATGCCCTAAAAAATGTACATAGTTTGCATCATGGCCATACCAGTCTAATCTTTTATCTACTCATGCTCAGGAAGAAATATAATCTTACCTCTCTTCAGAAACCATCGTATATATCCAGGTCTGCATTTTTCCCCATTTGTCTACTGTTTTAAATTCAAGGCACTTTGTTGAGAATCCTGCAGTTACTTTTCATCTTTGCTTATACAACCAAGAAAGATGAAACTTACTTAAAACAGAATTAGAATGACAGATCGGCCAGAAGAAAAAAACACATGAAAATGGTTTTAAACAAAGATCAAAGAGCTTTTTGAAATGCAGTTCAAGCTAAAGTGCTTTTAAGGAAATCATTGATAAATATATGAGAAGTGAATACCCCAATTCCTGTGGCACAGAAAAGTTAATACATATGTAAAGTATTTATTAAATACTGTGGGTATGTGACATGGGTTTTATTCTTCATCAGTTTACAAAGGTATATTATACCACTACTAATAGATTGGCAACAAGTCACCGTTCTCTCTTGCCTGGACTCCTGCAGTACCTTCCTGCGCCCACCTTCCACTCAGACCACTTTCAGTCAACTCACCATGCGGTAGTTGGCGTCAGGAGCGGCATCCTTCTACTCAAGAGCCTCTGCTGATTTCCCTTTCACATAGAGTAAAATTCAAAATCTCTCCTTGCACCTGGGATTCCAACAAAATCTCTCAGTCCTCTTTTACAGTTGTACCTCTCACCTACTCTGCTCCAGCCATTCAGGGCTCCTTGGTGTCTGGGGAATGGACCAAGCAGGCTCCCACCTCAGGGTCTGTATACTTGCTCTTCCCTAGGGGGATGCCCTTCCCCCAGGTATCTACAGGACTCGCCCTGGCCCTTCCTTGGGGTTTAAATGTCACCTCATCAGAGAGGCCTCCCCTGACCACACTATATAAAACAGCACTTGAACACATACTTGCCATCATTTTGTCTCCCTTGTCCTGCTTTATTTTTCTTCATTGCACTTAGCGCCATCTGACATGTTTGTTCATCTGTCCCCACACATTAGAATGTAATCTCTAGGCGAGCTTACCTGCCTTGTCCACTGTTGTTTCCTTACACCTGGAACAGCACTAGGTTGTTGAATGAATTAAAAAAAAAATACTTAACTGCACTCTTATCCCAATTTACTACTGACTTCTCATATAAACACAGGAGAACCATGTCAATTTTCTTAGTCTTCCCAACTTTTTTAGGAAAATTAGGCTAAGAATAGATCTGAAATAAGGTATTTCTAAGCATCAGAGGTTATTGAAATGCTGAATACAGGAACTTCCCAGTCCTGGGTATATACCAGTTGGTCTCTTCTTCCCAGTCATCTCTGAAGTCCTCTTCTCTCCCTTCCTACACCTCACTAGTGGTGCCCCCTAATGGCTGCCAGGCAGACCAGCCTGACCCAGCCTGTCCCTTGCTACTTGCATTCTGGTACACCTCATAGTAGTGGCCTACTGCCTTGTAAGTTTTATCTCAGGCAGTCCCTTTCTCTCACACACATCCTCTTTAATGTCTTTGCTCCTTTTGTTTTTAACCAGTTATCTCCGATATTTCTTTCTTTCCCCAAAAAAGTCCATGATTATGATTGATTGGCAGGAGATTAGTACTTGAAATATGCCCCTTCCAAGGGAATGGGAGAATACGGATTTTTAAATTATGTTATATGTAAAACATGTACCTTCAGAAGATTTACAGAGGTCTTTCTCTACCTCCTTATTCTCCTGAGATTAACCTATTATTCCTCAAATACTTAGTCATGTTAATTTTCTTATTCAATTTTGTTTAACTCCTAGCATTGCAGATATATTACTTCCAATTTTAATTGGAAATATTTAATTATACTTAAAAACATGGAACATGGAAACCAGAAAAGGGGTGGAAAGGCAACTGCAAACTCATTTTGGAACTATCCCAAGTACCCAGTCATAATTAATGGTAGTTTTTCTTTTTCTTTCTCTTTTTTTTTTTTTAAAGATTTTATTTATTGAGAGAGAGAATGAGATAGAGAGAGCATGAGGCGGGGAGGGTCAGAGGGAGAAGTGGACTCCCCACCAAGCAGGGAGCCTGACGTGGGACTCGATCCCGGGACTCCAGGATCATGACCTGAGCCGAAGGCAGTCGCTTAACCAACTGAGCCACCCAGGCGCCCCTAATGGTAGTTTTTCTATAGGAAAAAATAGTTTGAGTTCCAAATACCCTAAAAGCATTTTTTAAAAATACCTCATTTTGGGGCACCTGGGTGGCTCAGTCATTAAGCGTCTGCCTTTGGCTCAGGTCATGATCCCAGGGTCCTGGGATCGAGCCCCACATCAGGCTCCCTGCTCGGCGGGAAGCCTGCTTCTCCCTCTCCCACTCCCCCTGCTTGTGTTCCCTCTCTCGCTATGTCTCTCTCTGTCAAATAAATAAATAAAATCTTTAAAAAATAAATAAAATAAAAATACCTCATTTTAAGTTAGACATTTCTCATGCTATATTTTATATGTTTATATTTGATAAGGGGATAATAAATTATTTTTCCCTAAATCAGTATGTTCTGCAAAATACTAGCCCCTCAATATGCTGCTTGAGGGTAAAAATGTTATGTCAACAAATAACTCTGGGACAAATGGCATACTGTTATGCCACCCTTAAAGGTTTATGATATATATATATATCAGCAATAAATTTACATCTACAACAAATTTGCCTACTTAATCACTGTTTGCAAAGATATATGACTACTAAACCCCTTTCTCATATAGGTCTTTTATCTTAATATCTGGTGAAACAAATTTGAGAAACAACTGTAATTATTTATGTTTCAGAAATAAAGGACTGATTAATATCTGTTGAGGGTTTCCTATCAGGTGCTATTCTCAGAACCTTACGTAAATTATCATATTTAAACCTAAAATAAGTGTATGAAGTACAGGTATGATTATTATTCACCTTTTACAAATGAGGAAACTGAGGTTCAGAGTGGTTAATATCATGTCCAAGGGCACATGGCTAATGAAGTAAGCGTTTGGACCTAGGCCATCTATTTACAAAATCCATACATGGTCTTTGGTCTCCACAACCTCTAACGATGTCATTTATGAATATTTCAACTAATGAAAGAATAAGCTATTTAAAAATATTATGTTATTTTGTTACATAGATATTGTTGGAGCTCCTCTGCCTCAGAACCTGAGTGGATACTCTTTGTTGCCATTATCATCAGAAATGTTTAAGAATGAACATAAATTCAAAAACCTACATCCGCCCTGGATTCTGAGTGAATTCCATGGATGCAATGTGAATGCTTCCACCTATATGCTTCGGACCAACCAGTGGAAGTATATAGCCTACTCTGATGGTACTTCAGTATTGCCTCAACTCTTTGGTAAACCTGTTGATATATTTTTAAGTGTAGAATTATATGGAATGAGCTGACCTCCATAGTGTTGCTCAAGAGATCCAGTCATCATTGGTTAAATAAATAAATATCTGCTTCTTCTTATGCCAGGACAATCTACAAAAGGTTACCCATGTGAGCTGCAGCTTCTTTGCAAATCATCTGAATTCCAGAGCAAGTGTCCAAAGACTTTTGATCAGGGTCTCAAAACTGAAACCACAGTTTTCTCTGATCAAGGTGTCTGCTAATAGTCATGGTTATTTTTCCAAACAGTAGTCAACACCCTCTCATGATCCCTTGGTTTCAGCTGTTCGGGAGATTAACCCCTGCATCTTGTGAAGCCTGACATTCTACATTTATTATATAAGATGATACCATTATCCTCATTTTATAGAGAAGACTAGGGGTGAAAGAGATTCAAATACCTGTGCAAGATCTCACAGCTAAGTGGCAGAACTGGGATTTTAACCCAGGTGTAACTTCAAAATCCATGCTCCTTCTACTCCACAAAAATGCCTGCTAGCTTCACTACTCTATAAATTAATTTTATTTTTCATTTTTTTTAAAGATTTATTCATTTATTTTGGAGAGCAAGAGCGTGCACAGAGGGGAGGGGCGTAGGGAGAGGGAAAGAGAGACTTTCAAGCAGACTCCCCGCTCAGCACAGAGCCTGACGTGGGCCTCGATCCCAGGACCCTGTGATCATGACCTCAGCCAAAATCAAGAGTCAGATGCTTAACCAATGGAGCCACCCAGGTGCCCCTCTATGAATTAATTTTAAAGCATCATGATTAAATTCAGGTTTTACTTATCCTTTGCCCCCCTTTTTCACATAAAATATGCCATTATTAATATTTATTTATCCCTAAGTTTCCTTTCCAGTTACAAATGTCAAAATTATTAACTCCAAATAATTCTTTAGGGGCTAAATTGATTGGCCTCCCCCTTCCCCCCCTTAAAGAGCAGGAGATTCTTGGCTTCAAAGGAAAGTCCTTAAATTTTCATCCTGATATGTAAGGGCATCTCTTGCCCAATTCCCTGGACATGTTCTGCAAAAAAGCAGATGTGACTGTCAAAGGATCAGTGGGTGAGCCTGCCTTTCCTGTATTCTCTGGGGTTTATTCGCTGACTTCCCTTTCCCAAAGTGGTGCCATCTGAAGTCATCTAACAAAGTCATAAATGTCATCAGGGCTCTTCTGGCAAATGCACCACATAGGTTCATAGAGGTTTTTCCGTCAACATGTAATGTTCATTTATTATCTTAAGTAAATTGTCATAAGATCTTTGATTTGCTATTTTTCCAATTAGATTGACATCCTGTTATATTTTCTGTCTTCCTTTTACCTAGGTAAAAAGGGTATTTATGTTCTGAAATATTTATCATTCTTTTCTTGGTGGTAGCAATTGAGATACATTCTTATTTCCATGGCTATTTGCTCAAATGGACAGTGTTGATGAACTGAATGTTCAAAAATCCAAGCACAAGATGCTAAAATATACAGAAAACTAAGAATAAGTGAGGTTGCAAGAATATGACTTGACTATGTAAAGAATTCTTATATCTGGAAAGTGTGGGGCTGTTGAAATGGGAGAATATAAGCATTACTATTTTTTTTTCTCTGTATGTCATAGTAAACAAGGCATCAAAACCAGGAAGAATTAGGGCTAAGCCAGCTTTCTAGTGATAAGAGTTCATCTATTTCTGCCATCCAAGAATGGATAAGAAAAAAAAATGAGATAGCAGGATGATGGTAGGAAGGTAATTTGGACATAGATTTAGAGAACTGTCCATCTTATTATGCTAAGAGGAACTGAAAATAAAAATAAACTCAAATACATTATCTGTCACAGAGTAATGGCATTCTAAAATATGTTTTTGTAGCAGGTAGCTGTTTTGACAGCTATTTCATTTTTTTCTTCCAGATCTTTCCTCAGATCCAGATGAACTAACAAATATTGCTACACAATTTCCAGAAGTTACATATTCTTTGGATCGGAAGCTTCGTTCCATTATAAACTACCCTAAGGTTTCTGCTTCTGTCCACCGATACAATAAAGAGCAGTTTATCAAGTGGAAGCAAAATGTAGGGCAGAACTATTCAAATGTTATAGCGAACCTCAGGTGGCATCAGGACTGGCTGCAAGAACCAAGGAAGTATGAAAGTGCGATTGATCGGTGGCTTAAAACCCCCGCTAATCCTAAAAAAATCTGAACTAAAGCTAGAAAATAATGTTCTAGAGCAACATATAGAGATAATGGTAAAAGATCATGATTAGCTTTTATATGTTTGTTTTAATAATTACTGATTTTTAGTTACTTTTAAAGAGTGTATTCTATTTTAAAATAAAGTAGTAATCATTACAGAATTACATATTTTCAAATATGATTACTATCAAGACCTCTTACTTTTAACAACTTAATGGACGTATTAAAAGGATGGAAGCAAGTAGTATAATATAAAGTTATATTCCTCTGAATAATATGGAATATAGACAATTTTAACCATTATGACTTATGAACCATAAAATAGTTATTTGTATTTGATGGTGTCTGATGAGTTATTTGCATCTGATGGGGCATAAATCATTTGGATGTATTTGATGGGAGTATTCAGAGTATTTGATGGGACACAGATCCTGGATCTGGCTGACTTTATTACTGGTTTTTAAAACTGGTAATATATGCACAAGGTACAAAAGAGTGAGCAAATGAACATGAAATGTCCCTCTTTTCCCAGTTCCCCTTCCTGGGGCAACTGTAACCACCTTCCTAAGTATCCTTTTAAAGATACACAGTATATCTAACAAACAAACTTTGTATTCCTACCCCCCACCCAAAAAAAAGGGAGCTTACTCTATAAAATGTTCTGCATCTTGCCCTTTTTTTCTCCCACTTAAAAACACCTAGAAGTGAAATTGCTGGGGCAAGACTGTATCTAGCAAAATTACACCAAGTTACCGCCAGAGAAGTTATACCAATTTAAATTCTCACCAGTGATGCACTTCCTCACATCCTTCACCAACCTGATAAATAAAAATATATTCTTTTTAATGTTTTTATTATGAGAAGATAGATCATATTTTCATATATTTAATAGCCATTTGAATTTCCTTCACTGTGACCTTTCCTATTTCTATTCTTTGCCTATTTTTCTATTGCTTGTCTTTTTTATTACAGGCATGGTTTTGGATCTTAGCTTTTTGTCTGTAATAGAAGCTGCACATTTTTTTTCCTTTTTGTAATTTGTCTTTTGACTTTGTTCTGGTGTTTTTAACCTGTGGAAATTGTTATTTTCATGCAATCAAATTTATGAATCTTTGCATTTATGGCTTTGGGGTTTGTGTCATACATATTCAGCATGGTATTCCCCACTTAACTTCTTTTAGAGCTTTATTTTTGTCCTTAGATCTTTGCCCCCTCTGGAATGTATTCCATATTAGAAATCTAACTTTGGTTTGTTATTTTAAGATGGCTACCCAAATGACCTTTTATTGAGTAAGTAACATTTGTCTACTTGGTTAGAAAATGCCATTTCATTATATAACACCTTTTAGTGAATAAATTATCTTTTTCTCTATTTAGATTTGGAATATCATTTTATCATATTCCAAAGTCTCATTTACATTTGGGTCCTTTCAGAACATTTTTTATCTTCCCGTGGACCAATCTACTTTGTTTACTGATGTGATAGTCCTTCTCTGGTCAGACTAGTTCCTTTCCAACACTTTCCTTTTTCAGAGTTGTCCTGGCCACTCTTGCTAACTTGGGTTTTCCACACAAATTTAGAATAAGTTTGCCTAGCTCAGAAATGAAAAATCTTGTTAGTCTTTTTATGAAACCATATTAAATTTATAACCTATTTTAGGGAGAATTGAGCTCTTTATGATCTTCAGTTATTCTAAAAAATATATTACACTTTTCCCTTTCTTTAAGGTTTCTTTGATCTCACAGTAGTATCCTAAGTTTTCTTCTAATGGATCGGTTTCTATAGAGATTTTTTGAAAAGTAAGGACCTTTAAAAAAATACTGTCTAGGCCCCACCCCACATTAATGAAATTAGAATTCTGGGGATGGCATCTGGGCACTGTTCTTTCTTATTGTTCCCTTAAGCTCTCTAGCTAATGATCCTGACGTGTAGGCAGAGATGAGTTTATTCCTAGTTGTTTTATCATTTGTTGGTGGTGTCTATTTTAAGTGATCTTTCTTCCATTATATCTTCTAACTGGTTGTTTATATATGCAGATTCTTTTTCTATATATTAATTTTTCACCAATAATAGAATATTTTTTGGTACCAATAGTTTTTCAGTTGGTATCTAATATTTTTCAGGTAAAAGGCTGATCTCCAAATAATAATTTTACCTAACTTCCTCTTCAAACTCTCTTTGAAGTTTTCTTCATGGGCCACTTCATTTCCTTTTCTTACTCTTCTTCACTGAATTTGTATGAGCTTATCTTTGCAGTTATGTATGAATTTCTGAGAAATAAATTTCACTTCAGATACATTCTGAAGTGTATAAAGCCCTCAAGGAAAAGATCTCAACATTATATTAAGATTAAAATGAAAATACACAAATCTCCCTCCCATCTCCTAGTTAAACCTAAAGAACATGAAATAGCTAGTGTGTGGGTGGAAATGCTAATTACAGGGGGAAAATAAAGCAATAATAATAGAAATGTGGTTCTGAAAACAGGCATGTGAAGATAATACAATCCATCTCGTTCTACCCAAACCCTTCAAGATGCATTCGTTGCTAGAACTTACCAAGCATCCACAATGTTTTAAGTATATTGGATATAGGATCATACTTAGGTACAGCTGAGTTTTTAGGACAAAATATAACTCAAACTGGTATCTAACAACCATGAAAACAGAAAAAGAAGAAAAACTTGGAAAATTAAGAAATGAATGCCAGGATCTGAGAGAAACTGACACGAATTATAAACTAAATTGAGGACAGTCTTTGGGATTCATTTTTACTGCCTCCGCTGCTCCACCCTGTTCCAGTCTACCATAATCTCCTGTTTGGAATTTTGTAGTAGCCCCCTAAGAGGTCTCCCTGAGCCTGCCCTGGGCTTTCTTCAGTCTTTTCTCAACATAGCAGCCAGAGTGATCCTGTTAAAGATATATTACATCACTTCACCGGACACTCAAAACCTTCCACAGGTTTCCCGTCTTACTCTGTAAAAGCCAAAATCATCACAAAGGCCTACAGGACCCTGGACTGTCTGGCTGAATATTCCCTCACAGACCACCTCTCCTCCCACACTCCCACTTTGTTCACTCTCTTCGGGCCACACTGGCATCCCTGTTGATTCCTAGCACCCCAGGCATGCACCACCTCAAGACCTTTGTGCTTGTCAAGGCTTTCTGCTGGGAATTCGGTTCTTTCCTCAGATTGCCACATGGCTCACTCTGCTGCCCCCTTCAAATTACTGCTCTAGTGTTACCTTTCTCACAAGGACTTGCCTGCTTGATTTTTCTCTGTGGTAATCATTACCATCCAATGTAGGGTATATTTCACCTATTTAATTTGTTTATACTGTGCCCCATCCCTCCTACCCCACTAGGATGAAAGCGCTCTGTACAGGCATGGCTTTTTGTCCTTTTAGTCTCCTAAAGTATCCCAAGTGCCTGAGACACAGAAGATTATTAATACTTGTTGAATAAATTGGCTGGGAATTAGAGTCTTTCAGATAACACACTGGATTAGAAAACCAACACATTAGGCTCTCAATAAATAGAGCCTTCTAAAAACAGTAAGTTCTAGCAAAAGCCCGCACAGGAGAGTTGACGAGGGGACTCTATTCTTCTTCATCTTTTTCTATGAAAAAGGCCAGATACCGAATATTTTAGGCTTTGTGAACCATATGGCCTTTTTCACAACTACTCAGTACTATCCGAGGAGCGTGAAAATAGCAATAGACAATATGTAAACAGATGAGCATGGCTTCTTTTCAATGAAACCTTGTTGACAAAAACACGGGATTTGACCTGTTGTGGACCACAGTTTGCTAACCCCTAGTCTAGAACAGTGGTTCACAACTTTGCTGCAAACTGGACTTACCTGAGGCTGTTTATATAAACTATTAATGCCTGGCTCCAACCTCTAAGCTCTGAGATTTTTAAAAGCTTCCCAGATGCCTCTCATGTGTAGCAAAATCTGGGAACCAAGGTTCTGGAACCTTATTATTCAAACTCTGGTCCTTGGACCAGAAATATCCACATCACCTGGGAGCCTTATATGTTTTTATTTCTCTCTGTTAAAAATAAAAGGGTAGATTTTGTATTTATCCTTCTACTCTTGGTGGTTTTCCATCTCATTAAACCTAGGGCATCCTAATAAAAACTACTAGAATTGATGGAATTTGTTAAATAGCTACATATACAAAAATAGATATAAATCTATAAGAATAATCACTAAGTAAAAATGGAAATTAGGAAAAATATCTCACATTATGACAGAGTATAAATTTTAACAAGAGGCACTACCTAGATAAAAAAAATTATAAGGTTCTACTGAAGTATACAAACAAGATATGAACATGAAATGACAGCAAGTTCTTGGATGGGAGGATCTTATGTTAAAATGTCACTTCTCCAGAATTAATGTATAAATTTTGTACAATCTGAATAGGGTTTGGGGATTTTTTTTTCTTAACTGGACTAAACAATCTTAAAGTTTTCATGGAAAAAAAGTCTCAAATATCTAATAAAATTATGGAAAAAGAAAGTTAAGATGAGACTATTCTTACTGGCTATTAAATCATACTATAAATCACTGACTCAAACTAAGAACTTGGCTATGAGGGGCCATGAAAAAGAAAGATATTTCTCAACACAAACTAGGTGGAAGAAAATCAGTGGGGAAGACAGGAAAGATCTAGACCTGTGCTAGAACTCTTCCCTTGTACACTGATCATGTGTTATGGATGTGTGTGTGTGTGTGTGTTGTTTATAATTATAAAGTTCTCAGGTAAGATTTTTAGCCCTTTTAAAACACAATTTAAAGTTATGAAGCAGAGGGGTGCCTGGGAGGCTCAGATGGTTAAGCGTCTGCCTTCAGCTCAGGTCATGATCCCTGGGTCCTAGGATCAAGGCCCATGTCCAGCTCCCAGCTCAGCAGGGAGTCTGTTTCTCCCTCTCCCTCTGCTGCTCCCCCTGCTTGTGCTCTCTCCACCTCTCTCTCTCTCAAATGAATAAATAAAATCTTTTTAAAAAATAAAGTTATAAAGCAGAATCTTAAATAATTCTTAGGTCAAAAAATTACAGTTCTATGCTATTTTTAAAATAAAGAAAATGAGAAAACTCAGAACATGTGACACACAACCAGAACTACACTCAGAATATTTTTAGCCTTAAACTTTTTATTATTTTTTTTAAAGATTTTATTTATTTATTTATTTGACAGAGAGAGACACAGCGAGAGAGGGAACACAAGCAGGGGGAGCGGCAGGGAGAGGGAGAAGCAGGCTTCCTGCTGAGCAGGGAGCCCGATGCGGGGCTCGATCCCAGGACCCCAGGATCATGACCTGAGCCGAAGGCAGACGCTTAATGACTGAGCCACCCAGGCGCCCCTTAAACTTTTTATTATTAAGAAGAAATAATCTGTTCAAGAAGTTAGACAACAAAATAAGCATCAATTTTGTAATATTTATAGCAAAGGATTGGTATCCTTAAATAATGTTTTGAGAGTTGTGCTTTCACATAGGATAGGGAAGGTTGCAAGGGAATATTCCTCCCATGTTAACAAAAATCAAGAAAAAAAAAGTGAGATAATCTAAGCTTTTTCTGAGCCCATCAGGTGCCTGAGGCTGCAAGGCAACAGGTAAACTGAATTCAAAAGGGTAGCAAGCTCCTCTGAGAAGGGGTGAGACACTCAATCTGGGTCACCTTTGGCAGAGTGTGTGGGGGGGTGGGAAACTAGCAGCCAAAAGAATGGGTAACCAAACAACTGATACTTTGATAAATCCTTAAAATTTTAGTCCAATGTGTGTGAAAATAACAATAGAAACTCTGGGAGCCCCCCACACAAGGGAAACCACCATGAACTTTTTTCATGGACCTGAAGCAGCACTCATGAGAAAGATTGGGAGCAGGGCTAGAGATCGAATGGAGCCCCTTCAGTAGGCCAGGTGGATATGGGCCAGGGAGTGGCTACCTCTGGAGGACGAGCACAGAACCCAAAACCTTATGTTTTAAAAACATATGCCAAGCTTAACATCACAGTATTGAGACAGACTAGCACTGTATGTCCCTGAAATGATGCACTGAGAACACAGTATTACCCATGTAGTATTTCAGCCCCAAAACTCTAATCCAAATTTAATTATGTGGAAACAGATACAACTTTAGAGACATTCTACCAAACATGCGTCATGGACCCTTCAGACCTGTCAGAGTCATGAAAGGAAAAAGAAAGACTGGGAAACTGTTCTAGATTAAAGGCCACTAGAGAAATAATGCAATTAAATACAACCCATGCAGTGGATCCAACTAAATACATCCTTGTGAAATTTGTCAGAGACAAGGGAAGAATCAAGTTCTAGAATGAAAAAAACAACGATCACATTTACACAAATCAGGAACCAGAGTGGCTTTAGGCTTCTAAACACAAACACTTAGAACCCAGAAGGGAATGGAGCAATGCCATCAAAATTCAGAAGGAAAGCATTTCCAGCGTAGAATTTTAACTCCAGCCAAGTCATCAGTTAAGCATGATGGTAAAATAAAGAAATATCCAGACATGCAAGATCCCCAAAATTTATCCTTTCTCTAGAAGTCACTGAAGGATGCATTCTACCCAAGCAGGGAAATAAACCAAGAAGAAAACACACACACACACACACACACGAAATTAGAAAGCAGGAAACCCAGCATGAGATAGTGAAAGGAGTCTCTAGGATAATGGTAAAGGGAGATGCCTGGGTAACAGCTGTCCTGGAGGGCAACGTGACTCAAGAAATAGGCGCAACAAGACTCCCACAGCTATGTCCTCAGCCTCTGCACAATCTTTTTAACCTTATAACATGTTGGATGATGTGTTTTACCAAAAGGAAAAGAAACCAAGAAAAAGGACCAGAGATCCAAGAAACAAGAATTCCAACCCAAAAGAAAGACAGAGTTTCAGTGATGACAACAAATAGACATTCTAGAATGATAGTTGTATAGGAGGCCTAGAGAGAAATCAGCCTACACAGGAAGGAAATGGAGGTCTCCAGTAAGAACGTTTCCAAGAAAAATAAACTGGAATTGCTACATTATGTTACAAAACTGAACTGAGGTACTACTTAGAGGTATAGGAAGAATAAGCTATGTAACAATGAAATTTAAGGCAATTATTAACTTCAAGAAAAAGAAAATGATATTCATAATATCTATAACATTCACCTGGGAATATTTTCATTTCATAATAATGTAAACACTAAATATAGATCTAACCCAAAATTACATTATTACTGTATTAAGTATGGGAAAGGAGAAATTATCTTATGAGAAGCTAATAGATAGCGCATTACACATTTGCTATTTAGAATTCTGGAATTAAGTAAATGCCAGAAGAAACAGTAAATCGATTCTAAATTGGTTCCATCTAGAAGAGGGGAAGGAGGAGTGAGGGTGCGTGGACAGGAAAACTATGTTGTTGTCAGCCCTCTAGTTCTATTCGACTTTCCAAACTATGTGTATGTGTTATTTTGAGAACAATTATTTTTTTTTAAATCAATGATTTATCAGGTCTTGGTAAAGTTCTGTGAAATGTAATTTCACTGGTAGAGCCTTGTTATATGAGAGCATTTCAACAAATTTGAGACAAATTATAGAATTATCTTGAGAACTATTAAACTGATATTGGCTAGAGAAATAACTGAATTATGGGTACTGCTCAGAGAGAGCTCCCTGGAAGAAGCGGATCATAAGCTAGGATGATGTATGTTACAAAGAAAAAGGCCTCGGCCAAAGCCTCCGAGGGGAGAATGTGAAAATTAAACCAAGAGTTTGATTTCCCAAGGCTATCGCTCTACCTCTTTTTCAAGTGTTCCACCAAGAATGGCTCTGCCCCCATCTCCCCAGAGCTTCCCTGGGCTCCTCCGGATGATATTGGCATAGGTATGAAAGGCTTTTTTTCCCCTCAGGTTGATGGATTTATCGTCAAAGCAGGAACATTTGCTCAAAGTTCTCTGAAATGCATCATATATCCATTAGTTCAGCAATTCAAAACATGTTTCCTGATATCTAGCCTGTGTCAGGCCCAGTGCTAGGCACTGGGGAAAGGATAATAAAAATGACAAAGGTCGGGCACCTGGGTGGCTCAGTCATTAAGCGTCTGCCTTCGGCTCAGGTCATAGTCCCAGGGTCCTGGGATCGAGTCCCGCATGGGGCTCCCTGCTCAGCGGGAAGCCTGCTTCTCCCTCTCCTGCTCCCCCTGCTTGTGTTCCCTCTCTCGCTGTGTCTCTGTCAAATAAATAAATAAAATCTTAAAAAAAAAAAAATGACAAAGGTCTCTGGCCAAAGGACAACACTTTGGGAATTAGGATTCCTCCAGGCAACTAAGAGGACTGTCTTCTGCATCCACCAAACCCTCCTCTCTGGAGCATCTTAAAGTGCCAAATGTGTCCTCAGCCTGGAACAGTGAATCCCAGCAGATGCCCAGACCAGGAAGCGCAGGAAATCTACTTGCATGCACCGTGATCATGTGGAGGGTGCATAAAAGACAAACTGAAGCTTTCAACAGGAAAATTAAAATTTGTTTGTGAGCAGATAAGGCTAAAATAAAAGAGATAGCATTGAATCTAAACCATGTCCTGTGACTTGGATTTCTTTTTAAAAATTGGCCGTCTTATCATTTTCTTAGTCACCTTTTCTCTAGGCTTATTGGGGGCGTAGTCCCTCCCAGCAACCTCCATCTGCTTGGAAAACAGAATCAAGAGAATGAAGAGCCATGATGACACATCCGTCACTGGATGAAAATATTAAGAAAAAAATCAACAAATGTACTACCATTTGCATAAAACCTATTAATGCCCTCTTCAGATTAATGCAGTGAATTTTACATCACTGAGAGCAGCTGCGATCCACTGCTTCTAGTAATGAGGAGTATTTGAAACATCTGCAAATCACTGCTCCTCCTAAATGCCAAGCAGTATCATTACTTTAGTTCTCTGCAAGTAAATACTCTGATTGTTGGCCAGAGGAAGGCATATCTTTATCAAAGATTCATCTACTGGGCTCCTCTTTGCCCCAAACGCTGTTGGGTTTCTTGTGTTTCCTGTTTTTCTCATGCTAGTACACGCAGATCCATGGCACTTCCCATTTCCGATTTTTTTTTTAATCAAAACTAGTGTCTGTTCTATCCGCCCCCGGCAATCCGTAACCATTTTGAGACGTACAATCTCGGTCAGGACCTTCCTCTCTGTTATGTTGGTCCCAGCTAACGTGAGCTTTTTGCAAGGGCCAGGCAAAGCGAGCTTCGGCCCTGCTGTGCTCTACGTGTAAATAGCGAACCGAGAGGCACCCAGAGCTCTGTGGTCCGCTGTTACCGCGAGCGCACCGTGGGAGCCGCGGCAGATCGGAGGGGCAACCAGCGGGATTGGGAGGAGAGACACGGAGAAGGTGGAGAATAAGAATCATGTGTGTTCCTCGAGTGTACAACCCACATTTGAGTGACAAATGACGAGGACAACCTATAAAAACAACTAGGCGCAAGTCTACCCGAATCCATTTCCCTCCGTGTGTGTGTGTGCGTTTTCAACTAACTTTGGGAACTCGTAGACGCGGCGTCGTGCCCCTGGCAGCCTCGCCTCCACCTGGGTTTCCCGCGCCCTGCCGGCCCGCTTCCATACCTCCTTTTCCCCCAGGCTAAGGATGGAGGATCCCTTCAGCCCCTCAACTTTCTCGCCGGCGCCCAACGTCTCCGTACCTGTCTCTCCTGGCTGGAGTCTCAACTTCACTTCCGGACAGGGGACCCCAGCCCCCGGGCCGCCGCCGCCGCCGCCGCTGCCGCCGCCTCCCGGACCACCCAGCCGCGGCATCCGCCTGGTCTTCCTGGGGGTCATCCTGGTGGTGGCGGTGGCCGGCAACGCCACGGTGCTGTGCCGCCTGCGCGGGGGTGGCGGGCCCTGGGCGGGTCCCAAGCGTCGCAAGATGGACTTCCTGCTGGTGCAGCTGGCCCTGGCGGACCTGTACGCGTGCGGAGGTACCGCGCTGTCGCAGCTGGCCTGGGACCTGCTGGGCGAGCCGCGCCGGGCGGCGGGAGACCTGTCGTGCCGCTTCGTGCAGCTGCTGCAGGCGTCCGGCCGCGGCGCTTCTGCCCACCTGGTGGTGCTCATTGCCCTCGAACGCCAGCGCGCAGTGCGCCGGCCGCAGGGCCCGCCGCTGCCCGCGCGCGCCCTCTCCGCGCTGGGCTGGCTGCTGGCGCTGCTGCTGGCGCTGCCCCCGGCCTTCGTGGTGCGCGGGGGCGCCCCCTCGCCGTCTCCCGCCGCGCCCTCGGCCGCCCGCACCTGGGCGGGGGAGCGTCGCTGCCGCGACATCTTCGCGCCCCTGCCGCGCTGGCACCTGCAGGTCTACGCGCTCTACGAAGCCGTCGCGGGCTTCGTGGCGCCGGTCGCGGTCATGGGCGTAGCATGCAGCCGCCTGCTCTGCGCCTGGTGGCAGCGCCTGCCCCAGGCCCCACCGCCTTCAGCGCCCTGGTCGGCGACTCCGGGCCGAGCCCCTCCGCCCAGCGCGCTTCCCCGCGCCAAGGTCCAGAGCCTGAAGATGAGCCTGGCGCTGGCGCTGCTGTTCTTGAGCTGCGAGCTTCCCTACTTCGCCGCCCGGCTGGCGGCCGCGTGGTCGTCCGGACAGGTGGGAGACTGGGAGACCGAGGACCTGGCGGCGGCGCTGCACCTCGTGGGGGTGACCAACAGCGCTCTCAACCCCTTCGTCTACCTCTTCTTCCAGGCGGGCGGCCGCCAGCTCCTGCGGCGGCTGCGAAGGCGCCTGGGCGCAGCCTGCTGCTCGTGGGAGGGAAGAGCGGAGGACGATGAGGGGGCCGGGGGCCACCAAGCGCTTCACCGCCACCGCTGGCCCCACCCCCATTACCACCACGCTAGACGCGAGCAGCCCGAGGGGGGCGGCTTGCGCCCACCCCCGCCGCGCCCCCGGCCGCTGCCCTGCTCCTGCGAAAGCGCGTTCTAGTTGCTCGATGGCCAGACGGGTCATCTGTCGCCGCCACCCAGCCTCCACGGAACACGCGGCTGGCCCGGGTCTATCTAGATCATACCGGGCAGGAGAGTCCCAGACATTGGCCCTGAAGCTGTCCCCAGCCTACACTCTATTTCTTTCTAATGTTTACATTTCCCTACACTTTTCCAGTTTCTTCTCTCCTCTTTGGTTCTTCTCACATTTCCCAGTTTGGAGACGAGAGTTTGAGCTGCTGGGAAGTTGTAAAAAACAGTCAAAGACACAGAGTTATTTTTGCAGTTCTCTTTGACGCTCCCATAGTGTTCTGGATAAGATCGTTTGGTTTAGCTGAATTGTCAAGCTTTCATTATTTGCTTTGTTATCAAACGTTTTTTTACTTACTTTGAATCGTGTTTAAATCAAGTGTACCTTTGAGACCAGAGAATTTGCCTTTCTTTCCAGGAGGAAAATTGCCACACTGCTCTCCCTGAGGGGCCTGGAAATTGTACCAGTGATACTGTCAGAAATGTAACCATGCTGTCACCGCAGAGCTACAGAGCATTTGTAAAATAAAAACGTTACGCACAGAGCAATTAGTACTTTTTCCCCATGGAAATGTGTTCTCTCAGAAGAAAATCAGTGTGGCCTTTATTTCCAGTCTTCACTTCAGTAGAAGCCGGGGTTGTGGAGGGACACATAAAATAAGCTTCCCTTAGTCCCTTTCCAATACGCCCAGTTTCTTTAGGAAATTGTGCCTGTGCCCAAACTAGCCTCTACAGCTAAGGTGCTGTGCTCAGGTGGAGCCTCTCAACGCAGAGTCCTCAGCAAACTAGAGAAGGGAAACACCGAGTTGGTGTGTATGCGCCGGGCTCACTGTCCCAGAAGGTGCCTCATGGAGATTTGCAGCTGGGAAGAGAGCTGCACCCTCCCAATATTGCATGTCTATATAAAACTCCCCTTTTAAAAATGAAGGCAATGCCAACTGGCGTGGATTGCTGAGAACAAAGTCAAGAAGCAGATTTAATCAGTGACCTCCTCCTCTTAACTGTCCTTGGTTCTAGAAAGAAGTGGCAGCACTTATGAACAATATATCCACGTGTTTACCAGTGTCTTTCATCTGAGAATCTGGGAGCTTTCCATGATAGTGCTTCCTGTTCGTGCACAAATGCCAAACTAAGATGGAGCAAGGGGAAATGATCGCTAGAGTTCACTTGCGGAGCCAATGGTCTTGGAGGGCTTTCTTTGTTTACTTCACTGATGTATCCCAAACTCTTAAACAATGCTTGACATGTACTAGGCACTCAATACATATTTTTGAATAATTCATCATACGAGTCAGGCAAAGATAAAATGGATACAAGATTTACAAAAATCTCCACTAAGCTTGATTTACCTTTCTCCCAAATTCTGTCAAAAAATGTTAAGAGTTAAAGGTTTTCCTTCATCTTTTTAATCCTCCCCACCCTGCTTAGGATACCATGGTGTGTAATATACCAAGAATAAGTCAGCCAAAGAGAGAACACAGTTGTCTTCATGACATTATTTTTATTTGTTAGCATTTGATACTCATTAGCATTTTTATTCATTAATAAACATTAATTCCTCATTGTGTACCAAGCAATGTGTTAGGCATTGGGCATACTAAGATGAATAACACACATCTTTCCCTCAAAGACCTTATAATCATACGTAGGAGACAATCTGACAATTACTGCACAGTAGCACACATGCTTTAATAAGAGTTCCAGTCAGGATGTTGGGTTACGGAAAAAAAAAATCTGACAACCTCAGGAGACTGAAGCGGTCATTCCAATGATGCTACGAAGGACCAACTAATGGGAAGGGGGGAATGGGTAAAGGTGGGGATCAAGGCAGAAGCACGGAGAGACTCAAAATATGACCTGTTGTGTCACTTTGAATGTTCCCAACTGAGAATTTAAGACAGCTGAGTTGCTGTTTCTGTTATCTGCAACTGAGAGCACCCTAACAGAAAAATGAGTTCAGCTGGTTTAAATTTAAATTTAAAAGTCCAGTGGTAGAGCTGCTCCAACGTTGGTTAGTTGAGTAGCTTCATAACTTCATCATCAAAGACCTAGCTTCTTTTCATCTTTCTATTGCCATCCTGAACTGGTGGACTTGACATTAAGGTCCGTACCCCTTGAGGTCACAAAATGGCTGCTACGGTTCCAGGCATCACATTCATATATGACAATGTCCAGAAAAGGAAGAATTTTTATTCTATAGGAATGAAGAAACATTTCTTAGAAGTCCCAAGCAGATGTTCCTGCATGGCTCATTGGCCAGAACTATATCATATATCCATAGGTAGACCATTGCAAGGGAAATGGGGCCACCATGATGGCTTAGACATGGAGCTGAAGATAGGAGTTGCACAGTAAAGGGGTGAAAAAAAACGAGACTTCCATTTTTTCTTTTAAGAAAAGAAGGGGAAATGCTTATGGGAGGGCAAGACTAAACTTTTATACAATTGCCAAATTGTTAGGTTGATTTTTATATAATCTGTTAGAGATTTTCATCTGTGCCACCTAGAAATTATAAGAAATCTCCATCTGGGTCAAAAACACAGAATACATATTCATGTAGTTAATTTGAAATTAAACTGTATTTTCCCAAGATTTTGTGGAAGAGTTGGTTGAGCCCAATTCATAGTAAAATACTTCCATAGCTAAGGAACTTCCTCTAATCTTAACTAAATCTGACACTTGAAGGTAGATCTAGGTGACTTGGTTCCCATCTTTAGAGGCATTTGTAGGTTAAGAAATTTGAAACATCACCTCAGAATTTGATCCCCAGAACCTACATTGCTATAGACAGCTCAAAGATTCAGTTCTGTCCCCATCAAGGAAGCCCCCAAAGGTTATTTTAAATTTAGGCTCTTGATTGAGTGGGACATACCATTCAAACTTCACAGCAAAGGAATGTGAACAGTTGACCCTGAACTTGATCTCTTTTCTAGGTATCACCTAAATAGAATATGACTAGAGGAGAAACCAGACCACATATTTGGAGTTTGGGAGGAATCAAATAACATATCCTCACCCACTGCACACTTCCCCTTGGAGTTAGATTTTAACTAGGCTGTCGCACACAGGCCTAGATTGTAGGACTCCAGGAGCCACTATTCATAGAGATGGCAATGTAAATGTCACCACCAGAACTTTAAAGCCTAAATACAAAGAATTCTATATATTTTTTTAAAAAAATAACTGGCTGCATGGTAACATACAGCTAAAATAGGTAAACATGACCTATTACATAATTTGAAGCAGAGAGTATGTAGGAAACAGCCAGGAGTGGAACTAAAATCACAATTAGTGACTAGCTATAACTCATTTGCTAAAAATAGAATAGTCAAGCTGATTTTTGGAAGAGGAGGTAGATTTTTTTTTTAAGCTTCCTAGGAAAGGAAGCTTCCTGGGAAACACAAAATCAAGTCAAAAAGTGGAGCAGTTTCCCTCCCATTCCTAAAATGTTCTGACTTGATCAAAGAGAAGATATTATAATGAAAATGAATCGTCTAATTAAATTAAACATATTTTGCTGAGTTGTGAGGCAGTATTATGAAAAGAGCAGTCTTTAGAGCCTACAGACCTGGACTTGAATTTCATCTCTATCCTTAGTAGCTGTGTGACTTTAGGCTGTTTGCTGAATCTTTCTGAGTCTTGGTTTTCTTTTTTCTTTTTTTTTCCTCTTTCTTTCTTTCCTCTTTTTCTTTCTTTCTTTCTTTTTCTTTCTTCTTCCTTTTAAGTCTTGGTTTTCTTATCAGTAAAAATGGGGTTTATATTATCTACTTCATAGAATTGATGTATGTAAAAATGTAAAATACTTGATGGGCGGCAGAATCCTGTCAGTCTGTCTCTTCAGATTCACCCTGGTACTCAATATATGATAGTTATTATTATTTTCTTTTTTTTTTTAAAGATTTTATTTATTTATTTGACAGAGAAAGACACAGCGAGAGAGGGAACACAAACGGGGAGTGGGAGAGGGAGAAGCAGACTCCCCGCCGAGCAGGGAGCCCGATGCAGGACTTGATCCCGGGACTCCAGGATCATGACCTGAGCCGAAGGCAGTCGCTTAACCAACTGAGCCACCCAGGCGCCCCTGTTAGTTATTATTATTTTCTAACACTGGGTGGTGAGGGATAAAATCTAGTTGAGTAATATTACATGAAGGCAAGCAAGGGATCTTGGGGAATCAATCTATGGAAGATTAATGCAACAACGGTGGCACATAATAATAGGGAAGTTGGGCCTTACAGAAGGTATACTGTGCACAGTAACTGTTGACTGTCTTCCTGGCATCCGTTTCTCCTTTTCTAACAGGACTCAGATTCTTGTATCTAATGCCTCTTATGAGGAGTCAAGTGCTTTGAGGGAAGTTCTAAGACTGGATCTTAATTAGTCTAAGCACATCAAAGTAATTTCACTCCCCTTACCTCCACAGCCTGCTCAGGAATGGTGATGTGATCCAGTTAAGACCAGTGAGATGTGTTGCAGGGCTAGGGGAGTTGCTGAGGCTTCTAGGAAGGAAGTCCTTAACTCTTCTGAGAAGAGTCATGAGCCCAATATGCTCTCTCCCGCTCTCTCCCAATGAAGGTAAATGAGGGAGCATGTAGTGCTCCTGACTGCCGGCAGCCCACCTCTGACCATCGGAGGCACCAGCCAGAAGATGAAAACAACACTATGCATATGGCAGAGTGGAGAGATGAACTGAGGTCCTTAATGACCTCACTGAGCTGTCAGGTCAAACACCACAGGCATGCTTATTGGACGTCCATTTTCTTATTGTTTAACGCAGTTGAGCTGGATTTTCTGTTATTTGTGACAGCAAGCATTCTCTAATTGAAGAAGTTTGGCAAGAAAAAGAGTCTCATTTTAGCTTACTGCATGTTCTTTATCAAAGAAATAAGAACATTCCAAGTGTACTTTTATTTAGTCCATCAGCCAGTATGTATTGAAGAACCATACTGGACACTATATTGAGCATAGTGGGGCAAAGGGAAGAAAATCAAAGATGTAACTCTTGTATTTAAAAAATTTGTATTCTATGAAGAACTATGACTTTCATGGTAAGGACTTTAATGAGAAATCTCAACCTACGATTATTAATGTTATAGGACATTCTTTGCAAATTCTTACCATTGGTGACATGACTGATTCATTCATTCATTCGTTTGTTGGGTATTTATTAAAGATCCATCATGTGCGAAGTACATATGAACTTATATATAGATATAGATATATCACTTATCATAGACATACATTCCATTTAAAATTTTGGGTGGGAACTTAGGACCAACTATTACTGGTTGGCCAAACCTGGAATTGACAACCACAAAATGGGTAGGAGTAATTACATAATAGCTTCTAGTGAATCACTCTTCTTGATATCCACCCTTGTGTAATCTATTCCCACAGAGTCTGGGCTTGGTCATGTCACCTACTTTGGCAGTGGTCATCAGAAGATCGTTCACAAGCAGGGTATTGAAAAGCACATACACATGGGGCTTGCCCTCTCAGAAGAGCTGCCCTAACATCACCATGGCACGAAGAAGCCAAGAATGAAAGAGCATATGGAGAGGGAGGCCCAGCTACTCAGCCGTCGCAGCTAAGCCCAGTTCCCAACTGACTCTCCAGCTACATGCAGCCACATGAGTGAGCCCAGGGGAGACGAACAGAGAACTGCTGAGCTAACCCACAGACCTGTGAGAAACAAGAATTCACATTCATTAAGTTTGGGCTTTGGTTTGTTTTGCAGCAATAGATAACTAAATCATGTCAGAGTAGTAAAATGGTGAGTAGTAAAATGGTGTTGGATACATTAAAAATGGAAGTCAAATGACCCAGATATCAGAACATAGGGGTTCTAGTCTTCCACCACATGTCAAATTGGGATATTTAACTGCTCACCATGTGATTTGATGAGACTTCACACCAACTTGAAATGCAGACAACCCCAAGGGGAATATCAAGCTCAAGGGAAAGAGTTAACCCTTTTTCCATGTGGTGAAATCTACTCCCAAACCCTGGCAGTTCTGGGTATGGTTTTATTAAGGTACTAATGTGTGCCTTACAGGGGCACCTGGGTGGCTCAGTCGTTGGGCGTCTGCCTTCAGCTCAGGTCATGATCCCAGGGTCCTGGGATCGAGCCCCGCATCGGGCTCCCTGCTCAGCGGGAAGCCTGCTTCTCCCTCTCCCACTCCCCCTGCTTGTGTTCGCTCTCTCGCTGTGTCTCTCTCTTCGAATAAATAAATAAAATCTTTAAAAAAAAAAGTGTGCTTTACAAAATACCCATAAGATATATAATAAAACCATAATAATGATAGCTAAAATTTATTAATTTTTTTTTTTTAGCAGTGGGCAGCAAAGTTTATTGAGCAATAGTACTGAGTGATATTACAAAGCTCCCGAAGAGAGAGGGGACCCAAGAAGGTTGCCCTAAATAATTTCTATGAAGCTTGGCACTTTACAAGCATCAATTCAATTAATCCTTACAACAACAACTTAAAGTGATATATCATAATCCTCTCCATTTTATAGATGAGAAAACTGGGGCTAAGGATAACTTGCCAAGGGTCAAACAGCTAGTAAATGGCAGAGGTAAAGCTGTGAGGGGTTCATCATTGTTGTTGGTGTTGTTTTGTCATTTGAACAGGTAACAGCCAAGAAGTTCATCCAAGACTAAGATACAGGTCTTACTTTATGTAAGATGTGTCTGTTAGAGCTGCATCCTGGACACAGAGTGTGAGGTGGGAGAGAATGTGTTAGATTAAAAAAATGGCTACCTGAAGAATTAAATGTGTTTTAGAAAAACTAAAATTATATCAGAGAGTTTCATCATTTTAGCCTCCAAATTATCCAAGTAAAGAAATGACTTGCTAGGAATGGAGGAGACTGCCAGCTATTCACCAAAATCCATTTTCCCCTTCTTATGTGGCTGCTCAGCCAGGAACTACATTTCCCAGCCTCCTTTGCATCTAGTTAGAGCCATGTGACTATGTTCTCAGCAACAGAATGTGAACAAAAGTGACATGGATGGTCTCCAGACTTGGGTCTTAAAACATAGGGCTTGGGCTGGGCTCCTCCATGTTGTCTTTCCCCTTCCTGTTGGCTGGAGAATATGATGTGACAATCACACAATCTAACAATGATCAGGGGTTTAGCCATGCAGATGAGGACAACATCCTAGAGGGTGGCAGAGCAACAAGATGAAAGGAATCTGGGTCCTTTCCAGATCTTGTGGGACAAAGACAGCCTAAAATGGGTAGAAGATTATGTGAGAGAGAAATATATTTCTTTTTTTTAAAGATTTTTATTTATTTGACAGAGAGAGACACAGTGAGAGAAGGAACACAAGCAGGGGGAGTGGGAGAGGGAGAAGCAGGCTTCCCACTGAGCAGGGAGCCTGATGCGGGGCTCCATCCCAGGACCCTGGAACCATGACCTGAGCCGAAGGCAGATGCTTAACGACTGAGCCACTCAGGTGCCCCGAGAAATAAATTTCTTTAGGCCAGTGAATTTTGTGAGTCTCCTTATTACAGCTAGTCTTTATCTCAACTTATATTTTGAGGTTGTATTAGATTAGACTAAGGGATGACTTTGCTTCTCATTTTTTGTTCCACAGGGCTTCTGTGTTTGCAGAGGAGCTTGGTGTTAATTTGGATGGACCAAGTCTAGAATGTAACTCTTCAGAGGCTTGAGGAAGGACCCTAGGCCCAAAATGTCTGAACCAAATCATGCCTGTGAGAAGTCTTTTTTTTTTTTTAAGATTTTATTTATTTATTTGAGATAGAGACAGAGGTAGCAACAGAGATAGTGAGAGAGAGCATGAACTTTGAGGAGAGGGAGAAACACGCTCCCCACTGAGCAGGGAGCCCTAGGTGGGGCTCGATCCCAGGATCCTGGGATCATGACCTGAGCCGAAGGCAGACGCTTAACCAACTGAGCCACCCAGGCACCCTGGGATGTCATTTGCCCCAAAGGATGTCACTTAACCTTAGGAAACAGTTTTTGTTTTAAAAAAAAAAAAAAATCCAGAAGTTGAGTATGTTAGAGAAACCCAATGCCCATGGACATCAGTACAAGACCTGGCATCAAAAATGGAGCAGGCTCTGTGGTTGTCCACAGTAACATTGACTATTCTCTTGCCTCACTAAAAAAAATCCTAATTTTGTCCAGGACTAACATGTCCTAGTTATCTATTATTATGCAACAACCTATCCCAAATTTTGTGCTGTAAAATAACCACCATTTAATTACACTTAGGGATTTTGTGGGTCAGGACACAGACAGAGTATAGGAGGGCTGGCTTGTCTCTCTTCCTTGATAACTGCGGCCTTAATGGGGGAAGACTCAAATGACTGGGGTCTACAATTTCCTGGGAGCTTCTTTACTCATATGTCTGCTGCCTTGGCTGGAATATTCAAAAGTGGGGCTCATCAGGAACTACTGACTAGAGTCTCTAAACATGGCCCTCCATGTGGCTTTGACTTTCTTACTGCATGATAGCTTTAGAGCAAACTTCTCCTAAGGCAGCTCAAGTTTTCAAGAACAAATGTTCTAGTGAGCAAGGTGGAAGCCACATGGCTTGGTATGGCCTTGTCTCATAAGTCATACAGATTCCTCTGTACTCTACTGGTTGAAGCAGTCACAAACCTGCCCAGATTTTAAAGGTGTAAACCCTACCTTCTAATGGAAGAAGTGTCAAAGAATTTGGTGTCCTATTTAACAACTGCCACTCCACCCATCAAGGAAGATAACCCTCCCCACAGTTCTGGGATATATCTAAGTCAACCATGGTCATCCCATTCTGCCTGGTTGATTGGTTCTGTACAATGAAACTAGAGGTAAGGGCTTCTGGAAAAGGTTTCCTAACTTTAAGTAGGAGATATCGGTAGAGGCAATAATTTCTCTTCCTCTGCATGGTGTAGTTTATAGATGTGATGTAAAACTCTCTTAGCCATCTTGTAACCCACAGAGGGGAGATAACCTTAACAGAAGGCCAACATCATACAGCTCAAAGAATGGAAAGGTAAAAATCCCAAGTCTCTGATTATGTAGTTGAGCAGCTGAATTAACCAAAGTTGGAGTCGTCCAACCTCAGACTGTCTCATGTGAAATAATAAATTTCCTCATTGTTTAATCAGTTTGAGTTGTTGTCTTCTCTAAAGCCATCTAAGTGGATATAAGGAATGTATTAGTCAAGGTTCTCCAGAGAAACAGAAACAATAGTGTGTGGGTACACATATATTTATTTATCATAAGGAATTGGCTCACGCAATTATACAGGCTGAGAAATCCCACAATGTGCTGTCTACAAGCTAGAGACCCAGGAGAACTGGTGGTGCAGTTCCAGTTGGAAAGCAGGAGACCAATGTCCCAGCACAAACAGTCAGGCAGAGAGAGGGAATTCTCCCTTTCTTCAGTTTTGTGTTCTGTTGTTCTTTTGTTCTACTGAAGCCCTCAATGGATTAGATGATGCCCAGACATATTGGGGAAGGCAATTTATTTTATTTAGTCAGGCAACCAATTCAAATGCCAATCTCATCCAGAAACACCCTCACAGACATACCCAAAAATAATGTTTAACCAAATACCTGGGCATTCCTTGGCCCAGTCAAGCTGATACATAGAACTGACCATCAGGAGATACTACATAGGGTTTCCTTATAACTTCACCCCAGATAGGAATTGTCAATTATGCCTGCAAATTTTTGTTTCTCTCTCTTCCTGAAAGTGCTCTAAGCCATCTACCATTTCACCTAATTCTTTAAGCATGGAAGGATACAGTTGATTGAGAATTTAGCCTGGATCATCCAGAAGGTAACACTAAAACAAAGGATGCTAGACATTCAAGAACCACTCTATAAGCTGTGAACTTCATTCCTCTGGCCAGTGAAGTCACACCACTATGTTAAAGAGTATTAGAACTGCTGCACTGTAGATGAGGTAGCAAACATGTAGCAAACATTCCTCAGCTAGCTGGATGGAGTTTTTTGAGGGCATCCTGAATTTTTAAAAAAGATATGTATTCTTCACTGAGCATTTATCATTACTGCATATTTTTTCTTAAATGTAGCCACTGAAAGCCTGACCTAAGCCAACATGTTCCAGAGTATACTTTGCGAAGCAACAGATGCTTCCATATTAATATATCATAAAGGAAAAAAAAAGAGTTTCAGAGTTAAATGTTTAGAACACTAGGTTAAATAGATCTCTTTTTAGTTTTTTATTATAAAATACATAGAAATGTTGAAGAATAATACAAAAGAACACCCACATATTCACCATTGAGATTCAACAGTCATTAACATTTTGCCATCTTTCCTTTTATACATCTCTATATATTTTGCTGTTTTTGAATAACTTGGAAATTAGTTGCAAACACGGTATCATTACCCTTCATCTCTGAATACTTGAGCATGCATCTCCTAAGACATTCTTGCATGACCACCAGAGCATTACCACACTTAAGGAAGTTAATGATTCCCTAAAATCAGCTAATACTCAGTCCATATTCAAATTTTTCCTTTGGTCCTCAACATGACTTGAATATTTTCCTTTTGAGCCAAAATCTAATTACAGTGTACACTCTGCCTTTGATTGTTATGTCTTTTTAGTTTCTTTTATTCCAAAAGAGCCGCCCTGACCTTTTAAAAAAAGGTATTGTGTTTTTTGAAAAGACCATGCCAGTTGTCTTGCAGAATATCCCACATTCTGAATTTTTCTGAGTACTTCCTTATGATAACTTCTATTTGATTCCTCTCTTCCCAACCAGGTTTCTTGAAAGCAGGACCTCTCAGAGCCTTCAATATGCTAAGTGCAAAACAACCCTCCAAGTGAACTCGTTTTAGGAACCTCTGCCCTCTTCGAAGGCATTTCGAAGTAACCCTTTCTTTGGGAACTGTCCCCACTTTCAACACACACACACACTCACACACACACACACACAAACACACGGGGCTTCCAGCAGTCACATATGGACTTTGTAGCCTGACCTCTGGGGCTAGTCCATTAGAACCATCTCCTTGAAGACTAATACAGATTTAAGGGAGAAGAAGACTAGGAAAATCAGGACAAAATACGCAGTTTAGGTGAGTTCAAAAGTGATACCAAAAGTAGGATATTGGTAATGCCTACACTTCGAGGGAACAGGCAGTAGAAATGTGTTGAGTTGGGGCCCTAGAGCAGGCACAACCCAGATGACACACTAAAGTCAAGGCAGCTTGGACAATACCAGAGCAAGCATGGGTCTTGCTTAGATGTTGGTTGATGTCATGGAAAGTTAGCTTCTCTCAGGATCGTCCAACTGAAGGAAATTTTGTTTTGCACAGTGCCTCTTTTGGGAAGATCCAGGGGGAAAAAGTCTAGGCTAGAAAGCAAGGACAAAGTTAAAGGAAGGAAAGAAGGCACTCAGTTTGGCAAAGAGTGCATATGGCAGATAAAGAGACCAACCTAAGCAGCAAGTTAACCTGTTAGAAACTCACCTAAGACTTCCTAGAAGGAACAGGGGCACAGCGGAAGGGACTGAAGCATCGAAGATATATTCTACCATATATAGGCAAAGCCCAGAACATTCCAGAGATGAGGTAAGGCAATAGTTTTGAAGAGTATGTGGCAGAGGTATTTTTGCTCCCTAAGGCCTGAGGAAACCGGATTCAGAAGCATCAATAGCAGTGTCAGAACTATGCCACAAATTGATACCCCAGGTGGAGTAAAGGTGAGGAATACTGGGGAATCATCCCTGGCAGCATTTTGTATGAACCTAATCAATTCTATGACAAGATGAGGAGAAGTCAGACACTGTGTCAAGACTTAAAATGCTGCTCTCAAGAAATGTGGAGACCCTGACACTAGACAGAGACACTTTTAATGCAGCACACACATGCCAGAAACACTGGGCTCAGCAGAGTGTTAGATAGGACCACACAGTCCTTACCCCTTGGCCTCATGTGAAGGGAACTTCAAGTAGACTAACACTCCTGGACTCTCTCCAGTGTTGGGGTGAGAGGGGCCAAATTAAAAACAAAACAAACAACAACAGTCGAAACCAAAACATTCTCCCTGTTTGGGTTCTAAACCAATGTCTAGGGAGAAAATGAGGTTCAGAGATTAAATCCTCTTGCAGGTTAAAGCCCAAAGATAACAAAATCCAAAGAACTGCAGTTCAAAAATCAAAATTTCCTATCTTGTATGAAAAAATCAAAGACCTCCTTGATTGCTAATTCCACGTAGCCTCTGCTGGAGAGCCCCCTGAAGCATGGGGGATTTGTGGATCCTTCCTTCAGCAGCGGTAGCTGCTCATCGTGAAGAGATACTCCTTTAGGACCTCTGCGGTTCTATTTGTTCAATTCCCATTTTATGATGACCCTCACTCTTTTAAAGAGTTCAAAGTGTTAACAGGAAGCAGAACTTTATTGCAGCACTGGTTCCTCACCCACCTACGTAACTTAGGAACCAAACCACCCCCCACTCCTAGAACAAATGCCAAGCAAAACTATACTCTGAGAACCCAGTACTTGGTATCACCAAAGACTCTCTAGAAGACGCTTAGGATATGAGATAAGAAATGTGCTTGATCTTGGCTTCCCCAGGATGGATGCCAGTTGGTGGATGCAGGTGGTTCAAATCTACAACCTGTGAGGTAAACTCAACTGGGAGAAATCCACTCATAAAAGGTTAATTTGGCATCATGTTTAGCAACTCTGGGCATGAGAAGAAGATCCATTTATGCATTTACCTGAGACAGAGTCAGTTGAATTTGCCTTCTTACAAGTTTAGAAATTTTCAAAGATGGAGGTCCCTGTCTCTTTCTCTTCTTACAGATCAAAAATCTCTTCATTGTCATTTCCATTCTGAGTCCTCCCACTTAATTGAGCAGGGCCTCTATGTTGGGCAATGGAGCTCTCGTGGAGCATGGATTTTCAGTCCTGTGCCTCAGTGACTGCTTCCAGCGACTTTGGCTAAGCAATCTGCCTCTAGGTATGCTTTTTCCAGTACCATCTGGACTCAACGAGATGGTGTGGAGTGACTTTGAGCATGTGACATCTACACGAATCCAAGGCTAGTTCTGCCATGCTTCCCTTCCTGGGCCAGAATGCAAATGGAATTTGCAGCAGGCCAGGCAGTGCCCCCTACCCATGCTGTCATGGACAATTTCCAGTTAGATACTCATTAGCGCTCTGTAGCAGGCACAGAGCTCAGCCACCCTGCAGTTTAAATGTAGCTCAGGGTAGATCCAGGTCACAGTGGGCAGGAGGGGGAGGCTCTCTTCAAGAAAAAGGATACAAAATAACAAATTTAAAAAATTAGGTATGAAAGTGAATACTCAGAATGTGCAAATAATTACAAAAAATACAAATATTAAAAACCAAACATAATAACAAATAGTTATTAATTGCTAGACACACCACCATCATACTTTTTGCCTACAATTTTTGTCTCCCTACTCTTTACTCATCCCTTCACATAATAACAATTTTAAAATATTTTACATAAAGAGAATAGAAAGACAAGTGGATCTTTCTTATAGCATAGTTAATCTTTTTTTTTAATTGGCAGAGAGCATAAAACAAATGGTAGTCTTAGTATAGGTTTGTGTACTTATAGACATAGGAATTATGATACATTCCATTTCATGTGCTTCCCATCAAGAAAGATATATGAATTTATAGTTTATAGGCTGTATTACTGAGTGCACCCCATGTGTACTGTCTATGAGAACAGAATCCTATGCTTGCAATTTTGCCAAAAAGTCTAATGACATGAGACAAAATTTTCCATAGCATAGTTTCTGGCTCTACCTGTTTAAATCTTATTTCTCCTCCAAGACTTCCATATTGCCTGGGGCAGACACCACAGCCCACACTCACACTTTGATAGAACCCTGGCCTGTGTGCTAGCATATGAGGAGAGTCACCCCAGTGGGCACGGGGAGGATTTTTGGAGGCTGTTTTTACACTGGGACGGCCAGCAAAAACTTAACTATACACCACAATTGGCTGCAAACCATATAAATATATCCCACCAAACACAAATTAAATACATTTCCAACTCAAATGCCTCTTAGCCAAATCCCCAAAATGCCTGCGTGACAGAAGGAAAAGAGACAATGGCCTTCACCCACTGAAGTTAAGTCATCTTACTTTTGCACGTTTTTACAAAAATAGAGGACAACTATTCCTTTTCCTCTTCTCTTTCCCTCACAAACAATTCAGTCCTAAAGCCAGTAGGGAGGACAGGGCAGGGTAGACACCTATGCTGGCTCGGGGGTTGAGGGGACACAGAGTGGCTTAGAGAGGACAGACAGAGGCCAAGTGGGGTAGATGGCAACGTGGTGGTATAGTGAGTCTCCTTCAAGCTGAGTGAGAAGGGGAGAGAAGTGCAGCCCTACAGCGGCTCCAAATCCAGTCTGTGTGAAGTTCCTGCCAAAGACACATAATCTGAATCTCATCATAAAGACAGGTCAGCCAAACTGCAGTTGGGGGACAGTCTACAAAATATAGGACCTATAATCTTGGAAAATGTGAATGTCAGGAATGTTAGTGAAAGACTGAGAAACCATCCCAGACAAGGAAGCAAAACAGACATGACAACTAAATCAACTTGATTCTGAACTGGATTTGAGGATTAGATGTCAGGGTAACTTCCTGATTCTGAGGGCTGTATTGTGGTTATGCAGAAGAATGTCCTTGTTTGCAGGAAATACATACTAAGGCATTAGGGGCTGATGTGGCACCCGATTAGCAGCATACTTCTAAAATGGCTGTTTCGATCGAGTTCCCTGTACTACTTTTGTGTAATTTTGTGTGCTTCCGAATTATAGTAAAAGGATATAAAGGATGACCGTGGGAACACATTAGTAGAGCTGCTCAGGACCTTGGAAAGGGCCCACACATGTGAGGGGATCTGAAGCTTATGTTTCATTAACTTCACTATCTCTAATTGCAGGAAATATTATTCCGTAAATACCAAAAGACATTTTTCCTGTAATTTAATCCTTGCCTTAGCTATGCCTGCCTTCTGAGGTCTTTCTGGCCTTCTTACCTTTGCTGAGAATGAACGTGGTAGAATGAGTATGTTCCCAACACGCTTCAAGGTCAAGGAGCAGCAGCCTGCACCCTGAGACCCACATTACCGAAGGCCCTTCGCTGGGCCCACGGAGCTCTGTGCCTACTTTGTTTAGCCTGGCTAGGTACTAATGGCCAGCATTTTGCTTGAGGCTCACTCCTGACAACCTGGTGTTCACTGACCATGCTCCCTTCTCCACTGCCTACTCACGGTCAGCATGTATATCATTTGCTTGATGCCCAGGACTTGGAGTTCCACTCGGAAGATAAAATTCACAGTGAGCAAGAAATCTTAAAACCTCCAACCTTCACTCCTTTTTTTTTTTTTTTTTTTTTGTATGCTCAGCTCAGCCTTTTCCTTCTCCTTTCTGCAAAACTGTGTGCCTAATTAGAGTACAATCTGGTCCATCCTCTCAAGATGGACAGCTCTAAGGCAGAGGGCAGCAATTTGGGCATATAAACTTAATTCCGGAGATGTTAGCAAATCCATTTGGCTGCACATTTAAGCTATCCCAATCTAGATTTTTATTGTTAAATGAAGTTTACACTTCTATCTCTTACTGTATCTCTCAGTTGGTTCCAAACTCAGGCAGGGAAAAAAAAGGGAGGGTGTTTTTTATTGGGTCCTGTTAAAGGTCAACACACATAAAAGATGATAGCACCTTCCAGAGTGGTGACAACAAATAAAGAAAAGCAGCACAATAATTTGAAGTATACCTTAGGAAGTAGAATTGACAGGACTCGGTGCTGGATTAGATATGGGGGGATACTTACAGGGGTCTCTAAGACCATATCATGTTTGGGGATTCACTAGAATGACTCATGCAATTCATTATATAGTTCCTCTCATGCTAAGATTATTATATGATATTATAAGGATACAAAGCTGGATAATAAGGAAAAAGGACACAGGTGGAAAATGGAAGAATCCAGGTGCAGGCTTCCTTATGTTCTCTCCCTCTCTGGAGGGGTAACACAGAGCTCACTCTTTTGCCAACAATGAAAATGCCGAAAAAGGTGTGCAATGTTTTTGCCCAGGGAAGCTCGTTAAAGACTCAACACCCAAAGGTTTTTATTGGGAGGTGGTCATATAGGCACCCCTGCCTAGCACGTACCAAAGTTCTAGACTCCCAAAAGGAAAGCAGGTCATGGTCAACATAAACCATATTGTTTGTACAAACAGTTTAGTCACAGTGAGGCATCCTTATTATTTAGGGAAAATCTTGTATCAGTGTAGGGAACTATTTGCCAGCCAAATTCCCAGATGCCAGCCAGGGGCCAACCTTACAAGCAGAGCTTTATAAGGACAGCAGTCCTTAGGTCAGCTATGTCAACTCTTTTCTGCACAGGAGAAGTGAGAAAAGGGCAGATGTGAGTATGGCATCCAGGCTTCTCCCTTTAGCATGTAGATGAACAGAGTTGTCACTTAGGGAGATGGAGGGAACAAAGGAAGTATAGGTTTACAGGAGAACATTAATATTTCAATCTTGAACACATAAAACTGAAAAGCAATGAGATGTCAGGTTAAATTATGCTTTGGTGCAATCATAAACCACCTCAGAATTTCAGTGGCTTAAACATAACAACTGTTTATTTCTCACTTTTTACATATCTTTCATGGCTTGGTGGAAGGTAGTCACTGGTCTCTGTTCCATGTGGTAACTCAGGGACCCAGGCTAGTAGAGGTCCACCATCTAGAATGTCTGTGGTTGTGACAAAAAAAAAAAAAAAAAAGAGGGAGAGAGAGAGACACTGGAAAGGTGGAATAGGAGCTCTTCGATGCTTCAATCTAGGAGTGACACATGGCATATTCGCCCACTACCCACTGGCCAAAAGTAGTCACAGTCACTATGGGAAATGTGGGGTAGCAGATGGGATATTTGGTGAACACCATTGTTTCTGCCACAATATCCAGGTAGGAATGTCACATAGGTATCCACAACAAATGAATATCATGGAGACTTCCAGTTAGAAGTCATTAAGCAGATAGGTTGTATTTAAAGCCACCCTCACTTTCTCATTATCTGAATCCCACTAGCCTAATAAGAGCAGTGTTGTCAACCTTTGCTGGTTTGAAAGAACAGGAAATCCAGAGTGGTTGATACTCTTCAAACCTACCTGTAGTGAAACTATCAGCACATTGATGTCTTCATTAGCTCACAAAGAGATTATAGTTTAGGATTGAAGGTAGGTTTTGAATGTCTCTAAGAGGAAGGGTTTGGTCCCCCAAAAGCCTGCCTAGACACAGCCTGATGCTCAGAGCAGATGAGAGGGGCTCACAAAGGTGAGAAGGGACATTTAAAACTATTTTTAGACAAAGACACTGATGAGCAAGTTCACAGAGGAAAAGTTGTTTTCCGTGGTAAGTAATAAAACTCATGCCAGGGCTACCACTAGGTGTCAATAGTAGGAAAGGAAAAGATGAAAGAAAAAATGGAGGAAGGTTCTAGAGGAAGATGCAGATTGGTTCCAAGGAGAGAAAAGGTAGAAAGTGTCTCCACACTCCCCCTAAAGTTTTCCAGGCATTTCATATTATTACATAATTAACCCCATTAATACCTTAGGTGGAGATAAAAGACACTTTGCATTTCTCTCTCTCCCTCTTGTGTATTTATAGATGCATAACAACTGAGGTCTTCAGTTTATTAGAAATCAGATTTAAGGTCAATGAATCTAAGATATGTCTCATTTTAATGCCCAAATTATGCCAAGGCAAGAAAGGACTTTTCATTAGAAACAGCAAACCTTATTTAGTCCTTCCATGGCACAAGCTAAAGACTGCTAGTACCCTCCATGTGCCATAAAATAATTTGCATGGTTAACAGACAATGTAAATTATAATAAGTCCAAATATATTTTATTATCACTTTGGTAAAGCAGTTCATCAAAACTAGATTGTTGGTTTTTGCTTGGATCAGTGAAATAAATGGCCAAAAGGGAAATTATCCCATAAAATATTACTATCACCCTAAAACTATTGAACAGAATAGAAATCAAAAGAAACTAGCACTGGAGGTAAATCCATTATTTGGGGTTTCTCAAATTCTTATATGTTGAGGCTTATAGAAAAAATGGTATTTGCATGGCACACTGAGGTAAATGGACAAGGCCCCTAGGTTTCAGCTGCCTGAGACCCATTGGGCCACTCTAGGATCTGAGATCAGTATTTAGGATATTAAATATAGATCGTGGTTTTCAACCTCGAGTTCACACTGCAGTCACTTGGGAAGTTAGAAAAAATATCAGCGGGAGGCCTGCTTCTCCCTCTCCCATTCTCCCTGCTTGTGTTCCCTCTCTCACTGTGTCTCTCTCTGTCAAATAAATAAATAAAATCTTAAAAAAAAAAAAAAGCACAGCATTAGAAGACAGTCAAGGACACTTCTTAAAAACATTCCAGATTCAACTTGCTTCCAGCTTTGAACACAAGAAGGAAGTGGGGTTTTGTTTGTTTCTTTTTAACTCGGAAAGTGCAGGAAAACAGTTGCAATGTTCAAAAAATTAAAGTGAAAACCAACCACCACCTCCAATGCAACCACTGTTAAGTTTTTAAAAAGATTTTTTATAAAAAGCTTATGTACAAACATACCTATTTGTATCTTGAGAAATAATTTTTATTTACACTAAAGAATTGTGTATCGTATACTTTCCTTTTTAACATTCAATACATTCATGAAATCTGGTCTGTGAGTATATGGCCACAAAGTAATTCCCATGTCCACACTGTATTTTATTTTACCATCCTTCCCTCTTACTGATCACTTCAGCTATTCTTATTCTTTCCTTGCAATAAGCATCCTTATACATGGATTATATGCATCGTGAGGAACTTTTGGAAATTTTTTTATTAGGTAAATTCCTGAGAGTGAGATTGGTGCGTGCATTTAAAATGTGTACAAGGGGCGCCTGGCTAGCTCCATTGGAAGAGCCTGAGACTCTGGATCTCCAGCCCCGCATTGAGTGTGTAGATTACATAAATAAGCAAATAAACTTAAAATGTGGATAAATGTTGTGAGATTAACAAACATTTAAAAATAAATAAATAAATGCCACCTACGTTTGTCAAGCACTTTTACGACTATCAGTTCAGAGGTCGCAGCAGAGCACGTTTGGGGGGGGTCATCAGCCTGCAGTGCCACAGAGACAGTCTCCAAGGCCAGCAGCTCTCGGGTCACGTGGGCGACTTCGCCCCGCCCCGCGGAGAGGCTCCGCGCGGCGGTCAGAACCTTGGCTGGCGCGAGAGCGTTACGCGGATTCCGCGGCTGGCCGGTCTTGCGGAGGCGGGGCGAGGAACTCGAGGAAGGTAAGTCCTGTTCTCGCGCGGGGTTGGGCGGGGCTCGCGAGCGCCGCTGCTTCCGGCTGGACGGCCGGCCTGAGCTCTGGCTTCCGGCGGCGGCGGCGGCGGCGGCGGCCTGGGGGAGTCAAGGGGCTGTTGTCGGTCTTTGCTCCCGGCTCTTCTCAGGAAGGGCACGCGTTCGTTAACCGTTAACCTCCGGGCAGGCTTCCGCCCAGTTACAGCGAGGCCCGCCGAGCTTGTTCACCTTTGAGTCTGGACCCACGCGGGACCCGCCTCCTGGGTGGGGCAGGAGGGGCGTTTTTAAAAACCTAGCTTTCCCGGCATTTGTGCGCGCTAAACCGGCCACGGGGTTTCTGCAGCCCCGGCCGTCGTAGATATTCCTCTCCCGAAGTCTGCAGGTGGAGCAGTCCACCGCATCAGGACAGCCACGCGTAGACTGTGAGACTGTGCTTGTGGTTCCTGAGCGCCTCTCCGTGTAACTACCGTAGACCGTCATTACTAAAATGTTAAATACAGCTTGAAGTCATGCGTTGATAAATTGTCGGAGCTGGAAGGACCTTAGAGATGACAGCTAACATGATTGGAGCGTTTCCCGCGAGCGGGTCCTGCTCTAAAACACTTGATGTATGGTGAAGCATTTATTCCTCACCACAGCCTCTGTGGCCGACCTTTTTTACATGCAGACTGCAGCACAGCAAGATTAAGCAACTTGCCCCAATTCACACAGCAGGGATACAAACCCAGATGAACTCACCTGGTGATCACAGATCTCTAATAGCAGGGACGATGGTAGCGGATCCCAGAGCAGCTACGTGACTTCATATGATTAGGGAACTGTTCCGTTTTAAACATCTGTTGACACAACTCTTGCACATTAGCATTCCTAAATTAAAAAAAAAAAACATTAAGAACCATGTTTGGAGATACACATATATACGTTCACAGATATCTTTTATTTTGCTAAAAGGTTTTGTATCTTTAAGACAGTTTACTTGCAGGCCACATGTTTTTATAAACCTGATTGCTACTTAGATGAAATGTTAAGATTTATATACCAGTGTTCACCGAATTTAGACTCAGAAGATACAGGTATGAATCTTGACTGCTACTTTTATGGTTTTAGGAAACCTTTTGTTAAAGAGGATCCTTTACCTTTAGTTTCCTCATCTGGAAAATAAATAAACTATTTGCCCCTGGGAGGTTTTGCGAGGATTAATGAACTCAGGTATGCAGAGACAAGAAGTTGGCACTCACTGAAGGATAACTAGTTTTACCTACTATTGTTCTGCCATCCAAAGATATAAAACTACTATCTGAGGCATTTCTCTTCTTTGAACTAAAAGCAAGGGTGTCACCCCGGAGTAATGCATTCTGATAATGTCTAGGCGGAGGCCGCAGACTTAGTAAAAGCACCTTTGTCAGAGCTCAAGAGGAGTAACAAGTAAGTTCCTTTAATTTCATGTCTCTTTTGTCTCCAATGTCTTACGGAAACATAATTTTTTTTTAATTCAACCTATGCTGGAAAAGTATTTGATAGAGACTGATGATCCATTTAGCTAATCTGTAATTTTATATGGTGCTAGCACCTTTAGAAACTTATTTGAGGCACAGGCCAAAAAACATTTAAGGGGAAAACGGAGCAAAATGCCTAAATTTTTCAGAAGTAACTTTTCTTCATTTAGCCCCCAAACTGTATAGACCAGTTAATTTTTCACTTTCTTTTTATTTAATTAAGATTCTGCTATCTTAAAGTCGATTCAAAATAGAGGAAATATGTGGGAGCATATGAATAGTGCATCAAAGTAATAGTAATTAAGGTGAACACATTGACTCTTGTTATTGTCTGAATGGACTGTGATATTCACAATACTTAATTAAGAATAATGTGGGTGTTAATTATAAATATTACCAGATATCATAAGTAAATATGACCATTATTTGAGATACGATAATACTTTCCTAAGCAAAATGCAAGAGTAATCATAGTTCTCTGAAACCTTTATCGTTGAGCCCAGCGTTCTCTGCTCATTTCTTATCAGCTCCTGCAAAGTTCACTGCAGTTTTCCTTGGTTGGGGTGCAAACCCTGCTAAAACTCTGTGTTCGAAGAGACTGAAACTTGAAGGATTGTATTTCGTTCTCATTTATTTGGAAATGGGGGAGAACTTAACTTTTGATGCTATTCCACATCTCATGTATTTTGTTACTTGCTTGATACTAGTATTTCTTTTCTAATTTTTTGCCTGGAAAAAGAAAAGTAAATATTCATTTATTTCCTTTTCTAGTACCAAGTTTTAAATAAGCTGAACGAAATTCCTCAAATAGTCCATTCATGGTCTAAGTGCACAGTCACATTTTCTGAGGATAGAAAGTGCCATTTATATCCCCTCTTTCTTGGTTTTTGGATCATTCGCTATATAAATATAAAGTAGGATACAACATTTAACTTAAATGTTAAAAGAGTAATTTTAAATATAAGACTAAATGTAATATTTTGAGACATTTAAGAAAGTCTGTGTTTACTATCACCTTGCTTTTCTTTATAAATTTACTCTATCTGCATATATCCATTATATATTGTTTTGTTTTGCCTGTTTTTGCACTTGGTAAAAATAGAAGCATACTCTGAATTCTTGAAAAAAATGTTCCTTTAAAGTTACATTTTTGAAAGTAATCCAACTTGAGGTACCCAGACATTTTTTACTACTACATAGCATTCCACCGAATGAACATAAGAATTCTGCATTCTACGGTTGATGCATTTTGAGTTTTTTCCTGTCTTTTGCTTGTCTTGTGCATGTCTCCTGGTGTACCTGTGCATGTTTCTCTGGAATATACTTAAAGGGGGATTAATGTATACTTTGGGTACCTGCCAATATCAAGCAAAACAAGATAACTGTTTAGAGTTGTAGTAATCCAGCCTTCTGTCAGCCATAGCTAATCCAGAAAATCATGGCGTAGTCCTCACTGACTTTTTGTAAACATACTATATTTTTGTTTTTCACTGTAAAATAATTTTTAACATTTTTGTTTGAGGATAGTTGACACATGATGTTACATTGGTTTCAGGTGTACAACATAGTGATTCAACTTCTCTATGCATTAAGTGATGCTCACCACAAGTGTAGCTACCATCTGTCACCATACAACACTATTACAGTATTACTGACTATATTCCCTTTGCTGTGTCTTTGATTCTCTTGACTTACTCATTCCATAACTGAGAGCCTGTATCTCCCACTCCCCTTTACCGATTTGCCATTCCCCACTGCTCCCTTCCCTTTGGCAGCCATCGAGTTCTCTGTATTTATAGGTCTGATTCTGCCTTCTGTTACTTTGTCTATTCATTTGACTGAAATCACATGTTATTTGTCTTTCTCAGCTTGACTGACTTATTATGAAATAGTTTTTTTAAAATAGCACGTTCTTTTTTCCATCATTTAAAAAGTAACTAGGTTAGAGCAAAAGTTAACAGTGCAAACTTCAGAGTACAAATTTGACATCTCTGTAATTTCCTAAGCTTGATTTGTGTAATGCTTTCCTTTATACCTTGAATTCAAAGTTCCTTCCTGCCGCTCCTCATCAACACACATGCACACACACAAACATCCCACTTCCTACACCTCAGTTTTAAAGCCCAGGCTTGCATAAGATCTAATATCTATCTTTCTTATGGCTCAGTTACCCTTCTCAAAATAGTAGCCTATAAATTCCTTCTTTCTAAAGCTCACTCCTAACACAGTCACATAGAGATTTTTTACTTCTAAATAATAATTTCTGTTTTACAAACTTATTTTTTAAATGATCCATGCTCTTTTCCTCCCAACATTTCTAGACTTCCAATCAGTTATACAAGATTAAATAAATATTTAGAGAAGCCATCAGAAGGCCTGGAGACTCTTGATGCTGCCACATAACAATTTTCCCTCTTGTTGCAGGGTGGGGATTGGGTCTATAGTTTATAACCATTCTAACCTAGGTTCATCAAGGTCCAAGTGACCTTTTTAAAGAATTGCATATATGTGTTTGTATGTAAAATGTTAAACTCAGACTTGAGTGAAATTAAAAAGGTAGTTTCCTGTTATCAAGGAAAGGTACATCATCATTCTGTACAACTTCCTATGAATATGACAATATTACTGTATTTGAAGTGAACATGGATTTGGAAGGATCATCTTTCAAAATTAGAATATTTGAAGTTGACATGTGATTTATCATTTTGTTAAGTATCTTAAATTATAAGGCAGTTATATTTTGTTTAATATCATGAGCATCCCATGGCAACCATCCTAATGTTTAACACCATCTGGATCTCTACAACTATCATGGGCCATCACTTTGATTCATTTCCTTTTCCTTTTCTATATGTAATTCCTTATCTTGTGTAAGGCAGAGTTGGATGCCTCTCAAGTTATCTGGAACTTTCTTTAGTTTCCCAATCTGATGAAATCCATAAAATAATAAAATTGTTAAAATGGAACTGAAATTGAAAATGTTGAGTAAGACCTAGCCTTGCCACAGCCTTAAGAATAGTTGTTACATTTTGTTTTGGAAAGCTTGTGTCAACATAAACATCTATTGAGATACTATGGCTGGAGAGTTATTTTGGATTGAAAATGATTATATATGGGGGCACCTGGGTGGCTCAGTCAGTTAAGAGCCTGCCTTCGGCTCAGGTCATGATCCCAGGGTACTGGAATTGAGCCCCACGTCAGGCTCCCTGCTCAGCGGGAAGCCTGTTTCTCCCTCTGCCCCTCCCCCTGCTCGTGCTCTCTCTTTCTCTCTCTCTCAAATAAATAAAATCTTTAAAAAAAAAAAAAAAGAAGGCTGGAGGCCCCAAAATATTAAAAAAAATAAAATAAAATGAACATATATGCCATTTTTAAGGCTGACTGGTGCTTAATTTTGAATGTCAAATAATGGCTCCTAAATGTTATACTGTGATGAATACAAATCATTATTTTGATTCAAGGACTGGATCAGGGGTGCCTGGGTGGCTCAATCGGTTAAGGGTCCGACTCTTGATTTCGGCTCAGTTCATAATCTCTTGGTCCTGAGATCTAGCCCCAAGTCAGACTCTATGCTTGGGGTTGGGGTAAGGAGTAGTCTGCTTGAGATTCTCCCTCTGCCCCTCCCCCCTCTCAAATAAATAAAATCTTTTTTAAAAAGAGGACTGGAAAAGACCTATGCAGAGTTGACCCTTGAGCCAGTGTCAATGAACAATATTGAGAGATTTCTTAGTTTTGATTTTTCTCACCGTTCAATTTCTATTTTTGGCCAAAAAAGTATTTAAGAGTCTAATAGGAGACAAACTTTAAAAATACTAGGAAAAGAATAGTAATAATAATTCTGGATATAAACCATTGCTTGGATATTAACCAGTATTTGATTTCTAAGAGAGTGGAGGTTAAGGGAATAAGTGAAATTACAAGGAGAAAGGGGTATAGTGTAGGTCCAGCTCTTCATGAAAGAACCAGTCTTTTGGGACAGTTTCTTAGGAAGCCCACATTTTGTTCATGGATCATTCATTGTGTGACTAGGTGGCCAGTATTAGAATGGATTTTACCTCACTGCCTGCCTTTTTTGCTGGGTTACCACTTACTTGCCATTTGATGAGAATGTAGGATAGAGTAGTGAACAGTGAGTGAATTTCATTTGATTAGCAATCGATTGGACACTCTGCTGGTCTTGGATCTCTTAGACCTCTCCTCATCTGACTTCTAAATGTTGATGTGCCTTGGGAATTGTATTAGACCTGTCTACACTCCCTCTCCAAGTGATTCCATTGAATTCGGTAACTTGACAACTCCCAAATTTATCTCTCCAATGATCCTCAACTCTAGTTTCATATATCCAAGTGTAGACTTGATAGCGCTATCTGAATGTCTCTTAGGTGCCCCAAACTATGTGCAAAATATAGCTAATTCTTGAATTTCCATTTCTGAAAATACCACTTCTTTTTCAGTCTTTCCTGTCACAGTCACAATTTACCTGATTGCACAAAACTAAAACCTGGGAGGCACCCTTATTTATTTTTCTGTATTCCTTTATTCCAGTTCATGAGCCCAACCTCTCTGGACCTCACTCAGTTTACTCACTGTACAATTAAAGTAATACCTTTTTGTAATAATATGTTGGGAGATTGAATGAGTTAAATAAATGTAAAGTCTTTAAACAGTGCTTGACATGTAGTTAGCACAGTGTGATTGTAGCTACTGCTGCTGCTATTGTTGTTATTACTTTTTACTGTTTTACTATTACTCCCCCAACAGAGTCAACACCTTGATCCAAACCACCATATTCTCTCCCATGGACCACTGCAATGGCTTTCTGATTTCTGTGCTTCCTTCTTATTTTGCTACAATCTATTCTCCACACAGCGAGGGCATTCTTTTAAAAATAGATCATGTCACCCTTCCCTGCTTTACACCCTTCAGTGCCTTCCCATTGCTCTTAGAATAAAATCCGTATACAGCGCTGCATGACCTAGCTCCTGTCTGTCTCACCAAGCTCACTCGTTATGCTCCAGTCTCCTATCTGTTCCTCAAATTAACCAAGCCTCCTCCCCCCTACCTCCCCCTTTCCTCAGGCTTTCATGTACCTTCAGCCTGGAATGCTCTTCCTTCAGCTCTTAAAATGTCTAGTTCATTTGCATTGGGGGGAGGGGTTCCAGCTCAACTGTCATTTCAGAGTCACCTCCCCAGTCTTTTCTTTGCAAAATGGCCTCCCCTTTAATCTCTCATATTGCGTAGTCCATTTTCTTCATGGCTATTATAGTACTGTCTAATTATCTCATTTGTGTATTTGTTTACTGGTGTTTGTGGTTGATCTCGCCAACTAGAATATAATATCCAGAGGACAGAGACCTGATCTGATTTACTTCCTTGAAGTGCCAGTCACATAGTACATGTTCAGAAAATATTTATCAAATGAATGATAATCTCTGACAAGGAAAGAGAACTTTGCAAAAGGAGAATCTGAAGATCCACTGTTGAAATTTTTCTTTTGAAATTTTGTAATTCTGTGCTAAAGATTATTTTCAGTAGTCACGTCTTGAGAATTTTGCTTGCTTGCTTTTTAGACATTTATTCCTCTCTAAATAGATTACAGAGAAACTTGTCCATCAGTGACCCAAAGAAAAAAGTAGGTTGTGATTAGATGTTATCATAAGCTTTTATTTTCTTTCATATAATAAAGGGTTGAAGTAGTGCTGGTCCAAGATAATGGTCGAGGTACATATACGATCTCACGCCCAAATGCTGTAGGCAGCCTCTTTCCTGTCCACCATATTGGGGAGTGAGTTTGCCTTATGCCAGTTGTGAAACTGGATATTGTCCAGATGGTTGAAGATTCCCATTCTCCAGCAGAGGGCAGAAACCATGCAGGGATATCCGAAAATGTAATTATTTAAGAAATAAAAAGTAAAGTCACCTGAGTGATCTCAGTTTGTGTCTTGTGATTTTTATTTCACTATGTACAAAGATTCAAAATGTGCTCTTGCCTAGGGAAGAAAGTTCTTTGTCAACTCTAAGATAATATTATACATCATTCTTTACACTTTTTGAAAGTTATAGACCACCACAGTCTCTATCCTGAGACAGGGAAGAAAAGCAGGAATGTTTCCAGAAAATTTGGGATAACAACTCTAATGGAAAGAGGGTGGGGATAAGAAGAAAGATTTGGGGTTAGGAGTGGAGAAAGAAAAAATACAGCAGTTCTTGGCAAAACAGGATATATAGTTTTATTCAGAAACTGTCATAGCATAAAATAAAAACCCCCAAATGGGAGGCCCTCAGGAAAATCCTCTACAAGGCCTGACAGTCCTGACACTGATGTATCTTGATGTTTCCTTCTCACATGGAATTAACAGACTATGACTATGTTCTTAAAGTATATATAAGGTCTCTTTGAAAGGGTTCCTTTCAAAAAAGTAGCCTGAATATCTGCACTGAGAAAAAATATATTTAGAGTACCTGAAAATTCTCTACTAAAACTTCTTTGTTTAGAAATATGGGTTTATATACTTATATAAATTAATTGAAGAGAAAGCCATCTCTTTGCATTCCCAAATAAGGCAGAAGAAACTAATGTTAATTTCTGTCTGAGTTAAGAAAATGAAATGTGCCCATTCATACCTATCTCCTTGTACTAGAATAGTTACCTGATTGATTTCTAAGACTGGCTGTCCACTCCAGGCAAAATCAAATGAGTCTTCTCAACCAAGAGATCCAAGACTATTCAGACTATCAAAGATTCCTACCTTTAGGAGAAGGCTGAAAACAACACTGATAACTGGGTGGTGTTTAGCATTGAAATGATAGGGAATAAAAGAACAGTGAAACTTCAGTCTCTGGGTCTTGGGACTTCTGAAATAATCCATCTTACACATTGAAATGAATCTAAGTCCAGCCTCAAAGTGGGGAGTCTTCCCTAATTTGGGCAAGCTTTAAGAGTCTCTAACTCAAAATCGTGACTAACTATAATTCAGTATTTATGAATGTTTTATTTTTATATAGCTATAAAAAAGCCTCCATCAATCTTAAAGAATTTAAATATAAATATATATATATAAATATATATATATATATATATATAATGATCTCTGTGAGTTAAGTTGTAGCCAAACTTGTTGAAGACTACTTGTTTTTTTTTTTCTTTTGTTCAACTAGCATGGATCTTGATGGCTCTGAACAAGATCCTGAAATGAAGGAATATTCTTCTGTCTATGTTGGCAGAGAAGAGGACATTAAAAAATCTGAAAGAATGACAGCTGTTGTCCATGATAGAGAAGTGGTCATTTTCTACCACAAAGGAGAATATCATGCTATGGATATTCGCTGTTACCGTAAGAGTTTATTTTTCATTTGTAAACCTTGTATATTTGTTTACTAACCACAAAACTATCAAAATTTCAGGCTTTTTTTTTTTCTTAGTGACTAGATGTAATATTCAATTTCTTTTCAGACTCAGGAGGACCTTTACATTTGGGAGATATAGAGGTATGTAAAATTAAATCTATCCTCTACAAATTCACATATTTCTTATTTATATTCTTTATTTCATTCTGTATGCAAAAATAATTTATATTTGGGTTTGAACTGTATTTTAATGCTTTGAGTAGAATTGCTAATATTCCAGGAATTCACAGTCCTGTAATGTAAAGAAAACTATTTCACAGATAAATAGGGGAAGTATGCATGGCTTCTGACCTTGCAATTATACTCTGAGATATCTACCCTACAGATATCATTGCACAAATGTTCAAGTATATATATGGGAGAGGTTTACTGTGGCATTATTTGTTGCAATGAAAAATTGAAGGCAACCTAAATGTTTAACAATAGGAAACAGTTTAAATAAACTGAATAGCCATGCTATGGAAAACTATGTAACAACTGCCTCATTAATTTATGAGGCAGATCTATATGTGTTGGTATGGAGGGATGTCAGCAATATATTTTTGAGTGAAAACAAGTCATAGAATGATAGGTCTAATGAGATCCCACTTTTTAAATAAAAAATAATATTCACTTTGTATTTTATACACTTCTACACAGTTTGAGTTTTTTCAGTGAGTATATATTACATGAATAATGTAGTAAAAATATAAATATGTATATTTTAAAAAGGAAACCACACACTGAAGGCTTATTTGAGGAAGGAATGCGGGAACTTACTTCCTTGCATTCCCAAACTGGCTAGCTGCCTAATTTCTTGTTTTCTACTTCATAAAACTGATCTTTCTCTATTCCTCCCCTTCCCGCCACCCCCCACCCCCGACTGGTACAAAATACAAGGTGAAACTTAGAATTCCACTCTCTATATACTTCATATCTACCTACTTCCACACCTGTCCTCATGTTAAAGGACATATGTGTGCTTAAATAATGAACATGAATTTATGAATTAAGAAAATGTGATGTTTGTTGACTGGTCTGTGGGGGTACAATATCAGTATTACTGCACTTCTGGGGTAGAGAAACAAATGTAAGCACCTGGTGATGATAATGTGAAAGAATTTCCTTCTGTTTTGGACCATAATGAGACCTGTAAGACTTTGCTACTTAAAGTGTGGTCTATAGATCAGCAACATTGGTGTCATCTGGGAGCTTCTTGAAAATACAGAATCTTGTGCCCTACCATCGGACTACTGAATTTAAACAAGATCTGCATTTAAACAAGATCCAGGTGATTCCCATGCTCTTTAAAATTTGAGAAGCACTGACTTAAGACAGTTAAAAAGTTGGGAATTGACTACTTTGGATCACAAATTGCTCTTCAGTTAACATATACACTTATGCCTTTAGTAACCTCTCTTAAATTTATATTTGAAGCTTACCATTCTTCCAGCAGCTAGTGAAAACTCCTTTAGAAGCACTTGATGCCCTTGCCCCATTTCTGTCAAGGAAGTGACATTAACATCTAATAGATAACATCATAGCTTCAGTCACATGGTATAGTTGCCGAGCTCATTTTCTGATAGAGTTCTAACACACTGGGTTTATAATCAAATGCAGTAGGGACTTGATGACTGCTAAGATTAGGTTCTGCCTTATGCTGAATAATTTGTAAATGGAAGGAAAAAAGAGAAGCTGGCCTGTTCTTTAACCTGGCTTTTCTGCAATAGAATCTGTTCTGAGTCTGAGATTTATCGTGAATGTTGGAAATATCAGACTATTAAATCATTTATTTCCTTTCCCAGGATTTTGATGGACGACCATGTATAGTTTGCCCCTGGCATAAATACAAAATTACCTTGGCAACAGGAGAAGGACTGTATCAGTCTATAAACCCTAGAGATCCATCAGCAAAACCCAAGTGGTGCTCCAAAGGAGTAAAGCAGAGGATTCATACAGTGACGGTGGACAATGGGAATATTTATGTGACTCTTTCTAATGAATCTTTTAAGTGTGACTCTGATTTTTATGCCACTGGAGACTTCAAAGTAATTCGGAGTTCTTTCTGATAAAACGATATGGCAATGAAAAATGTTGTGTATGTTTTGAATATATTAGAATAATTGTGCTTCAATACCAAAGAGTATTAATTTTTCCAACATAGGCACATTTATTACTTATCTTTAAAAATCACATAAAGCTGAGCAGTTCAAAAGTATATACGTTTAGTGTGATGGAAGGATTATCATCAGGATCTATAGACTACATTTCATCTAGTCCTCTGGATTGATTGAAACCTGAAGGTTATAGGTTTGGAACATGCATTTTAAGAAGGGTGAAAATATTTGCAGTAACCACAATGAAGGAAAGGTAAAAAATTAGATCTAATAAAATATGGGGGAGGTAATCCCTATTTTGATTAGCAGACTTTATCATGCAAAAGTTTTAATATATACAAACTAAACAGAGTAGCATAATAAACTCTCATCACCCAACTTCAACAATTATCAGCATTCTTCCCTTCTTCTATTCTTGTACTCTTGTTTCACTGATACCTCGACACATTCTCCACCTCCCGCCCCAATTTCGTTGTTATTCTTCCTTTTTATAGGTAAAATTTAAATACACTGAAATGCTTAAATCTCAACTATTCAGTTTTTCCAAATATAGAGTAGACTTTTTACACTTAAAACAATGCCTCCAAAATGGGATCAATTTACAATGCTTCGTTTAAAAATAAGAAACTTATTCAAGAGTTCCATACAACACCCAGTGCTCACCACAAGTGCACTCCTTAATCCTCCTGTACTGCGCATCGAAACCAAATAAATCTTGGCTCAGTTTCTCTCTGGTCAAAGCAAATACTCCCAAAGTAAGGAAGACACACACAGCTGCTGCCCAGCCATGAGAGATGTGAAGTTTCTTATTCAGTGAGCCAAAGTACTTTGAATGTCCTATGTGAAATTTTCAAACAAAGGTTTGTTTTTGTTTTGTTTTGTTTTGTTTTTGAGAATGTTGTGATGTAGTAGAACTAAGTGTTTCATGTAACTTGTTACAGAGAAGAGATAGAGGGTGTTGTTCCTCAGTCCTTTCTGCTGAGTTCACAGGCAGGGTCGATGTTCAATTGGCCCACCCTGCTTTCATAGGCCCGTTATTTATGGCCAGCACTATTCTGGTTGCCTGGTGCCCACACCATACTGTAACACTCTGGGTGCTTATCATCTAAAACTCAGCAGCATATAGTAGAATATAACCATAAGTAGAATAAGAGCCAGGATGATCACATTATGAATTCAGAGTGCGAAAAACTGTCAAAATTGGAATTTTGTCTCTAAGCACAGTAATCTTCTTAGTGGCCTAGGATTGAATTAAAGCCCCAGACCTAATACTGAATGTTCTAGGGGGGCCACCTGGACTCTTTCCCTTGGTTATCGTAAAAATAATAAGTGAATTAAGTACCTATAATTAAGGGTCTGCTTACAGAGGATCCCTTTGCTACATATTATTACAATTCCTTTTCTGATGGAATATGGGTAACATGAGGTGATAGAACACTTGTTACTCATTTCTCAGACTACTAAAAAGCCAAGGTTTGGCTTTTTATAAATACTTTTATGGCAGTAGCTATTTACCAGGTACAGGAAATGTACTACCACTCAATGGGTAAATCCTAGCCTATTATATCAGGTGCTAATCCTCCAATGACCACTCAGGTCATAACACGTGTCCAGAATTTAAGACATGTGGAAGAAACCAAAGTACCCCCTGCAGGCAAAACAGTAGCCCTCATTTGCAGGGCTAGCTACAGAAGAATTTTCTCTCAGGACCCAGAGGCAATAATGAGTAATAAGGACTTGGTTTCTGGTTCTAAATGTGTTCCAACAAATCTGGAAATAAAAAATGTCATGTCATATCCTACCCTCACATATAGAAGTTTTCTATAAGATTTGTAAATAATATTTTGTTTTATAAATTTATTACATCTGAGAATTATAAGTCCTTTATAACTTTACAGATGAGTTTAAAAAAGGATCAGTAATAGGCAGATTCAAACTATGCAGCCTATAGATAGAAAATAAATATCCTTTTATTATCTCTGAAGAAGATATATAGCATTTTGATATGGAGGGTATTTTCCCTCCAGATGAATACAGTTGACCCTTGAACATTGCAGGGGGGGGCGGTACCAACCTCACACACAGCTGAAAATCCACATATAACTTTAGACTCCCCCAAAACTTTACTAATAGTCCACTGTTGACTGGAAGCCTGACTGATTACATACACAGTTGATTAACACATATTTTGAATGTTCTATATATTATATAATGTATTCTTAAGGTAAGCTAGAGAAAATGTTAAGAAAATCATAAGGAAGAGAATATAAATTTCCAGTACTATAATTTATTTATCAAAAATCTGCATGTAAGTGGATCTGCACAGTTCAAACCCATGTTCAAGGGCCAACTGTAATTGGAAAGGTACTTGAAACAGGTCTTTATAAAAACAAATGTATTATAAATATACCCATGTTATAAACGATAGCATAAAGTCTAACCCTCCAAAGGATACACTTTCTTGTTCATTAAAAAATATCATAGTCATACTTCTACATCAAGATTCATTTTATTTTCTCTACCATATAAATACTTGAGAATGACATTTTAGTAGTTCCCCACCCCATTTTTAAAGCAGAGCAGTCAATATATGAAAACTAGTTTCCTGGTTTTGTCAGATGAAATGTGATTAGATAATAACTCTCAAGTTCCACTCAGTGATATTTATGTTCTGATTTGCTCATTCATTCATTTCAGCTGATTGGTCAAACACAGAATGTAAAACCTGGATCTTATTATTCAACTTATTAGCAGGAAGTTTGGGGCAATCTGAAATATTGTCTGGTTTCTCCGGTAATGACCTGTAAGGTTTTGCTCTGATTTCACCTTCAGGAAATGTAGGCTCAGAAAGCACAGGCTCAGAAAAGGCTTTTCTAAGATTTTCACTCTCTTCTCTGTTTTGCCTTATGGATTCTTCTTCTTGGAAAATTTTCTTTACCTTCTCCAGCACAGCATTAACACAGACTGTCTAATAAAAAAATTTTTTGAAAAGTAAAGTTTCTTTTTAAGCTACTGAACTTCTAGTAATAAGTCCAATAAAATGTGTAACATAAAGTCATCAGTCTACTTATTCTAATAAAGAAGCACTTCCTTTCCTGGCACATGATAAACATCAGGAGATTGATTCCTTGTTCTAAATATATTACACCATCATCTAGAAAGAAAATTAAAGCATAGTATGCTTCAATAAAGACATGCTTTACCTCCTTCCCCCCCAATTCATTAAATGTTTTATATCTTTACTCTCTGATTTAATTAAATGAGACTCCTTTCTTCTGGATTAAATGAAACATTTTCTGGGAGTTGGAATTTGTCCTCAAATGTGTTAATATCTCAAAGTAGGTTTCTTGTTTTTACTTTCTCCTGCTACACTTTGCTTATACCTGTGTGTACAATTGAAAGGGCATAAACACATTAGTTAGAATTTAGTAAGCTAGTTGATAAATGATTTCTAAGCAAACACATGGTCCATTTTCCCTCAAAAAATGCCATTCAGTACTTTGAGTGTCAAAACAAAACACACAGAGAAATATAACTGAAAATTGGGAATCAGTAAGAACTATAATGATGAAGATGATGATGTTGCTAAGTATTTAAGGCAAGCAACAAGAATAATAAAATCCATAAAATATGAGAAGACCTAAACTAGTTTATCTTACCAAAGCAATACCTAAAGCTCACATAATAGGCTATAAACTCTTAGAAGGTTTTCCTAAAGAGGACAATAGAGAAAGGATTGAGGGCCTTGGCTGACCAACCTCAATTTCTTCCTGATCTCCTGCCTCCTTTTTTCTTGGCCTGTGCCCCACTATAGAATGAGGGAATACCAGATGCTTTCCTTCATTTCCCTGCAGTTAGTATGTGGTCATGTGACCCTGTTTTAGCCAACAAAATAAAATATATCTGCTGGGGAGGAGTTCAGAAGGGATTTTTGAAGGTTTTTCTCCTATATAAAAAGAAAGACTCTGTCTTTTGCTTCTAACTATCCCCTCCTCCCTGCTTTGGACACCGATATAGATAGGATGCCTGAGCATGAGGCAGCAAGGACCAAAAACAATAAACAAGATAGCACAGGAAAAAGATGGAAAGGCCCTGGGTTCAGATGACATTGTAGATCCACTGTACAAACCTGGGAACCATCTAACTCTAGACTTCTGATTAACTGAGATATTTAAATATCTTCATCAATTAAGACGCTGCCAGGTATTTTTGGTTACTTGCATCCAAGTATATCCCAACCTAGAGCTATAAACCTTCAGGTCCATCACTTCCAGCTGCAAACAGCTTCATCCATTTATCCCCCAGTAGGATCATTTTCTATGTATGCCTTGTTGTGAAAAAAGATTAGGGGGGCACCTGGGTGGCTCAGTCTGTTAAGTATCCAACTCTTGATTTTGGCTTAGGTCATGATGTCAGGGTCGTGAGATCGAGCCCCCTGTGGCGGGATCCAGGCTGGGCATGGAGCCTGCTTAAGATTCTCTCTTTCCTCCCTCTGCCCCTCCCCCTGCTCGCCTTCTCACGTACATGCTCTCTCTCTCTCTCCCTTTCCCTCCCCCCGAAACAGATCAGGAAGCCTTGTCCTATTTGATATATTTCTTCTTCCCTCACCTACAAAATTTTATCTGTGCCCATTCTAACCACTTCTACCCCAGTCACAGAAAATGAAGGGTCTTGATCGAGGTCAGTGTCTCTGTGTTTATTTTTAATCCGTACCCTGCCTCTTCTCTACAATTATTCCATGGCTTTTCAGCCTCTCCTTCTTGACTGCCTCTTGCCCTGAAACTTCTAATGTGCTCAAGTATCTTCCATCTTAAAATAAAAATCCAAGGCACCCTGTTTCTCTCTTGACTGCTATATATGCTTGCTTTTCTTGATCAAACCAGGGTCTATATTCATGGCTTTAATTTTTATCATCTCCTCTTCACTGAAACCTGCTTATTTCTGTCTTCGTTATTCTATCACACCACTGAAATAGTTACAAGATGGTTGACTCCAACATCTTTACTATTAGATCTTTATTTTACTTGACTTTTTCTGCTGGTAATTGACACTTAACTGCTCACAACTTCCTGAGTCTCTATTTCCTTAACACTTTCTCTCCTGATTCTCTTCCTACTTTTCTGATTATTGCTTCTTTGTCTCTTTCATGGATTTCTTGTTAGCTCACCTTAAATGTTGCTGTTTTTTACATTTCTGTTGATTTTCCACTCTTTTCACTTCCAGACTTTCCACTCTTTCCACAATGGTTCCACTCACAGGACATTAACTTCCAACATATAATTATTTGCTTTCAAAATCATAATCCCAGCCCTGACCTCTCCTAGACCTTGGGTGCATACATGACCAATTATCAGGTCACCAAAAAATTGTTTCTAATACCTACATAGAAAGTTTATAGAATGACAAGTCATGTGGGATGATTTCAAAAGCCTTCAAGAAATTAGAGTTTAATTTAGTTTTAGTCTAATTTGTTTTATTTTCACAGCTATTTCATCTCACTCATTTTTTGCAGCATATTTGCATCCTAGTTCAGTTGGATGTCATTTTTGTATGAGATTCACATTTAAGACACTGAGCACTTCTCAAAAATTTTAAACACTTGCAAAATATAAGTTTGCAAAAAATGTAAGTTCTTTTTAAAACTATGGATATGTTTATAAAAGTAAGTTCCTTTACTTTTTTTTCAAGGATGTCTTGGCTATTCTTGACCTTTTTCATTTCCATGTAAATTTGAAAATAAACTAGTCAACTTACACACCTGCTCATATTTTAATTGGGACTGCAATTAATCTATAGATAATGGGGAAAACTTAGTCTTTATTATTGTGTATCTCAATATGATAAAAAATATTAACAAAAATGTGTAAGACCTCTAACAAAAAAGCCATAAGAATTATTAAGAAAAATTAAAGAAGACCTAAATAAATAAAAGGATATACCATGCTCATGGATTGAAGGGAGGACTTATTCTACTAGTTATCAAGATTTATAAAGCTCTTGGAAATAATGCAATGTTGAATCAGTGTAAAAATAGAGAAATAGATTAATTGAATAGAACAGAGAATCTATAAATAGACCTACATATATAAAGACACTTGATTTATGATAAAAGAAGTGTTCTGGGGCAATAGGAAAAGTTTTTTCTCCCCAGTAAATTGAGTTGGATCAATTGGATACCTGTAGAGGAAAAATTTGTCCCTTACCTCATACCAATTCCGGATGGATTATAAATCTAAAAGTGAAAGGTAAAATAATAAACTTCCTAGACTATATCAGAGGGAACAGTTTCATGACCTTGGATATAGGTCAAGCTGCCCTAATTAAGACATAAAAAGTACTTAATATAAAGAAAAGATTAATACATTGGACCACATTAAAATTAAAAACTTCTGTTTTATAGACACTGCTAAAAAGGTGAAAGGAAGTCACAGAATAAAAGAAATAACCAAAAGAAGGTTTATGCATAGAGTATATTTTAAAAGTACAAATCAATAATAAAAAAGATAGAATAGAAAAACAGAAGAGACTTTAACAGAAATTCACAAAAGAAGATCCCAATGTCCACTTGATGCATAAAAAGGAACTCAGTCTGATTAATAATCAAGGAAATGTAAATTAAAGCACAATGTGATAATACTACATACTCACAAGAATGGCTAAAATGGAAAAGACTGACAACAGCAACTGTTGGACAGTATCTACTAGAGATGAACGTGTGCATATTCTGTGGTCCAGAAATTTTACTAAAACATATGTACAAGAATATTCATAGAAACCATATTCACAATTGCCAAAACTGTAAATAATATAAAATTTCAACCATAGTGTGGATAGTGACTTATATATATTGAACATATATGTATTCAATCAATGAAATACTATACAGCAGTGAAAACCAACAACTATTGCTATAGGCAGTGAATGAATTTCATAATGATAATTGAGCAAAAAAAGACCAATATAAAAGAATATATATGATTTCATTTATATACAATTTATACTGTCTATGGTATTAGAAGTCAAAATAGTGGTTACCCTTTATAGAAGAGGTTCATGATTGTGAGGAAAGCGAGAAAGAGGTTTCTAGAATGATGGTTACATTTTGTTTCTTGATGTGTGTGGTAGATAAATAGATTTTGTGATAATTCATCAAGCTGTGTACTTTTCTCTCTGTGTATTATACTTTTTTAAAAAAAATTTAGAGGTAAGTATAAATGGCAATGGATTAAAAGAAAATAACCCCTTATAATTTATAAAATCCTTTATATTTTTGTCACACTTTGTTTTTATCTTATTTTATTTTATTTTAATTTTGAGAGAGAGAGAGAGCACACATGTGAAAGGCAGGGGAGGGGCAGAGGAAGAGTGAAAGAGAGAATCCCAAGCAGGCTCCACGCTCAGCGCAGAGCCTGATGCGGGGCTCAATTTCACAACCTTGAGATCATGACCTGAGCTGAAATTAAGAGTTGGATGCTTAACCAACTGAGCAACCCAGGTGCTCCTTTTGTCACACTTTGTAATGAACACTTTTGAATTACAGCACTTGCAATTCAAAATACACTAATATTTGTGTTCCCCAATATCATAGACTTAAATGATGGAATACTGAACTTTAGCCAACCATGGCACAATGGCTGAAACAAAACAACCGTAGCTAAGTGAAAATAAAACCAAAATGTTTTGACCAAATTATAATAAACTTTATAAAAATCATTTTATTCAAGTAAATTTGTTTTTGGTGGATTGACTTGCCTCAGAAATGGGTTGACTTTACCTCAGAGAAGTAATTTTTTTTAGAAAAGTAAGTTTTTAATGTAAAATTATTTGTGTAACAAGAGAACAGTAGCTTGGTTTATGAATTTATAATATATCTATAACATTACATGAAATAAGTATATTTATATCTAGATTCTAATAATTTTAACTTACCAAATAAATTAGTGCTGCATATGAAGCATACATTATGCTAGTTAAAGCAGTCTTCGCTGGAAAAGAAATCATTTCAAACAAAGAACCGCTTCTGACCTGCAAAAACAGAAAAAGAGTTTTCTTATTATAATAAAAGTTTTCAATGTGACAATGTTAAATTTTACAATGTTACTGTAAAATGAGAATTTAAATATTTCTTTCTAAAGAAAGTCATCTGCTGGGTCTATCTTTTTTCACATCCCGAAAATATATTGGCTTATTTACGTATTATTTTTTTTACAAAAAGGTACTTTCTTTTGCTATGACAGATCTATAAAAACCTTGCATTTCCAAAATCTAAATTATTTTAACTTTTTTACATTTAACAAGTGTGCTCACTAGAGGGTGCCACTGTGCATGTTAGAAAAACAGCACTGGGTGTTAAACGCAATGAATCATGGAACACTACATCAACAACTAATGATGTAATGTATGGTGATTAACATAACATAATAAAATTTAAAAAAATAAAATAAAAAGCACATATACAAACAAAAAAAAGAAAAACAGTCTTTTCTTTGTTCAAATTCCTGTAATCATCCTTTACTAAATTATTCACCTCTTCATTAAGCAAACAGCAATCGAAATACTAAGCATTTCCTGCAGATTAATGACCTGATTGGAAATGTTAATCATGAGACTGCTGAAGGCCAGCATTCACCTTAGATGATCATTAAGCTTCAGGAAATGCTCTGTGCTCACATCCAGCAGGCTTTTTTGAAACCGAGAAGGTTTACACCAATAATGAATTTGTCTCTCAGAAGTTTCTAGTTTCTGGTAATAAGCATCTCTGCCTCAGACATAAGAGAATATATTTAGTTTAAGGGATTAGACTCTCTTCGAGGTCACCTCTGTTCCCTTGAGTAGGATATGAAAGGAGGGCCTTGGGAAAAACATTCCCTTCCCATTCAGCAGTGAAGTGGCAGTTAGCCATGCTCCTCTGAACTAAGTGCCAAGACACTCAATGGCTTCAATAACTCCCAAAGGGACAGGCTGCAGCTAATAAAATCATGTAAATGCACAGTAAAAAATGCATAAAAACTAGAAAGAACAGTATGTATGTGTACATTAAAGTTAGTAAGGACATTGAAAAATTGAAAACTGGTAGCAGAATGGTTAGGTGAATTAAGCTCTATCCACTCAATGGCATATTGCAGCCTTTTAAAAGGTGCTTCTGAAGAATGCGTAATAACGTTTTATTGAACAAACATTTGTATGGCACTGTGTTGTAAGTGCCTGTTGCAGTATATTCAGTTTTCGCTCACTGCTGCCACTGCTGAAGGAAGAACAAAATTGCCCATCACGATTTACCTTCTTCTCTCTTAAGTGATTTATGTAATGCTGAAGCCAAGAATACCATCTAGCCTACCAGCTAAGAGAGGGAGGTGGAGGGGGAGATCAGAGGAGGGAGGCATTCCTTCTTATTCCTTGTCTTCCAGGCCATACTGACTCCTAGATATGGGAATAGGTAGGGGCAGTTTTAGCCCACTCTCTCCATAAGTTGGTCTGGAAAACTTCCCAGAGTTCCTGACCTCTGGAAAGAGTTTCCAGGAACTGAAGCAGCTGCTTGCTGCTCTTTCCATCTTGCTAGAAGAGTCAAATTGATAGCATGCTTTTGAATCCCACTATTAGACTACAGGGAGACAGACAAGTACAGAGCAGATGCTAGGAAAGAAAGCAGATATATTCCAACAAAATGCCTCCTAGGAGAGTAAAAGATTCATGAGTTTGTGAATATATGGATGTGCAGTAGGAGGTCCATATTCAGTAACTGGTAGGCCATATACAATAAAAATAAAAGTGGTGTCTGCATGCATGAGAAATTACTCTGTTTCTGTTTCACCGCATCTTTTTTTTTTTCACATTTTGTCCTTCACCTGAAGTAATTAAAACTGATTACTTTTCAAAGTTTCAAAATAAATTATATATCTGATACAGGTTATGCTTCTGAATGATGAATCTGTATATTGCCTAAGGGTCACTTTTCCACCATTTTAATGCTTTTAATAAATACTTGCTATTCCTGTAACAAATCATTCCTGTAGAAAATACATTTCCTCCAAAATTTATGTGGCTACTGGCAAGTAGCCATTTTTCAATTTTATGAGCTACTTCCAATACATGTTTTTCATATTATAAACCACCCTGTTTCATTTTTGGCTTGCTATAAGCAGGAATAGTGTATGGTAAAACAGATAAATCGGAGAGAATTGTAAATCAAAGAATGTATTTAGTTCATCTCAACCAATTAAAAAAATTTATCTGAACTTATATTAATTTTATTTACATATTTAAGTTAAAAGAATGTTGATATCAATATTATACCCATATATTCCTTTTTAAAATTTTTAATATTAATATATATGTATATATAAGATATGTGGATATGTTATATGGTCATACTAACATCTCAGATACATAGATGTTTCAACAGTAAAAACATTTCAATCTTTAACAAAATTTCTTTCACATAATTTTGAGTTCCACCTCTGTCACATAACTTTGACGTCTCATCTCATAAAAGAAGTATCTGTGTTTATCTTATTTTCATTAAAATTGAGATAAATCACAAAAAAGCAAACCATAAGCAGTTTAGAAAATAATAAAGATCCACCTATAGATGACTCGAAGTTTAAAGAATCACCAGGCCCAACTTAGTTTATGTTGTTCCCAAAACCACCTTGACAAAGGATAGTAGGGGAGTAATAGAGAAACCTTAACTCAGTGATTCACAAGTGTTGCAAGAAGCATTAACTGGTTAATAGGCCCAGAAAAAAAGTATTTCCTGTAGGTTTGGAAAAGTTACATGACCCTGTCTCTGCTTGAGCAACCCACAGTACTCATGAACCCAGGAAGGACTCCTAGCAGTCCAAAGTAAAGAAAGCTTTTGGACTTCGTTTATTCCAGTATTACTATCCTGTGGAACATTGTTCTTGAATAAGCTCTTACTCACATGGTCCTATAAAAGCTTAAATGTCCCAATCTCTTGGCCAACCTGGAGAAGTTATGTCTTCAAGATTCCAGGGATTCTACTTTCCAGGAATTGTCCTTTTTCCCCAGGTCTTAAATTATACCACCCAAGATAACCTCATGGCAGGCCCATCGAGAACCTATAGAAGTTCTTGATATTTTTGAGGTTTACATATACATTTTTTTACACAAAATATGTGAGGTTTGAGTTTAAACCCCAGTCTACGTTGAAGTGTTGGGGGTGAGGAAGAAACTATACTTAGAGAAGTGTCTGATCTTCATCCTGAAAAAGGGAGCACAAGTTCACTGGGATCCATGTAAATCACAGGCATTGTAGATGGTGAGGGTTTTCTTCACTTTTGCCCGTATCTGGCCTACACCACTCCACAGTGCCTGTACAAAGGAGAAACAGTCATCTCTAATGCCACTATAAGGAAGATTGTGACATATATAAGGAAGATTGTATCATAGCAAGAGCTCCTGTGGCCCTGCATTGCCCTGCCAAAGTCAACAACTACGCCTGGGAGCTGACGTGTCTTGGCTGAAGTCAGCATTCAAGCTGATTATCTAGGTCACTGCAGCCTAGAGCAGCTGCAAGCTTTACTCATCCAGACAGCTTCTAAGGCTAAGCAGATGCACCATTCTTTAAGTACTGATGCTGGGGATGTTGAAAACCACCAAGAAATGATCTAACCAGAGTTTTCCATTCCCGAGGCCCTTTTAGAACTAGCAGATGACTTGCTATAATCTCAGCCCTGCATAAACTGGAAGGGTTTGAGAAACAACCCGACTCAGCACCCATAAAGACAGGTGCAAAGGAAGTCTCTTTTAACAAGCTGGAGAGGATTGACTCCAACTATGTGCTCATGTTAAAACAAGCCTTTAGGATCTCTTCAGGTCACTTGTATCAGTTGGGTCTTTGGATAGTTCATATTGGGCTCAATATCTTTGAATATGCTAACATAAATAGGACTTGCTCTAGGGCTGAGCATATAATCAGAAAGCCTTGCGCATATTGTCAAGGAGCTCCTGTAACAACATTCATACTCTAATTATCTTGAGGAAGACTATTACTGTATGCTTCATCTCAGACGACATCAGGGGGCTGAACTACTATCCTAGTCATAGGTAGTGTCCTAATGAAAATGCTCCTCTATTACCTGTTCTTGAGGGAGTAATCTGCCTGACTGGCAACCTCAGCTACATAATATCCAACAGAGTTTTGGTAGAACCATTTAAGGTGCTCTAGGTACACAAGTATCTTTCTATCATTAATTATCCTCAGATCAGTGAGAAGTCAGACATATGAAGAGGATCTTTAACACCTCCAGATAGGTTAACTAGGCTGCTTACCTTCCTATATAAAGTGATGTCCTCCATGCATCTACAAAGCATATCCCCTTGCATTAGCAATTTCAGATTTCAATCCTTTTACTTCTGCACACCATAAAGTTCCACTTTGACAGAGGCAGCCTGACAATCCTTGAAGGAATTCATGCTGGAAGCTACTCTGGGTAAGCTAACCTCTGTCACTATGGAAAGACAGCCAAGCAATGTATGTGCCAGGGCTGGTGTAGCTCCCTCATGCTATGCCACTTATCTCCCTGGATAGTGGCACTGGTACCCTGGATAGGCTCCATTCACAGACCAATCCTTTGACCTCCACCACACCTCTTACATTACTCTGTTGTTCCTTTGACTCTCCAGGCCATTATCTTCACTATTTGTACTTCTATTCCTTCTTCACTGGGAATTTTATATCTGAGATATGTTGTTTTCTTGCTTGCTACAACATAATTCCTCTCCGTAGGAATTCTGATTCTCCACCCTAGCTAATACATATTATCCAAGTAAAGCTTATTCCTCATTCCTAACTCCCAAGGACCCTGGAACCTCTGACCTGAGACTGTTCCCACTTGTCTCACTCTAGCCATATGGAACTGCTTACATTTCCTAAATAAGTTATGCTCTCTCTGACCTCAACATCTTAATATACAATGTTCACTTCTGGGAATAATTCTCCTACTTCTTCATTTGGCTAATATCTCCTCTCTCAAGATCCAGTATTATCTTCTAGGAAGCCAACGCTGACTATTCTGTGGAATTATATGCCCCTTGTTGATGCTTCCATAGTACACTTTGCACACTCTGATCATGCACTTGCTGCACTCCACTGACACTGCTTACTTGCCTATCATCCACACAGTCCATATAGGGCAAGAGCAAGACATCTATGAATCCTAGTATCTAACCTAGTGATTTTACATGTATATGTTCAATAAATATATGTTGAATAAATGAAAAAGTAGAATAATACATCACTTCCAGAAAGAAATGTAACGATCTTAAATTAAAATTCATAAAAGATACCAGATGAAGGACATCTGGTTCCAGTAGTAGGGCAGACTGAGCTAATGTGGAACCCTGTGGAAATTCTACGTAAATACCCCTAGAAATTCTATATAAAATCAAACACCAAAATGTAATACAAGACTGAGTTTACAAAAAAGAAGAGAAGGAAAAAAGAGGGAGGGAGGGAGGGGTGGGAGAGAAAGGAAGGAAGGAAGGAAGAAAATTTCCCTGTGCCAGGAACTAAAAGGCGGAGCAATAAGTGTGTGAGTATATGTCCCAGGAAGTATCAAAAAGAGATAAGCAAAAGGAAAATATGAGTAAAGTAAATAGACATAAAGAATATGTTTAATAGATATGTTTAATGGATACTCCAGAAGTATGTTTAATAGATACTCCAGAAGAGATTAGAGAAAATGAGAAAGAGGTAATATTTGAACAAACAATGGCTAAGAATTTCCCAAAACTGAAGAAATTATCCTTAGATTCAAGAATCACTATGATTCACAAAAAGCATTTTGACAACAGCTAATAAAATTGAAGATATGCATCCCTTGTGACCCAGTAATCCCTCTTCTAGATGTATACCTGGAGAATGTCTCTCACACACAGATAAGGAGTCATTTACAAGAGTGTTCAATGAAATACTGTTTGCAAAACAAACAAAAAAATTGGAAACTAAGTTGCCCATCTGCCCAATAATAAACTTTTTTTTCTTACAATGGGATATGACAAAGAAGATTAAAATAATAAACCATAGCTACACATTCAAAAATGTTGAGTGAAAAAAAGAAAGTTTCAGAAGGATGAGTACAGTATAATATAATATATATAAATTTTAAATATATGGAGAATAATAGATGTATATAAATGTAGTGAAACTATAAAAGTATGCACACAAATGCTCACATCAACCTCAGGAAAATGATTACCTTTGGTAGAGAAAAAAGTGGGGGCTGGATCAGGACATGGTTAATTATATTTCTTTTTATAAAGGAGATATCAAAATCTATATTGCAAAGTATTACTACCAATTTACATTTGGATGAAACTTCTGATACACTGCCTTTAAAATGTTTTGAAATATTTTATTGATAAGAATTTTAAAAATTAAAGCTAGATTCTAAGACAATTAGAGCAAGAGCAAAGGAGAAGAAATTTCATGGGTGTTGATTTTGAACTGATGTCACAGAGACAGTCACAGTCAGCATATGGACCTTAGACAGGTCATTTATTCCCACCCCCTGCTTCTTTCACCTCAGGTTCCTGGAATAAGTTATCACAATTAAGCTCTCAATTTACCTGTGAAACCCACTGTCAGTCAGGACAAAAAGGCAAATGCGTTGTGTTTTTCAGTTCTCATGACTGGATAAAAGGAAACATAAATTCATCTGGAAAGATGATTATTTTCCTGCCATTGAATTTTCATGAGTACTGGGAGGCAATTCTCTGTGGATGTCTCTCTTTCCTGTACAGATTGGGCTTTCTGAGCAAAGGACATGGTTGAATAACAAACAGCTTTAGAAGCTAGAGAAAGTATATTCCTCTGGAGAGATCTAGAGACGTACTTCCCAAGACATGTCACAGGGCACTAAAGAGAAAGCCTGCTCCTTAAACCCTCTAGAAACATTTACTTCTCTCCCCCAACCCCCTCTTACTTTTTCTCCCTTTGTCTCTCTGTCTCTGTCTCTCTCTCTCAGGCTGGGCCAATGGGCCAGCACTCCTATAAAAGCTGAGTCGCCAAATTTCAGGCTCCTGTGCTGTGCTGTGATGCAACTCACCACGCTCGGCTCTTGTCACATTGCCCTGTGGGACCTGAGGGCTTAGCTATTGCTCTGACTGCTGCTTTGCAGTTAATAATAAACACTCTCTGTCTCTGATTCAAGGGAGTCGTGGGTCTTCTATCGGTGTGTGTGTTTGTACAGCTGTGGCAGGCGAACTTGTTAGCTCGTAAATAGTGTAAAATCTCAGATTCTTCAGTGCTGACTTAGGAAAGAGAAGCAAAAGGAAAGACTGAATGACATAATGGACAGTGTCTTTAAATGTGATTCTATAATACATACAGAAATATTCTTCAAAGGACATTTCTTATATCAACCCTCTATAAAAACTGTGGGTTAATAATGCAAGGAAAGAAACATCAAGGCAAAACGTTTGTTTTAGCAATGTATTTCAGTGGATATTATACAGCTCAGCTGTATTTCTTTTTGACAACCTAAAGATACAGGAATAAGGTTTATACTGCTTAGAGAATGAAATCAGTAACAAACACAAAGCGTTTTTTACTCTTTCAAACATCAAGTATTATAAGGGAGCCTTTTATAATTGCTATCTCAGGCAATTCATAGTTGAACCCATCCCATGATTTCTGGAAATGTTAAAAATCTTTGATTAAAGAGAGATTCCTATGTAAAGGATAGTTTGTTGATTTTAGCCACCCGTCATCCATTTTCTCATCTTTTCAAAATAACCCAAATTTTGTTTGAGGATTCATCCTTTCCCCATTCTCTGGCCATGTGGTCTGGATGGAGCTCCAACCTCCACTGCAGGGAGAAAGCAGGCAATCAGGTCCTGGGCCAATCAGTGCACCCCAGTCCCCTGGTTTAGAGGTAAGCCTTTCTCGGAGAGTGAACCTCAGGACTTGGCAGGGAATACTGGCTCCAGGACTGTCATTCTTTAGGGCTGTAATTGAACCTGGAAGGATGGAGTCCTGGGAACAGCGGCAAATCATCTTGTAAGCACGAAGGGAAAGTCAGTGTGTGAATGGAGGCAACACAGAGGAAGCAGAGCCAGGAGATGGGTAGAAGAGAAAAACGGGACCCTGAAGGCATCATTTGAGTACCTCCATCCTGAAGTCTTATCAACTCTGGATGTTCAACTGCAGGAACTAATACATACTTTTGGCTTTACTCCCTTTGACCCACGGTTCTTCTCCCTTCAACAAAGGGTCAAAATGATTCACCCTGGGGTTCAGGTGCCAGGCTTGCAGGAGTCCCAATCGTTTGTAATGAACATTTAGAATGCCTGGAATAATGCTCAAACGGAAACTCCCAGAGTTCTAAGTCACAAAGTTTAGAAAAATGAAACTGGTCTTGAAAAAGGTTTTAAGAGCCATTGTCCTTAACAATATATAATAGAGCCTCAATATAACAATGTAGAAGCTGTACTTTGAAATACACTGGATGTTGGTGGGTCTATCACAATGAGTATATAGTTGAATATACTCAAATATGTTAAGTCAAACAAAGATTATCTTGGAAACATAGCAAGGTTATGGGGGAAAAGGAAAAGGAACGAAACCATCATTTTTAAGGCTTATAGGATTTCTTTTAGGTTTCATATAAGTGATAATCTGTATGCTGATATTTAGGTTGAACCATTTGAAATTCAGTTTCATAGAGCTCAATCAAATAACAAAGCAGGAAAAAAGTCCACATTACTTCCTCTTTCAGATTTATTTAAACCGGAATATATATAGTATATTGAAAAAAGACCAAACCATTCATTTCTTATCCAACTATTCTTGTTTTATATGTAGGACAACCAAATGTGCTACATTTTCAAATCTTGCAATTTCAAAACAGTTTCTAAAAAAAAGAGTCCATATCTTGTGCAAATGTTAACATTCACTCACCTGCACGTTATAGAGGGGGTGCTTTGGTGCATTAACTTCCCTCAGCAAACGATGTGATATGTCCCTTAACTCTAGAAGTCTACAAGCAAGCTGAGGCTGCAAAAGTTTGGCCACTGATTTGGAAGATCTGGATATGCTGTTTAATCCTTGAATTAATGTTCCTCGGTTGATCCTCGCTAAGGCGACAGCCATTCTGATTTTGGACGGTTTCTGCATGGGTTCTCTTTTCTGGAAAATAAGCCTCTAAAAAATGAGTGATGTGTGATTCTCCCATGAATTATTACAATCTCCTTCAGACCGAGACCAAGTACCACATAACAGCACATTATGCATGGTCCTATGCATATACTCAGTGTCCAATAATTATATCCCACCCCCACGTACCTAAACTTTTGAATAAATGTATGATTTTTGCCTTAGCATAAATATCCAGAATTTAAGTTACTAGCCAAAAGATCTAAATTAAATGTTTCATTTTTCTCTCTGGGTTTCTTTATTTTTGCATTGATTTTTTAAAGAGCACTTTCAAAAGTAAGCAGTTCTTATTCAAATATTACTCAATGTTTGAATTATTTGAACAATAATTCTTATTCAAAACTGTTACAAATATTTTCCCAGTTTATTTAAAAAATTTAAATGATAAAGCATTCATATATAATGCACGGTACAATTAAAAAAAATAAAACAAATTCCCTATATACTAATAAACAAACTTAAGAAACTTTTACTTCTAAAAACTTCAAAACTTGTGAGCATTCTGACAGAAAAAATTTGTGGCATTAGCAAAACATATGACATGTAGATCTTTCCCTGCTGTACCAGAAAGTGAACCACAGAGAAATTATTTACAATGTGGTTAGACTGCATTCCAGGCAACAACAAGTATAGTTGCCATTATTCATTTAAGCAATGTTATGGCCTATTCTGGCTTTTTCATATATGACTTGGGGGAAACTAATGGTTTATAACACAAAAAGCAACTTTGAGTCTCTATTTGTTGAATCCAAATATATAAGTACAAAACATCTTTTAGATGGATTGTTTTGGTCTACAATGAGCAGCATATATTTGCTTAAGAGCTAATGTACTGTATATTTACTTTAAATGCCTCAACTGTTATCCTGAAGAAATAAATTTATTATTGCTGTTTTTGTCATTAAAGTTCAATGCTTCTCTTACTGTTTTAATATTGGTGACTGGAGATAACCAAAAAGTGTACTAGCCTTTCAACGAGGATGTACATCTGCAGCATCAGTCAGTTAAGCGTCTGCCTTTGGCTCAGGTCATGATCTCAGAGTCGTGGATCGAGCCCCTAGTTGGGCTCCCTGCTCAACGGGGAACCTGCTTCTCCCCCTCCCCTGCCGCTGCTCATGCTCTCTCTGGCTCTCTCTCTCTCTCTTTCTCCCTCTCTCAAAAAAATAAATAAAATCTTTTAAAAAAATAAATATTTGCCTCTGTAGAGAATAAGACTATCTGTAATTGATAATCCATGAATCAAAACTCTCCCGTAGGATCATATAATTTGTGTTGACCAAAATATAGCATTTATGATAAACAATATTTTTAAAAATTCAGGTGTGCATTAAAATAATGCTTCAGTGCACTTTGTATTATATTTCTCATTTTAATATTGTCATAAATTCATAGCTTTTTCCAACAGACTCAACTTGTTCCTAGTTAATATCATCTTTGTTTCCTTTTAATGCTGAAATCATTACAATTTGATGACTGTGCTTCCCTTCATGGTTTTTTTTTAAGATTTCATTTATTTATTTGAGAGAGAGAGAGAGCACAAGCAGGGGGAGCGGCAGGCAGAGGGAGAAGCAGGGAGCCCACTGTGGGACTCGACCCCAGGACTCTGGGATCATGATTTGAGCCAAAGGCAGACCCTTAACCGACTGAGCCATCCAGGCGCCTCTCCCTTCATGGTTTTTAAAATGCTTTCCTTTTTCAATACTTTCACAGATATCTCTGAATCTCTGAAAGAAACATTACCTCTAGCAACAAAATATCTGACTTTTATTCTCTCTGACACAAAACATACAGTCAGCTTGTTCCCAAGAAGACCATTACTGCTTTTCAGAATAGTATTAGAAACCAAATCTAGACATTGAGGTGCATGGTGGGGTTTTTTTGAGGCTCTGAGAATAGAAAGGAAACAACAGAGGAGAGGCTACTTACAGTCCTGGAGATGCAGAATGAGATTTTCCTCTTTTTTTTTAAAAAAAATAGTCACCAGTTTATAGTGATGATTCCAATTCACTCTTACCTTCAGTGAATTTTTAAAATAGGCTCTGGTAAAAAATTGTTAAATAAAAGGTTTCTTTTTTCCTTTTTTTGAGCTACCAGCTTTTCCCTTTGTCTACTATATATGCTATATATTTTCCTAACAAGCCACGTGTGTAAATTTAAATGCTGACCCCAAATGAAGAAGTGCTCATTTCTTTCCCCTGGTTTTGTTTGACTCTTGTCCTAAGCATCCTGGAATTGGCTGCAAAATGTGCAAGTTTACATGATTCTTTTTGTCATCATTATCATCTGAGTACGTTACCAGATGTGAGAAAAGAAATTCCAACTCCCTTCCCCCCCCACCTCAGAGACACACAACGGTAATAATCATTTACCACAAGAAACCTAGTATCAATTAATCAGATTGTTTCGAGAATCCTGCTCCAAATTTCGCTATTTGGATATATCCTGCTTTCCTGTTTTTTTTTGTTTTTTGTTTTTTTTTTCCTAGAGCCATACTCATCTCTGTATCATCAACTGTTTTAATGCTGAACTCCAATTTCTATTCATCAGCTTTTTACTACTCTACATCCAAAAAAACCAACCTGTCAGCAAGTCTTATTCAATTCTTTCTCTCAATAGTCCTAGAATTTGACCACTTCTCACTACCCCCCTGTGCCAAAACTCAGTCCATTGCATTTATCCACCATCTCTTCTCCAGACTAGTAAATTAGCCTCCTCAATGGTCTCTCTGCTTCCATCCTTGTCTATGTTCACTCTATTCCTCAACACCTCAGCCAGAGAGATACCATTAAAACTTAGATCCTATCTTGCTTTTCTGCTCTGCTGCTTCAGTGGCTTCCTAGTGCACTCAGTATAAAAGCCAAATTACAAACAGTGGTCTACAAAGCCCGACAAAGGTTGTCTTTTCTTTACCTCCCTAACCTCATTGTCTTTTTTTCTCTCCCTTTCTTCCTCGCTGCTTGTTGAGTTTGTTAAGTATACTCCCACCTCAGGGACTTAGCACTAGCTATGCCATTTGATTTTTCAAAGGTACCAAGGTTTCCTCACTTGCTTCCCTCAAGTCTTAGTTCAAGAATTACTTTCTCTAAGACCCTCTTAGTCACCCTACCTCAATGGTCAATTGTTCTCCTTGTTCCCACCCATATTTCATATCTCTGCCATATTTCTTCTTCTTCTTAAGACCTATCATTAACATAACATATAGTTTATTTTCCTTGTTTCTTGTTTTCCTACTTGACTAGGATGTAAGTTCTATGACAGCAGTGTTTTATATCTATTTGGATCACTGATCTTTCCCCAGTACCTAGAATAGTGTCTGGTGGATAGTAAGGTACTCTATAAATATTTGTTGAAATGAATAAATGAGGAGTATCAGAAAATATAACAAATTAACATAGAGAAATAGAGAAATATACCAAATATTAAATTAGAAACCACCCTGAAAGTTTTCAATGTACAATGTGCTCTGTAACTTTGACAATTATGACAGTGTCCCACTAGAAACAACACACCAAAGACAAAAATATAACTGAATTATAGAACATGATCCTATCTCATCATATTTAGAAATTCTATACTAATAAAAGTAATTTCCAGATGTCACTGGTGCAGCCCCAAGAGTTTTGTCCTACGTGTTATAAAAAAAAAAAAAAAGAAGCCAAGAGAATTCAGAAAAGTACATCTACAGTTATAAAAATCCAAAGTTTTATATGGATTCTAATATGTTCTGCTTATAACTCCCAATTTTATAGTATAAGGTTAAGTGCAAGATAATTACAGAATAAAACACATAATTGTCTTTCATAATTAAAACCACAAAAATTGACCCTATTTTACCACAAAGGATTTCTCTCATTCAAGTAAAGATCATCTAAATTAAAACTTTTTAGTTTCCTAACTGTAAAATACATTTTTCATTTGTTCAAATGTAAAAGTTTAGTATTTTTAAACTCTCATATGGAAATCATTTGCGATTTGCAAATGAAAACCTTTAAAAATCATTGTTTTTGCTAAAGGAAGTGGATACTGAACGTACTGGGGTCTGCGTTGGACTGGAGCGTACATGACATCAGAAGCCATGACCTCACGCTAAGATTCTAAAATTAACTTCCCTCAGCCCCAGGAAGAAAATTTCCTTCAAAATCATGAGTCATAAAGAACTATTTAATAACCACTATTCTTGGATATATCCTTCTATAAAAATCCCACCATCACTCCCACCAAAACTTTTATTTGTTTCAGGCCAACAATATGGCCTTTTCCTAAATAAATAAATGCCTAAAACCTTTTTAAAAAGTTTTAAATATTAATCATGAAATTTAGAGATTTAAAATCCAACCCAATTAATTAAAACCCTCTAAGCATTCTTAAAACCACTCCTTTCAGTATGCTTGGGAATTATGGATCATCCCCAAAATAATAAAATTTGTAGTATTTACAATCTGACCTTTCAAGTATAATTTAGTTACCCAAGTATTAGCATTGTTTTCTGAATAATTTATTTTTGAAGTACAAGTAACTTCAATATGTCACAATATCCCCTAAGAACTTGGATTTCTTGCCAATCTCAGCAAATTAAATGGTGGAAAAAGAACAATGTGTGTTAAAAATGAGACATAAAGTAACTGTTTATATTCTTCTCTGAATGAAGTAAAGTTCTTATAAGTAAATAACTTCGGTGTGTTGGAAATAGGAACTCAGAGTTCTTTCTTTGGGATCAGAATATCAAGCTATTTCACTATTAAACCAAATTTATGGCTCTAGTGATAATGAAGCTATTCAGGGGGTAGGAAGAGAGGAAGGGAGTTGTAAAGAAAGTTGCAACTTCTTAGATTATTAAACCCAGTTTCCTTAATGTCGTCAATGGTGAGAGAATCACAACTTGGAAGGGGAAACAGGGCTTCCCAGACTGTGCCAGTCTCAGCCATTTCACATCCTAGACCAAGCATGGTCACCTGCCCATTCCTTCTCTAGTACTCCAGAGCATACTCAAGAAAAATCTCCAACATTGAAAAAGCCTTTATACTAAAACTAGGGGAATTCCAAAGGGGGAAGCAACTAGACAATGAGTCTAAGATACAGATTTATAAAATCTGGTTTGTAGTCTGGAGCTTTTAAGCCTCATCCTATCCTACTTAGTGGACCACCATTGGGATGCGATCTTACCACTAGGTATCCAGATATATACACTTCAGTATCAGCCCTCCCCAAAGTCTAGACCCAAGACTAATGCCATTGGTTCATATGTACTTGATATTCTGGGAACATGCTATGCAGTTTCACACTTTTTGTCCTAATGGACACTGCTTCCTCTGCTCCTATCCACTTACCCTATCCTTTTTTTCACTTTGAAAATTCATATTCATCCTCTGAAACCCAGTTTAAGCATCCTTCCTCCATAAAGCCTTCTCTGACCATCTTAGGTAGAGCCATTCATTCCTCCAAGTTGGATTTACCTCTTACCATATTCCAAAACAATTACTTGTTTACAATTCTGTCTCCATTAGATTAAGCTAATTGACTGAAAGCATCCTGTCTTATCTCTGTATTCCCTCTCCCCAGTCCCAGCCAATAGGAAAGTATTTAGTAAATGTCTGATGCCTGGTTGTATGGATGAATGTTTAAAAGTGGCTCTAATATCTCTCCTTTGGAATGAAATATATAGACTTTGTGATTACTATGTTACTCAGAGAGCTTTTTTGTTTACTTCCAGGTTTTGGCTATGTTCCTCATGTTTGATATGGCCAAAACTCTGATATCTGGATGAGGAAATTATTACTGTACCATGTAACTTTACAACATATTCTATTCCAACTGTGGTCTAGATGACTAAATATACTTTTCCATTAAGAGCTGTGTACTTTTAAGTAAACTAGGTTACAAAATGTTACTTTTTCCTGATCAGATGTCTTTTCAGAATTCTCTACCTATTCCCTCTTCCACTCCCCATATTTTATCTGTCTCAAATGCTTTTGGGAGCAGAGGTTATACAAAACATATGCACATATGCTTTGTTTAAACTGATATCACTATTTTCTTTCCACATTAAAACATACACCCATACCTTATTTATCTTTCCATTATTATAATTTATGTTGGTTTTTTTTTCACTAATTTAACTGCCATAGATTTTAGTTAAAATATATCTAGGTATTTTCCTGATTTTTATATTAAGCAAATCTTAAGTAAATGTAGCAAACTACATACATTGCAACTGTGGCTACGAGAGAGCTCCACAGTTCCAATCTAACAACACGGTGATTATCTTTAAAATTATCTATCTCATTTCTTTGTCCACCATCTTTCTGCTTTCCATAGACCCACCCACTGAGTAAGATTTGAAATTTGTTCTTCTGAGGCAAAATTAACTTCTCCCTAAGCTTCAGGCACTGATCTCAAAGTCAAGCATTAAATAATGGATATGATATTAAAAATACAATATACTTTTTGTAATCCTTTTCAAAGTCATGAAATCACATTACCTGATTAGACTGTGATAATCTTAGGATGGTAGGGAATTCATCTTTAAACTCATCTATAAGGTCCATGATGACTTTCTGGATCCCCTCGACTGAGACAAAAAGAAGTTAGGGGGGAAAAAACTTAACGAAAAACATCACCTAACCACAATTCAAAAGAACATGGGACACTGGGTCCACTTTTTAAGTCCCTGGGAAAGCAAGTGAACCCTAGGGGACTTTATTCCCCATTGTTTCCCACACCCATATCCCCTTTACAATGAGATTGCATATACTTCTTCCAGAAAAGTTCTTCAACACCTGCCCACATATCCACCCAACAGGTTTGATTGGCATGACAAATTCTTGCTTGGGTTCCTAGTGCTTGGCAAGTTTGCACGCCAGGACAACACTTGTCCTACTCTGCCATTAGTGAGGGATGAGGGCACCCTTCCACTCAGGAAAGCAGGCAAGGACAGAACCTACAGCTCATTGCCAGAATTCTTTGTTACTGCACAATGGGCCTCTGAGAGCTTGTTACAGAATCTTCTGAAACCACTCTGGCAGTGAGAAGGGGAAGAATGTGTTTGAAGGCATAAGGGGAGGAGAAAGGAGAATGAAAAATAAACCATACTAAGGAGTTCTGCATTATTTGGAATTTTGACCCAACTTCTACAGTGATACCTCAACTAATGGATCATCTGAGAACAAAGCTCCCTTTGAAGAGAGTTGGCATATGCTTTAAAAGAAATGCTTCACACATGATGCCAAGAGGAAAAGAAACACCAGAAGTTAGTTCAGAAAGACTTCTGAACAGATTGTTTTTCCTTCACTCAAATAAAGATCACTAGGTCAAAAACAAGCAAAATTATAAAATCTATGGTTTCTCTTCTTTAAAATTCCTCTTCCTCCTCCTTCTTCTTCTACTTCTTCCTCATCTTTTTCCCTCCTAGTACTCTCCCACTCCATTATTTTCCATTTATCAAATCTAGGAAGAATTTCATATCATGTGGATTTGATTGAATACCTAGTTAATATTTTAGTGTGGATGAATTTGGAGTTGATTTTAATTTGAAGCCTTTACAATGAATTGTAGCTAGACCATTGTCTTTGTCAAGCATAAGCTGTGGGTGCTAGAGGTTTGTTCATTGGAGCTGTCTAGGAAATAGAAAAATGTGAAGCCTGCCAGATCCCTGCCTTCAATTTGTCTTTAGTCCTAATCTGTCTGAGAACACTCTTCACCACACCACAAATACTTCTCTTAACTTTAGAATAACATGCTTTCCTCCACCCTGACCCTAATGCTTAAGATAATTACACCCTTAATATGTGGAAGTTGCAATCCTTTGCCAGAAAGAAAATCTTATTAGACAATGATGAACACACAAACTGCAAGTCTGTAAGAAATGTAACCCTTTATTTGTCCTACTATGATATGTCCTATCAGAATTTACCCCAGAGGAACAGTTGGCTGTCCCTTCTCTCTTCTGTCTTCTTCCCTGTTTTCCAATCTCATTGACCCCCTAAGTTCTTTTCATCCATCTGCCCACCTCCTGATGTCTGTCCTAGCTACCAATTGGTTTCATCCAGTTTTTTTTTCTCTTCTTATTAGTTCTCACCCTCCTAAGCATCTTATGAAATTAACAAATCTGTAAGAAAAAACGGGTCCTCATGCTAGTATTGTCCACACTTAAAGCATTACCAGACTCTGTGTCATGCTAACAAAGTTCTTTCTGTCTTTGCTTTCTTAATGACTCTCCTTGGGAGAGGAATGATGAAAAAAAGACAGGGGGTAATGAGATTTTAAAAAATCCTACCCCGCCACACTTATTTTATATTTGTGACCATATCTGATCATATTATGGGTTTTACTTAATTTTAATTATGGCTATATCCTTATGTATCTTATGTTATTTCAGGTAATAAAGTTAGACAAAATAAATAATGTTAATGGTTATCTTCTTTAACTATGTTTTCTTTACAGCTCATGATACAGTGCTCCACACTTACAAAAATTAATTAGGAAACAGTTACAAATACCTTCAAATTTTATAACAGCCCTGCAAATTTATTTGTATTTAAAAGGCTTTAATACAGAAAAAAAGAATCTCTTATTTGCACAAAGCTTGGAAGAAAATGAACATTTTACACTGTAAGTGAAGGCAGTATAAGCTTAATTAGAAAATAAAGAGTTTTGGGATTCAGTCAGAACCCGGTTTGAATTCCAACTCTATCACCTACCTACCTACCAGGCTGTGTAACCTTGGGCAAATTATGTTTTCTTAACCTAACTTTCACATTTCAAAATGTGACAGAACTTATTTAATGGACCAGATATGTTCAATAGATGGCAGTCATTGTTAAATACACAGCAGCTACTTTGTTTTTTAAAGATTTTATTTATTTATTTGAGACAGAGTGAGAGCAAGAGTGAGAGAAAGAGAGAGAAAGCATGAGTGGGGCCCGTTCGGGGGCCTGGGGAGGGGGGCAAAGGGTGAGGGAGAAGCAGGCTCTCCACTGAGCAGGGAGCTGGATGCAGGGCTCCATCTCAGGCCCCTGAGATCATGACCTGAGCTAAAGGCAGATGCTTAACCGACTGAGCCACCCAGGCGCCCCTACAACAGCTACTTTGTTTTGGGAAAGTTTGCAAAATTTGGGTGAAAAGTCAATACTGAGTTTGCCCTGTTCACATGGGTTTCAGCCTGTTTTAATTTTGCACACAACTGGCTGGAACCCTGATAACCATCCTAACTAGATCCTTCCCTTAAACCTACTTCGAACTCAACTGATACAGACCTATACTTCTGATTTCAAGTATTATCTGTCAAGTCTCAAGAACAAATTCTTTCAGAATCATCCTTGGCCCAGTCAAGGATTTGGACTGGAACCCACCTCCTTTGGGTGCCAACTCACAAGTGGATTAGTTCTGTTCGTCCCAGTGCTATGTTCCTCCAGCTCACAGCATGCTCTGAGACTCTGTAAATCTCAGTTAAAGGTAAATGTTTAATAATGTCAAAATAATTTTTTAAGATTTATTTATTTATTTGAGAAAGAGAACACATGTGAGCAGGGGGAGAGGAGAGAGAGAATCTACAAGTAGACTCCCCACTAAGCGTGACTCAGGGCAAGATCCCAGGACCCTGAGATCATGATCTGAGCCTAAACAAAGAATTTCGACTGAGCCACCCAGGCACCCCTCAAAGTAATTTTAAAAATCATTATCTGGAGGAAGTGTACGGACACTTACTGAGGTCAAATACATACTAGTTAACTGTTGTTAAAGGATAAACTGAGGGACATTAAGAATTTTAAGAATTTATTTGAACAAAAATTTATTCTCATCAGGCATCACCAAACCAGAAGTGATTAGAAGTACTTCACAGACTGCCCTTAGGGGCAAGGCTTTTATACAGAAGACATGGAAGCAAAGAAGCAAATTATTTGACTGGGTATAGTTCAAGGGCTTGCATTCTTTAGGAAAGCCTAGTTGGCTGTTTGTTACTGGTCATCCTTAGGTTTAGACTGCATAATCCTGAGGCATTTACAGGCTTAGGTTTTGGTTTGCTTGTGTCGGCTGCTAAGGCATGGGAGCCACCTCAGTCTAATGGCCTCTTTGCTTAATTAATTTAACACTGTGCTATGAGCTAGGTTACACCACTCATCTCTTAATTCTTGTAATAACTCTCAGAGGTAGGAATGTTTTGAAAGCAATCTGAAAATATCAAACAAAGCAATACATTAATATTACCCATACCAATATATTGGGAATATATCCCTATTTAAAAAATCCTTAATAATACTTTGTATAAAGATAGTTAATGCAAGGCCATTCAGGATGGCATAAATTGTAAGTAATTCAAATTCAGGTTTCCTCTGCTATCAGAAAGAGCTTTTCTATTCCTAGGAAACATTTTGTAAGCCAAAACGGAGTAAAGTGAAGAAGCAATTATCATTAATTTATACAGAAAGTTATTTTGACTGTTTCCAGACCAAAAAGTAACCTCTTTCAGGCTTTTCTGATACCATAGGACACATCTTGCTAAGGGATATACAAAATAAATTGAGGTAAAGCACAGATGCTCACAGACACGGTTCAAAGCTATCACAGCTTCATACTGAGTGTAGTTCCGGGGAGGGAGCTTGGCAGGGCCACTCTTGCTGTTCGGGTGCCCACACCCTCTATAACGGCTTACTGCAACACACACACACTGAATGCTATTTTCATTTTTTCATAAAAGTGAAAATCCTCTTTGAATTTCTTTTGGATAATGAAAACAGGTACCACCACCAGGTCTTTCATAAAAGCCCAGTGGTATAACACAAACTTTTGAAAAGTAGGGGAACCTGTACCTAACATTCCTCAAATGATTGCTACCCCAAAACTATAGAAAAGCTTCTGCTCATTATATTTGTAAAATGTGGACTCCTTAAAAATCTAACTATGCACATAAACTGAACAAAATGTGTAGAAAACAATACAGTTCATAACAACCCAAAGTTTATATGTACACAAACAAGGCTTAGAAAGGAAAATACTAATAAAAATCAGTGTTAATTGGGTTCTTTATTCCTAAAAAGTTGTGTGTCATGGCAGACAAGGCACACAAATTTTTAAAAATACTACAGAAAAACTGTTTCCATATGATTATTCACTTATGTCTAATGATTAAATGCCAAGTTTATGTCATGAAGTATGATTGAAAGTATGATAGTATATCACTTTGCTCAGAGACTAGAGAAAAGTTTTATATAAATCAGTCTAGTGTGTAGGAGAAGTCTCCACTTCTACTGTCAAAGGCTCAGACAGGTCCTGATGTTGGACAACAGATGCAGCAGACTGATAAAAGCCCATATATATATGTGTATTATATATATATATATACACACATACACACACAAGACTGCAGGATCCTTCTGGAAGAGAACCCAGATTTAATTACATTGGCCAGCTCTGACAAAGCCAGTCAAGTAACAATGCCTTAATTATCTTGGGGGAAAAGTGATTCTGAGCATAGGGTGGTGTATGTCACTCAGATCTATCCCTGATCTCACATCCAATAGGGATTCAGAGTAGATGGAATGAAAAGAGAGACCCTAAACACTCTTACTAAGCTTTCTTAAGACAGTGGACACAAATTAGCTATACAGTTAGGGTACCCCCTCCCACAAAAAGCAAAAAGGGAAAGGAGGCATTTTTAGGACTTTGCCAAAGATCTTTGGCTCTTTGTGTCATTGCATTAGCAGTGGTACTCATCATGAGGATGCAGTGTCCAGAACAGAGCCAAAACTGAAGCAGTGCCCAAGGGAGACATAATGGTATCCATAGAAGTAGTCACAAGTGCCAAGCAGATGCTACCTGCAAGGGAGCTGACCAGATTTGTTCTTAATAATTAGACACTTTTCAGGAATTCCCAAAAATACTTGGAGGGAAAGGAGCAGATTCAAGCCTTTGGAGAGATCTGAAGTTTTGCAGGTGGGGCAAAGCCAGTGAAGTATAGGTTACTATCATTCTTGTGATCCCTCTTGAATGCATAAGTTGACCAAGCATGGGAAATCCTGGGTCACAAGAGAAAGTGTCTAGACCTTCTCATTATAGTAAGAATTTGAGGCAGCTTGTGTGTAAACAGGATGTTTGTAACTTTAATCATTTGAAATGCACTAGGGGAACTTATTCTTTAAAAGTAATACTAGATAGGGATGCCTGGGTGGCTCAGTCGTTAAGCGTCTGCCTTCGGCTCAGGTCATGATCCCAGCGTCCTGGGCTCGAGTCCCACATCGGGCTCCCTGCTCAGCGGGGAGCCTGCTTCTCCCTCTGCCTGCCACTCTCTCTCAAATAAATAAATAAAATCTTAAATTAAAAAAAGGATGCATTATCTATAAAAAAAAAGTAACACTAGATAAAATTCTTCTGTACGGTAAATAATCATCTTCTTAATACCAAAAGTAAATACCTGCTATATATCTTGCAAATACAATTTTTCAAAAATGTTTCAAAACAGGTATATTTATATCATTTTGTTTCTTAAAAATTATTTAATAATTATATTCTAAAATTCCAGTTGTGTACCATTAATATTGAGTAGCCTCGGAAAGCCCAATGGAAGTACTCAAATAGTTATAATAAAGTGGCAGGCCATATAGGAGACAGAATTTGCAACGTTAGCATTGCTACACAATTGTGGGAATTGCTGAGGTTGGTTAGATGGTAGGAAGCTGAGAAGGTCAGACTTATTTGTTGTCTTTTTTCCCCCATCACAATATAAGCTCCATAAGTTCAGGGTCTTTGGTTAGCTCAAGGCTATATTCCCAAAACCAGGACAGTGCTTTTATGTATTTTTTAATTTTACAATATTACAATGAATATTTCCTGAATGCATATAATCAAATCTATTATACATGTCTCAGGTAGGATGAAAAATTTTACCATTAACAAATTCATCATAGAGTCAACCAACTGACATGTAAATACAGGACACATAAGACACATTACACACACACACACACACACACACACACACAATGTTTATCACACATTATGGGAAGAACACTCTTCCCCACATACAAAGCACTACATTTTTATTTATTTTACCCATCATAGTGAATACTAGCTCATGTGATATATCCTAATTAACTGAAATAATCAATTCAATATGAGCTCAATCATTAAGAACTAGAAAACAGACATGATAAGAACATTTGTCTTTGATTTCCCTTTCTGCTTTCTTTTTGGTAAATAATGCTGGGTAAATTAACTGCAGTCTATTATACTGTATATCTGAGAATAGAAGACAAAAGTGTAGCATAATAATGGGTGTAGTACTGATAAATATGTGAGTAAAGTAAATGAAATCATGTAATGCAGTAGAGATCAAAAGAATATACATGGGAAAACTTTCAAAATATTTATTTTTTAAAATGAAGGGGCAGGGGCACCTGGGTGGCTCAGTCGTTAAGCGTCTGCCTTCAACTCAGGTCATGATCCCGGGGTCCTGGGATCGAGCCCCGCATCGGGCTCCCTGCTCAGCGGGAAGCCTGCTTCTCCCTCTCCCACTCCCCCTGCTTGTGTTCCCTCTCTCACTGTATCTCTCACTGTCAAATAAATAAAAAATCTTTAAAAAAAAAAAAATGAAGGGGCACATGCACCCCAATGTTTATAGCAGCAATGTCCACAATAGCCAAACTATGGAAAGAGCCAAGATGTCCATCAACAGATGAATGGATAAAGAAGATGTGGTATATATATACAATGGAATATTATGCAGCCATCAAAAAGCCGAAATCTTAAATAGAGGGTATTATGCTAAGCGAAATAAGTCAATCAGAGAAAGACATGTATCATATGATCTCATTGATATGAGGAATTCTTAATCTCAGAAAACAAACTGAGGGTTGTTAGAGTGGTGAGGGGTAGGAGGGATGGGGTGGCTGGGTGATAGATATTGCGGAGAGGGTATGTGCTATGGTGAGCGCTGTGAATTGTGTAAGACTGATGAATCACAGACCTGTACCTCTGAAACAAATAATACAATATGTTAAAAAAAAAAAAAGAAGAAGAAGATAGTAGGAAGGGAAGAATGAAAGGGGGGAAATTGGAGAGGAACCATGAGAGACTGTGGACTCTGAGAAACAAACTGAGGGTTCTAGAGGGGAGGGGAGTGAGGGGATGGGTTAGCCTTGGTGATGGGTATTAAAGAGGGCACGTATTGAATGGAGCACTGGGTGTTATACGCAAACAATGAATCACGGAACACTACATCAAAAAAAATAAATTAAAAAAAATGACAAAGTGTTAGAAATTTAAAAAACTAGAAAACTATATTGAAAGACACACACAAAGACCCATCAGTGTAAGAATTTGGAACATTAAGATTTTTTTCTCTGCCAAAAGAAGATCTGAAAACTCTCTAGGGAGAAAAAAAGCATATATAAGGGATTGGCTAGCAGAATGTCATTGAACGTCTCAATAGTACAGGAAAATAAAACTTAAAAATGGAACAAAAACCTTAAAAAAAAATCCCTAAAACAAAAAAAAAGGAAAAAACAGCTGTATATCAAATTTTTGTACAACACGTAGAAACGATTTATTTCCAGTGACTTTAGAACACAGTCCAGAACACTGCAAGGACAAGAAGAACTAAAAGGACATTTTAAATTTCATTCAGTCATTTTCTTGTAGTATTATTATTGGTTTTGTTATTTGAAATTATTTTCCTTATAGTGCAGGATAAACACATTTTTGAGTTAATAACATTAAGAATCAAGAATTTCAGTATAGGGGTGCTGGGTGGCTCAGATGGTTAAGCATCTGCATTCGGCTTGGGTCATGATCTCCAGGTCCTGGGATGGAGCCCCACAGTCTGGGCTTCCAGCTCAGTGGGGAGTCTGCTTCTCCTTCTGCCTCTCCCTCTGCTTGTGCTCTCTCTGTCTCAAATGAATAAATAAAATAAAAAAAAAAAAAAAGAATTTCAGTATAAGAGAAAAAAAAGACCTCATCAGAAAATCAAAGAACAAAGTAAAACACTATAATGGTAAACAGAATTGAAAATGATTTTTAAAAATGCATTTTTTCTAGGTGTACAGACTGGAATGGCTGGAAACATTGCCAATCCAGTAGAAAAGAACACTCCTAGTACCTAGAATCTAGGCTTTAATATCATTCCTCACTACAATGAACTAGGACTCCTTGAAGAAACAGCTGATATCAGGTCTGGGGCAGGAGAAGTACAAGGCGAACCAGGGAGATATTAAGCTAAAGGAAGGAAGTTCTTGAAGATTAATGTGATCCTATTCAAAGAAAACAGAATCCAGCTTAAAGGGACTCCTACTGGTCTCATGGAATGATCGGCCATTATCATACTAATCTAGTGGTCAATACAGCATCATTATTTATGGGATGAACAGATATTATGTCTCCTAATATATGCAAATTTAAGTATATATCTTCTATGACATACTGTAGTCAAAAATGTTCCAACTTTAACTTTAAATCTATCTTCTAGTTTCTCAGAAATACAGGCAACCCACAACCTAAATCAGTGCTTCTTGAACTGCAGTGAAAATCCAATACCTTTATAAATTAAAAGTAAATTACCTTAAAAAATAAAATTTATATTCAAGACAGATTTTTTATTTTTAAATATTCATATAGTCAAATAAAACTATCCTTCTTTATAAAACTTATGGTTTTCCTGTTAATGAAGTTTTTCCAGGCCCTACGTTAGACATACAGTCTCCCAAGTTTTCTTCAGTTTTCTTTTTTTTTTTTTTTAAGATTTTATTTATTTATTTGACAGAGACAGAGATAGCGAGAGCAGGGAAGCAGGCCTCCCCCCAAGGAGGGAGCCTGATGTGGGACTCGAGCCCAGGACTCTGGGATCATGACCTGAGCCGAAGGCAGACGCTTAACGAACGACTGAGCCGCCCAGGTGCCCCTTTTTTTTTTTTTTTTAAAGATTTTATTTATTTGACAGTGAGAGATACAGTGAGAGAGGGAACATAAGCAGGGGGAGTGGGAGAGGAAGAAGCAGGCTTCCCACGGAGCAGGGAGCCCAATGTGGGGCTCGATCCCAGGACGCCGGGATCATGACCTGAGCCAAAGGCAGACGCTTAATGACTGAGCCACCCAGGCGCCCCTCCCAGCTTTCTTTCTTTAAAAATTAATTAAAAATTTTTTTTAATCCATCTATGCTTCATTTTTAATAGTTTGTTGTTTCCTTCCATTTGAATATTTAATTGTTTAAGTACTACTGATTAAATAAACTATTGTTCTCATTGATATGAAATACACTACCACACACAGATATACTGGGAACTATTTCTGGACTTTCTATTCTGGTCCACTGATCTATTTATATGTCATTATAACACTAATTTGACGACAGTGACTTTATAGTATGTTTTATTTTCTGTTAAGCAAAGTCTCTGCTACCTTCTTTTTCATTCTATTATTTCTAGTGGTGTTCCTCATCCCTGTCCCAGCTTGGTTTTTCCACTAATCTCTTAGATTTTCCACGTATTCACTGTCATCAAGGGGGAAAAAATAATTTCATCTTTCTTTTTCCATGTCCATACCAATTATTTTATTATCTTATTTAACTGCATTCACTAGGACTTCCAAAAATAATGCTGAGTAACAATGACTATGGAAGGGACACCTATCTTGTTCCTGATTTCAATTAAAACACCTTTAATATTTTACTGCTTACCAAAAAACCAACAGCAAGTGTTATTCTAAATAATCTTTATCATATTTCTCTGCCAATTCCAGTTTGGGAATGGTTGTTGAATTTTATCAACTTCCATTTCATAATCTATGGGTATGATCACTTTTCCCCCCTCAATGTGTTGATATAAGAAATTCTGTATTGGGGCACCTGGGTGGCTCAGTCGTTAAGTGTCTGCCTTTGGCTCAGGTCATGATCCCAGGATCCTGGGATGGAGCCCCACATTGGGCCCCCTCCTCCGCGGGAAGCCTGTTCTCCCTCCCCCACTCCCCCTGCTTGTGTTCCCTCTCTCGCTGTGTCTTTCTCTGTCAAAAAATAAATAAAAAATCTTTTAAAAAAAATTCTGTATTAGCTTTCCTGATATTGGAATCATCTTTGCATTCCTGGAAAAGAATGTGTGCTTGTTCATAGCATATTATTTCTTTGATATTTTGCTAGAGTCATTTGCTAATATTTCATTTACAATTTTTGCAAATATATTCCTAAGTGAGATTTGTCCATTGCTTTGTGTTCTTAACAGGTTAGTACTAAAATCTGTGACTATGAATTATATGAAATATAAAAAAGAATATGGTCTATAAAATCTCTACTTTCCTGATTTTAAGGTTTCTTTTGTGACCAACTATATGACAAATTTTTATAAATGTCCTAAATCATAAAAAAGAAACATATAGTCTTTAATCAAAAAATGTAAAAATGCATTTACATTACCAAAAAACCTGAGTTTATTGATTATATTATTCAATTCTTTTTTTTTAAGATTTTATTTATTTATTTGACAGAGAGAGACACAGCGAAAGAGGGAACACAAACAGGGGGAGTGGGAGAGGGAGAAGCAGGCTTCCCACGGAGCAGGGAGCCCGATGCGGGGTTTGATCCCAGGACCCCAGGATCATGACCTGAGCCGAAGGCAGACGCTTAATGACTGAGCCACCCAGGCGCTATTATTCAATTCTTATACAGCCTATTAATTTTTGCCTATTAGACATATTACTAAAAACCAAGTGTTAAAATCCTCCATAAATTCTATTCTTGTCAAGTTTTCCTTGCATTTCTCATTTCTTTCGTATTGTATCAAGTGCTAGCAAGGATGTGGGGCTCAGAAATTCTCATATAGTGGTAATAAGAATGTAAATTGGCATGCCTACTTTGAAAAACAGTATTATTAAGTACAACTGAAGACATGCATAGCTGTAACCACCAATTCCAGTTCTGGCAATATCCCCACTAACACGAGAAACATGAACTAGAATGTTCACTGCTGCACTAATTGTAGAATCAAGAAAGTGTAAGCAACTCCAACATCTATTAACTACAGAATTAATAAATAAATTATATAATATATCCATAATAGTTACTATACAGCAGTAAAAGTGAATAAATTATAGCTACATGCAACATCATGAATAAATCTTAGGAACATAATAATTTTGAATGAGGAAAAGATACAGAAAAAAACACAGCAAGATTTCATTTATGTAAAGTTTGAAAATAATCAAAACTCAGTAATATATTAGGAGCACACATAACTATGGTAAAACTATAAAGAAAAAGAAAGGGAACAATAAACATAAAATTCAGAATAGGGTGGGATGCGAAGACATAGGATTGGACCAAGGGCACATGACAATTACAAAGGTAATGGTAATGTACTTTTTCTAAAACTTAATCATGTGTACAAATATCAATGTACTGTAATTTATATCTTACAACAATTTATAAATATGATTTCTCCATATTTAATAAAAAACAGTAAAATGAAATAACCTGATGAGCAAATTGCTGTAACAACTTTTATGAAAAAATTATCATCAAGAGCTATTCCAGTAATAACAGTAAGGGGAGTTCTTTCTCTCATTCACTATTTACTGAGCACATACTATGTGCTACCACTGTTCAGCACTGGGAGAACAAAACAGACAAAAAGTCTTACTCTGTTGGAGCTTGCATACAGTGGAACAGAATCATACTACTTATTGCTATTTTCTATGAACCAAGAAAAGCCATCGCTTTCACCAGTAACTTGCTCAGATTTAAGGTGAATGTTTCACAACTATATTCTTTATAACAATTGAAAGAATTATATATAACATATTCTGAATTATATATGATATAAAATATATATTATGAATTCTATATATATATAGAATTTTATATAACATATTCTGAAAAGCAGATCTTATTTCAGCCTTTGAAAATTTTGTTATAAATCTATGTTTTTTTGTTTGTTTGTTTGTTTGTTTTTAGTACTAGAATCTAATGAGAAGGTAGCTGGAGAAACTACATGACGACACAGACAATATGATACACAACCCCAGGGGGAGGATTCGGGGGGGTGGGCAGAGGCCACTGGTTTAGACTAAGAGCCTTTCAATGGACTGCTGAATAGACTGGATCTGCTGCTTCAGCTGTGAGCCTTCTTTGATGGTGACAGAACAGGCGATGACAGGCCTGGAAACCCCGCAGGCCCGCCCGAGGGCCTGCTTGGAGCGCACAAACACGTAGGGCACATTCTTATCCTCACATAGCAGTGGAAGGTGCAGGATGATCTCCAGGGGCTCAGCGTCTGCAGCCATCACGATGAACTCAGAGATGCCTCTGTTGAGGGTTTTGGTGGCTTCACTGGCTCCTTTCCGAAGCTGCTTGTAGTTACATGACTGCTGAACAAGGTCCAGTAGTTTCTTGGTGAGGTGGGCGTCTGCGAGGGGGTAGGCCTTTGGATTTACGTCAGCTTCAGTCATATTTGCGATTCCGCGGTCCCGCCACCCCCTATAAATCTATGTTTTAAACTAAAATCAATCTTTTCTTACATATCGCTCATCAAATTTGTAGTCATCACTGTTCAGTAAGGATTTCTGAGCAGCTGCATATCTTCTGATAGATTCTTCCACCTTGGAAACGGGCAGTCTTAATTGAATCATATCAAGAAAAGCAAAGAAATACATATTAAATACATTTAAGTATTCACAATCCCTGTTTTTTAATGGCCTTTGGTTGGAAGTCTTAGATTTATCTACTTCTGCAGTAACCTTTTCAGGAACCAATACAGATTGTGTATTTTGGTCCCTTCCCTTAGGGTCATAGAATGTACAGATACTTATGTAAGATCTCTCTGGTCAAACCAATAATGTTCAAGCATAATGAAAAAGATAACTAGTTATTCCATGTAATTCTACATAATTATAAAAAAGAAAATTAAGTTCATTCAATAGTGCCAAAAATGAATACAGTAAATGATGCAACCCACTCTTTATTTTGACCCAACACTTTAATAGCAAGTTGATCACACCTCTTTGAAGTGGAGCCCAGACAAGCCTTAATTCACTAAGTGTGAATTTATCTAAGCTTGCCATGAGACTACATTTATTTTCAGCCAGTACCAAGCAATCCTCTTAGGTATTTCTAAGCTATTTTATACACAAATAATTCTTACATGTTAAAAGACAAATAAATTGCCTATAGTCCTAAATTATGAAGATTATATATAACATTTATATAAATAATAATGCCCTTTATTTAAAATAAAGTCTTTCTGACCAAAGATTTAAATCATACCTGCCTAATTTGTGGCTTTTAGTCATTTTTTACATGAATAAGTTTCAATAAAACTAAAAACTAAATATGTCTAATATGTGTTATGTAGGCAGAGGATGGGAATGTGGAGAATTCTTTGTTTTTTCTTTTAAAGAGGTGTATTAAAGCTAGATTTTATTTTTGATTCTATACAAAGAAACAGAATGGTTACATAGACCATATATAAGTATTATTATCTCTATCTACAAATGATAAGCCAGGCTTTGAAAAATTTAGAGAGTATCTCCAAGCCAGCAAATGGCAGAACAAAAACTCTTATCTAGATTCTCTTTTCCAAATTTTGAATTCTTTTCACCACACTTATTACCTTCTTTAGTTAGAGTGCGTGGCTTTCGATATCAGGGCAAAAATACCATCAAGAGGAGAGATATTCTGAGATAGTCTAAGAAGTTTAGAAAAGATAAAGATTATCAGAAATTCTATTATGGATAGCTTTCACTTTTGCAATCAAAATCTGAGTGTTCATTGCATGCCAGGCACATGAGATACAAAAATGAACAATAAAAGTCCTTGTTCTAGATAAAGAAGCACACAGTATAACACAGACATATTCAGGGACAATTACAATAAAATATAAATAAGACAGACATACATAGGATGTTGTTCCTTGAAAGCAACGGGAAGGGCACCAGCTTTCGGTGGCCAAAGAGTCATAAAAGATTTCCTCTAATCAACAAACATCAGGCACTGTGTTAGAAGCTGGAGATGATAAATAAAACAGACCGGATCACAGCTCTCCTTGACCTTGCATTAAGAAGATACTATAGACAAACAAGCAAATAAATGAGGTCATCCCATGTACTAATAAGTGCTATACTAGGAATGGAAATACAACAGTATACAGAGAAGATTGTGTTACTATAAAAGTCAAGGAAGAACTCCCATGAGAAAATGAGAAGGACCTGAGATATCAGGGGTGTATACCACTTCGATATTATTGCTTAGTGTTTGGGGGCAAAATCAGTAGGTTTTTAAAAACTAAGTACCTTTATATTCTACATAAAGTTTACTTTCAAGGTGATGGTGTAATCTCGCCCAAACTCAAAATCTCTTGACTCAAGTTTCATCCTTACTGAGTTTAAAACATAAAGATGAAAGATCCCTTTTCCTAAACAGAGCTGCTCTGAGCAGAGGCTAGCCTGGGGCAGCTGCCAGGAGATACTGATGGCCCTGGGGGCTGTCCTCACCTCCACTGGCTCTCCCGGAAGTGTGCTGTCCGGAGGGGGCTGCCGTGCATTTCATGCAGGCGCAGGTGCAGATGCCACGTGCAGGCTGCCTCCTCGCCCTCCGCTCCGGGCCACTACCAGTGCATCTCCCCAAGGCCCTCCTGGCCTTCTGGGCTGCAGCCTCCGCCTCCACCAGCCGCCTCCCACCCAGAAATAAAAGCCCCGGAGCCCAAAGTCCAACTATTCCCACTTCCAAACACGCTTAACCATAAGCCTCTGCCCTAGCCCTCTCAGGCCCCGCAGCACGTGCCATAATATGTGACGTCGACACGTCATGTGCGTGGCCGAGCGTGGCCAGCTGGAGCCTGGGACAGAGGCGGGGCTCCAGGCACAGGGAATGTGAATTGTGTGGGTGGTACTATGGTAGTCAGAACCTCTCGAAGGCCCCGGATGTGGCGCAGGCCCAGAGGGGGAGTCTTGGCATCTCCTCCAATTCACTCCCCAACTTTGGACGCGCTTAGGGCCGTAGCACCTGAGACCCAAATGTCGGTCCCGAGAACTGCACTCCTGGGGATTCTCTGGCCCTAGCGGTTTGGAGTTTTGCCTGTGGAGAAGAGCAAATGGTGCAGAATGGCGTTGATTTATTTGTGATGAAAACGAAGGCCCAAGAGACAAGGTCCTGCCATACATCATTTTGAAGAAAAGGGATGATGGTTTTAGGAAGCCGAAGAATAGTACCAGGGAGCAGAAAAATTTAATCCTAAATGGTAACAGCTTTTAATTTTTTCAAGCCACTATCCCTTGCTCAGAGGTTTCTTCACACTCAAACGCTGTCTTCCAAAGTATCAATTTTCTGTTAAAATCACACCAGTAGGGGCACCTGGGTGGCTCAGTTGGTGAAACCTCAGCCTGCCGCTCAGGTCATGATCTCAGGATTGTGCTCAGCAGGGAGTCGGCTTCTCCCTCTCCCTCTGCCCCTACCCCCCACCCCCACTCATGAGCATGCTCTCTCTCTCTCTCTTTAAAATAAATAAATAAAATCTTTTTAAAAAAAAATCACACCAGTAATAATTTTGGAAAATATCATCAAAAGTAATGTAGCATAATATGATGTCAATAAGGTACCCCAGGATTAGAAGTCGGAAGATCCTGGGATATTAATCCCAGGCTTGATCTGGCTGCCTGTAGGAACTACAATCCCTTGGCTCAAATTTATTAATCAGTAAAGTAAAGGAGTGGAAACAGAGATCTCCAAAATCTTAGCAATTGTCCGACTTTATCACAGATAGTCATTGTGTATTTTTGTAACTGTAATTTCTCCAGGATCAAACCAGATATTAGGAGCACTTAGTACAGGGGGAAAAAAATCAAGGATGTACCTATGGCATAGTGGCAAGAAAAAAAAATAGAAAAATTCTTAGTCAAAGCAAAATCTCTAAAATTTAGTTTACTAAGCCATTCGGTTTTAAAAATATAACAAATAAATATAACTCAAAATTGGCCCTTCTTGGTTTTCATAAAGAATACAGGCTGTCCATAAAATTCTTCAGTGTTGAAAGTAGTAAACAGTAAGACGCATATTTAGATCTCCTGTTCCTTAGATCTTGCAACCTTCTTTTTTTTACCAACCAAAATTTTCTTTTCCCTTTATTGTCTCAGTTTTCTTACTTCCTACTTAGATCTGCATTCTGGCCCTCTGGGGGATTTCCTTTAAAGTCTCCTTTAAAATCTAAGCCTTTTTCAGTCTTCATTCTTTTTGAGCTTTATAGTATCTGATGCTATTAATAGCCCATATTTCTTAACATAGCCTTCTTTTTCTTTCATAAGATAATTTTGTATTTTATTTCTGGCTATTCTCCATGTCTTGCCTTCCTTCTTTCTTTCCTTTCTCCACACCCCGAAGTCTTGTACTTTATTCATTCTATTGTTAAATTCTGTGTCATGGCAATCACATCTGAATATTGGCTTAAATTATTAATTCTTGCTGGAAACTTCATATATCTCTAACTTAAATACTATTCTTTGCCCAGAGCTTCCCAAATATTTGCTGAACAAAATAATAATATAATAAAATCACCAATTATTGAGTGTTCACAATCTAAGCGCTTAATATATTGAATAAGTATTGTTGAAATTTTTAAATGAAGTATTCTCAGATACATGGTAAATGTACAGTATGTATAGTACTTATAAGTCTTGATACTATACCTACTATATAAGTCTTGATACTATACCTACTATATATGTACTTGTACTATATTTCACTGTGCATTTGTGTATCTTATAATGCTATTATAAATACTATCATTTTGGGGAAAAGAGTTTATAGTTATGAATGATAATAAAAGTAAGACACGAATTATCAACTCTTGAATAATGCTCTGAATCTCTACCATGTGGAGAGCCAGTATTTGTCTTACTAGAAGAGCAGTTCTCTAAGTTTTTAGTCTTAAAATTTGTTTCCACTATTACAAATTACTGAGGACCCCAAATAGCTCTTGTTTATGTGATTTTATCTATTGATAATAACTTATTAGAAATTAATACTGAGAAATGTATAAGATATTTATTAATTCATATGGTAGGCAATCTTCAATATGGCCCCCAATGAATCCTACCTTGTGGTATTCATGCCCTTGTGTAATCCCCTCCTCTTGAGTGTGGGCTGGATTTATTGACTTAAGAAGAAAAAAAAGAACACAGCCAAAATGATGGGATGCCACTTTCAAGATTAGGTTACAGAAAGATTGTGTCTTGTGTCTTGATTGCCCTCTCTCTCTCTCTCTCAGTCTCTCTCTCTCTGAGGGAAGCCAGCTGCCATGTTGTAACTTTCCTGTGGAGAGACCCATCTGACAAGGAACTGATGTGTCTGGCCAACTGCATTGTGGAGCTGGGTCCTGTTCATAGCCATGTAAGTGAGCTGAGAAGCTGATCCTACCCCAGTCAAGCCTTAAGATGCCTGCAGCTCTGCTCATACCTTGAATATAGCTTTGTGAGAGACCCTGAGCCAGAGGAACCCAAAGAAGCTACACGTGGATTCCTGACCCACAGACAAGGTGAGATAATAAATAAATACTGTTAAGCTGCTAAATTTTGGCATAATTGGTGACAAAATATATAACTAATACAACTCATTTAAAAATGACAATAACAATCCTTCCTATGAAAAATAACTATTTTTCAAAATAAAACCTGTAGTGAGATGAGTGATGTTGTTTTCATTTTTGCAAATCTCTCTAATGTTTAGTTTCATTGAAAACATCTGGTTTCTCCTATCTGCCTCTGAATTTAATCTGTTGCAGTACATCATTTTGGTTGAAATACATGAAGAAAATCCAGCCTTAGACAGATAATGTAGTTGTGAAAGTAAGGAATATTTTAATATTCTTTCCTGGTGTGCTCACTTTGGTAGCACATATACTATATAATACTCTTTCCTGGTAAGTGTGGATAGTCTTCTTTGATCCTACACCAGCTTTCAATAAGTAGTAGCTTCCCAAAGGTTAGTTGCAACATAGGAATCATATACTCTGTTACATTAAAATTTATTGGTCTGTCTTGTACTTTGACTGGATCTTCTACTAATGCATGATTTTTTTTTTAAAGATTTTATTTATTTATTTGAGAGAGAGAGAATGAGAGAGAGCACATGAGAAGGGGGAGGGTCAGAGGGAGAAGCAGACTCCCTGCCGAGCAGGGAGCCCGATGCGGGACTCGATCCAGGGACTCCAGGATCATGACCTGAGCCGAAGGCAGTCACTTAACCAACTGAGCCACCCAGGCGCCCTAATGCATGATTTTTTAACATCATGCATTGATCATTTGGATAATATTGGTCCTCTGATTTATGTAGATCGTCCATTGACATGTTTCATCATACAACAGCCTCCCTGTCCTCCCCCACTCTTCCAACCCCCACAAAACCCTTTGTTAATATTACCATTGCTCTTATCAGAAAAGTCTTTAAGTTTGGGGAAGCTATAGTTTTACCTATTATTGCATAACAAATTACCCAAACTTAGCAACTTAGAACTACAAGTTTTTACTGTCTCACAGTTTCTGTGGGTCAGGAATCCAGAGTGGCTTAGCTGGGTGGTTCAGGGTCAGGGTCTTTTAAGAGGTTGCAGTCAAGCTGTTGGCTGGGCTGCAGTCATTTTAAGGCTCAATTGAGAGACAGTCTACTTCCAAACTCACTCATGTACCATTTGGCAGGCTTCAGAAGATCCACTTCCAAGTTTACTCGCATGGTTGCTTGCAAGCCTCAGTTCTTTGCCAAGTGGACCTTTCCATAGGCTGCTTGAGTGTTTTCAAGATGTAGCAGTTGGCTTTCCTCTACCAGGGCTACGTCACATCCTGGCAGCTTGTCCCAGATGACTGATGAGAGAGAAAGAGAGAGGGAATATGAATATAAAAGAGCTCACCTAAGACAGAAGCATAGTCATTTTATAACCTAAACTCAATATGATAGCTCATCACTTTAGCCATATTCTGTTCAGTAGAAATGGTCCAACCCACAATCAAAGGGTGGGAAACTAAGCCCCATCTCTTGAGGAGAAATGGATCAAAGAATGTGGGGACATATCTACCTAACCACCACAAGTTGTCAAATTCATGGTGCCAGATGCAGGTTTTCCCAAATACTAGTTTTTGTTTTAAATTTATCATTGGCAATGGACACTGTCACTTGTTTTCCTTGAAATGACAGCCTAACTTCTTTCATTGTTGAGAAAGTATCTTGCCTAACTCAACTCAACTCTGTATAACCATAGTTTCTCTGTCAGTTGTTCTTTCAAGTGAAAGTGATATTCAGTGAAAAAAGCCACTAATTCAGGTCACAGGTCAGGACAATTATACTATTGCTTTTTCCTTGAGGCAGTCATGTATTTCATTATGCAGCAGAAGGGCTTTATGCATACTTCCTATTAACTCACATACAACATTAAAATGATATATATCTAAAATATAAGAGTCAATATTTAATAAGATTAATCATTTTTATTGCTTCATCCAGGATATTCTTAGGTAAAACTGACTTTTTCCGGGGGGGAGGGTGGGGACAGACCATGGTGCTCAGGACTTTAGACTGGGAAAATCATTGTAAGAAGAGGTAACTCAGGAAAAGCTTCATAGGGAAAGGTGTGTGTTGAGATGAGCTGGGAATTACATTTCAACTGGCAGAGAACAGGAATGGTGGGAGAGGCAAATAAGCAGATCCAGTGGGGCTGGAATGAAAGGAGCATATGACATTCAAGAGGAGAGAGAAGAAGGCTATTTGGGAGCAAACTGTGGACTAGATCTGGGCACCTGTGGAGGGATTCAGACGGACATCTTGACAAAATAGACCCCACCTGAAGGGGCAGTGTGAGGGAGGAAGGCTGCTAGAAGCCCAGGGGTTTCTCAGGATGGTAATCTAGCTGGAAATGCAGTAGGAGGTTTCCAGCAGGGTTCCATATGATATAGTCACCTATGACTGTTTGTTGCTTCTGAGGGTACCAATGCTGGTCACAACCACATAGTTAAGTAAGAGCTCCCCCCACCCACCCCACCCCCACCCCCGCAGCAAAGTTCAACCAGGAAAGGAAAGTTCTAAATGGAACGAGATTAGAGTTTGGATTATGACACTGGACTGGACTCTATGTACTAAAACTTCATTTAGTACATGAGAGCAAGCACAAAATTGGAAAATCACCCTGAGATTTCAAGGTAGTGGAGGTGGAGCTCCGAGAGTTGGAACAGAGTCATAGTAAAAGTTTGAAGGACAGTGGGAGAAAAAGAGATCCTTACTTTCAGCTTGCACCCTACAGAGTTCTACTCCTTTAATAAAGTGGTTGCAATAACTACTCACCGAGCATTTATTTTTGCTAGGCCAAGGTTCAGCTGGGCATGTTTTGATGAATGGGCAAGATGTATACATATTTAGGAGAATGGTGTTTGCAGAGAGATTGGAGCCAGGCTAACCTGTTCATGTCCCCACTCTGCTGCTTAAAAAATGTGACAGACACATTGTTAATCTCCTGGACTCTAAGTTTCCTCATCTATAAAATGGAAATACATAATGCCTACTTCACAGCATTGTTGTAAAGAGTTAATAGTAAGCATTCAACAAATGGTAGCAATGATTAGGATTACCATTATCTTAGTTAGTATAATGACCTGACAAAAATAGTAGTGTAGAAGAATTTACCAGGCCTTAGCATGGAAGATAGATTGAAGGTAAATCAGGACTAGGAGGAGGCAAAAAACTTAGAATCATTGAGTAATAAAATGAGGCTAAATGGTAGTTCTAGGGATGAAATAGAGGTCAAGGGACAAATGTAAGGAATATTTGAGAAGCAAATGAACAGAAGAGGTAACTGTTAGATATAATAAGGTAAATAAAGGAGAAGGAAGAGTCAAAGCCAATTTAAATTGTTAAATCTTGGTTGGATGGGAGAATAATAGAAAAGAGAGAGATATAGACATTAGCAGAATGAGCAGGTTGGGTGGGTAAGAGTGTGGGAAGAAAATATTAGTTTTGTTTTGCTACATTTCAAATTTAGGCGATGATGTAACTTCCAAAGGCAAACATCCTATAGATATTTGGAATATTATTTATTTATTCATTCATCTAATATGTCTTGAGTGCCAAGTTGGTGTCGGACACCATGTGAGGCTCTAGTGAGAACAGTTTAGTAGAGTTGGAGTTTAAATGGGACATCTGGGCTGGTAGAAAGATTTGGGGCCTCCAACATACAACTGGTCCCCGAAATTATAAATATTAATCAGTTTTCTAATGGAGAGTGTCAAGAAGACACAATTTCTAGGAATATTCCCAGTTAAGGAGACACAATATACCCAGTTAAGAAATGGACAAACTTGGGGTGCCTGGGTGGCTCAGTCGGTTAAGAAATGGACAAACAGGTGAGAACTAAACCAGGATCATAATTATTTTTATATTAAATGCCAGTCATGTATCATTTCTAAATAATTAATTACAAAAAAGCATTTGTACAGTTGGTGTTCATATTTTTAAGACTCTTTATTTTGGAATAATTATAGATTCATAGGAAGTTGCAAAAATAGTACAGAGGTCTCATTTACCCTTCCCCCAGGGTTCCCCTAATGACTGTATTTTACATACCTAGAATACAAGGTAATTGGCATTGGTATAATCCACTGACTTTATTCAGGTTTCACATTTTACATGCACTCATTTGTGTATATGTGTGTTCCTAATTTTATGCCATGTTATCACATGTAAGGATTCATATAATCTTTCATCCTTAATTTTTAATTTTTTTCCCTCACTCCAATTAATTATGTGATATGAAGAATCTATACCATAGGATTTTGTTAAAGTATTTTTTTGTTGTTGTTTATTGATACTCTCTAATGTTCAAACAGCAAATACAGCAAAAATCATATATATTTAAAAAATTTTTTAAATAACAAGGTATTTATACATTTTTTATACTATTGAATATATTGCGCCAGATTCTTCTGAGAACTTCAGCCCATCATTCGCTGTTCTCTAAGTTCTTTATCAGTAAAATGTGAGTCATGATTTCTAAAACCCTACAATTCTACAGTTTTAGAATTCTAATTCCTAGGTCACTTGGTCTCTTGATCTAAAGCATAAACTTTCTGCCTTAATTCTTTTTGGCTCAGGGTCTGTCTCTTATCTTATTAGGCCAGTGGCCAGTGGGGCACAGTTAATAACTCTCTAATTGTAGTAAATAATACACTGTCAGCTGGAAAGATTCTAGCATACCTTCCACAAGTGGCTGCTTCCTCCAAAGGGCTTGTATATATTAGGTAATGGGAGAATAAATTACTAATTGTAGTAACAAAAATAACTTGTACTTTTTTAATGAAAATATTTGTTACCCCATTATTTTTAATAACAATTTAACTAAAACATCCTGAACCATTTCTATTCTGACAACAAACAGTGTATCAGCAGTGAGTTTCATTCTTACTTAATCAAATAAAAATCTGTGATACTCTGACCTGGGCTAGACCAGGAGGAGGCTTCTGCTATTTAGGAAGAAAATAGTATTGGGCCAGTTGCCAAGAAAATTAATCTTTATAAATGGGATTCATCTCCCTCCCCCCCCCCCAAAAAATCTATACTTAATTTTATGAATGTATTTAAAGCTTGGACAAAAGTGTTAGTGGAAGATCCACGTAAGTAAGATCTGTGTTAAAGTAAATATTTGCAGGCTGAGTAAATACCACTTTGTAAAAGTGGCCATGAGATGTAGACTTTGTACAGTAGTCATATTAGAAAGCTTGACAATTTTACATATTGACGGCAACACAGCAATAGTAAATTTAGATTTCCAATTCAGTAATATTCTAGTAAAATTACCCCAAAACAGTGGACTAAAATACTTCATGATGTTACTTTTACTGAACTAAAGATAATGGAGTATATTTAGATCCTTAAAGGCTTGTTCAGTGGCTTATTCCTTTAACAACTGTACTAGTAGTTCCGTTTCATGATACCAAGATTCTCTCAAGAGAAAATTTAAGAACACAAAGTACTTGCTTTTAGTCAACAGAGTTGTTAGAGAAAAAAAACAAAACAAAAACACAACTTCTCTGCAAGAAGTATTAAACCTAAGTGTTTAAAATTAATTATGGCAAAGCCTAAAATAGAACATATAAAACATATATATATATTTCATGTTATCTTCAAATTTTTGGCAGAGAACCTGAGCCTAATTTGGGGCTCTAGGTATACTTTTTTCTCATATTTAAGAATAAGTATCCATTTGGAAATATCTATTAAGGGATAGAATACTACATAGAGACCCTTTGCTTACAGATCCTTAGAGGCAGTAAGTGATTTTTCCCTATCACCCAGCTGCTGAGGGGCAGAAATGGGATAAGAACCAAGTCTTTCTGACTCAAAAATTTACTGCTGTTGGGCATATTCTGCACTAATATCTACAAATCATTCCCATAACTTTATTTAAATAGAGGAGAACCTCTAGTGAGGAGCAGTCAGCACTTTGCTCTTCCACATTGCATTTACTTCATTTCTTTCTTTTTTTTTTTTTTAAAGATTTTATTTATTTATTTGAGAGAGAGAATGAGAGACAGCACAAGAGGGAAGAGGGTCAGAGGGAGAAGCAGACCCCCCGCTGAGCAGGGAGCCCGATGCGGGACTCGATCCCGGGACTCCAGGATCATGATCTGAGCTGAAGGCAGTCGCTCAACCAACTGAGCCACCCAGGCGCCCTTCATTTATTTCTTTAAAAGTTGCAATAAAGTACCATTTTTTTAAATCATGTGCCTTTTTTATTCAATGAAATTAAGCTATATGTTCAAATATTATTTTCTATTCTTTAGGAAAAGGAAAATTAAAATTAAGTATAAATAGGGGAAAACAACATTTGTAACATATATAACAAAGAGCTAAAATTCTCACTTCATATGGGACTCATAAATAAATATATAAACATGCCAAAGGGAAAAATATTGCCAAAGGCAATCATAAAGGATTCCTCCATTTATTTGAAAGATATTTTCTTAATGTTTCAGTATACCCTGCACTCTGCTATATATTAGGAATAGAATGGACAAGTATTTTTGACTTCATGCCATATTGCTTTAAAAAAATGATTTATTTAGAATAATCCCATTTTGCAAAAATATGTATGTATACATACATAAAAATATCTGGGAGGATATAAAGTGGTTATCAGTGGGTGATCAGATTTGTTTATTTGAAACTTATACATGCATTTCTTTTGTAATAAAGTTTTATTAAAATGTTTAAAACTTACAGACATAAAATTATTCAATTATTTCACCTATTGGCAAGAGTTTTTTTGGCAATAAAAATACATATTTTTTTTTCCTGTTATCCACTGGAAGATGAGTTCCAGCAGAAATGGATTCCTTCCTTTCTTTTATACCACTATAATCCCACCTCCTAGATCCTGCCCTCAAGATATAACAGATACACATTCATACACAGACATGCACACAGAAGCAAATGCATGGACACAAGACAGTCTCTCACATAGTAGATACCACAGCAACACACACACAGATTCACAGTCTTATTAAAACTTTTTGTTTTTTTTTTTTAAGATTTTTTATTTTTAAGTAATCTCTACACCCAATGTGGGGCTCAAACTCACAACCCCGAGATCAAGAGTCACATGCTCTATCTACTGAGCTAGCCAGACACCCCAAAACTTACTTTGATTGAAGTGAAAAAGTTTGGCAGAGATCTGAATATATTTTTTATTTTTTAATTTAATTTTATTTTTAATTTTTTAGAGAGAGAGCAAGCTGGGGGAGGGGCAGAATGAGAGGGAAAGAGAATCTTCAAGTAGACTCGCTGTTGAACCCGGGCACCCCAAACTTTTACAGAAACTTTTAGTCATTAGCTCTATACATAGTTGTAAAACTGAAAATATTAAGAATCAGAGAACTTTTCATTGTTACTAAATCATTATTTTTAAAAATACTTATCGACATGCCACTAACAGAATTAGAGAATTACTATATTTTTCTAGCTAGATGGTATATATACATATATAACATGCATTTATTTGTTCCCAGTCAATTTACTTAATTTTCTTATTATTTCAATAGTTTTTATATCAATTCTCTTGGGATTTCTAGGTGTACAATCATAGCATCCAAAAATGATGATTTTATTCCTTTTTCCCATTTTTAGCGTTTCTGTGTTATTTTTCATTTTTATTTGTTTTCATTAAGTTAAGTTTTATGCAGGCTGAGTTTGCATAAATTTATTATTTTTAGGTAAAGTTGTCAGACTTTTATGAGTATGTTTCCTGAGGCATGAACCAAATGAAGATGCCTAGGAAATTGGATATTCAGGCCTGATGCTCAGGAGAGAAATACAGGATCTAAGAGTTTGAAATGTGAGAATCATCAATGTGTATGCAATTGTAGAAGCCATGAGAATAGATGAAAGGGCTCCAAGAGGAACAGTATACAGCATGAGAAGAGAAAAGGTCTAGGGTGGAACCCCAAGAAACAGCATGTAAAAGAGTGGCAAAACAAGGGAACCCCAAAGTGACCAGCAGTGAAGTAGGAAAAAAAAAAGGAGAGTGCTTTGTAATAGAAGAAAAAAAAGATGGCATTTCAGAAAGAGGAAACACATCTGTAAGGCCTTGAGAAAGTCTTTCGGATTGGACAATATGGAGGCTGTTGATGACCTTGAAAACAGCAGCTTGACTGGAGCAGAAAGGGTGAAAACTAGATTGTAGTGAGGTGAGAAATGAATAGAATGTGAGGAAAGAGAGACTCATTTATAAACAACCCTTTGAAGAAGTTTAGCTTAATCATTAGAATTAATTATAGATTTATCAAAGTTGCTGCTGAAGGTAAAACCAATATAAAGTATTTTTATATAACAATAAATAGGTAGATGAAAAGGAAAAGTCCTTTTATAATAACATCTTAAAATATCAAGTACTTAGGAATAAACAAACAACAACAAAAAAAACCCCCAAACCAAAAAACAAATGTATAACACCTCTATGGAGAAATTATAAAACTTTTATTGAAAAGCATTAAAGAAGATCTATATAAATGGAGATATGTACTATGTTCATAAATCAAAAGACTAAATCCTAAACATAGATTTAATAGAATCTCAATTAAAATCTCAACTGATTTTTTGTGGAATGTGACAGTATGTTTCTTTTTTTAAAATTTTTTAATTTAAATTAAATTATTTAACATATACTGTATTATTGGTTTCAGAGGTACAGGCCTGTGATTCATCAGTCATATAATACCCAGTGCTCTTTACATCACATGCCCTCCTTAATGTCCATCAACCAGTTACCCCACCCCTCTACTCCCCTTCCTTCCAGCAACCCTCAGTTTGTTTCCTATGCTTAAGTCTCCTATGGCTTGTCTCCCTCTCTGGTTTCATCTTGTTTTATTTTTTCCTCTCTTCCCCTATGATCCTCTGTTGTGTTTCTTAAATTCCACATATCAGTGAGATCATATAATAATTATCTTTCTCTGACTGACTTCCTTCGCTTCACATAATACCTTCTAGTTCCATCCACATCATTGCAAATGGCAAGGTTTCCTTCTTTTGATGGCTGAGCAATATTCCATATATATATATATATATATAATATTCCATATATATACCACATCTTTATCCATTCATCTGTTGATGGACATCTGGACTCTATCCATAATTTGGCTATTGTGGACATTGCTATAAATATTGGGGTGCAGATGCCCCTACATTTGTATCTTTGGGATAAATGCCCAGTAGTGCAATTGCTGGGTCATAGGGTAGCTCTATCTTCAACTTTTTGAGGAACCTCCATATTGTTTTCCAGAGTGGCTGCACCAGCTTGCATTCCCACCAACAGTGTAGGAGGGTTCCCCTTTCTCCTCATCCTCGCCAACATTCATCGTTTCCTGACTTGTTAATTTTAGCCATTGCTGACTGGTGTGAGGCGATATCTCATTGTGGTTTTGATTTGTATTTCCCTGATGCTGAGTGATGTTGAGCACTTTGTCATGTGTCTGTTGGCCATTTGGATGTCTTCTTTGCAGAAATGTCTGTTCATGTCTTCTGCCCATTTCTTAATTGGATTATTTGTTCTTTGGGTGTTGAGTTTGATAAGTTCTTTATGGATTTTGGATACTAGCCCTTTATCTGATATGTCATTTGCAAATATCTTCTCCCATTCTATCAGTTGTCTTTTGGTTTTGTCGACTGTTTCCTTTGCTGTGCAAAAGCTTTTTATCTTGATGAAGTCCCAATAGTTCATTTCTGCCTTTGTTTCCCTTGTCTTTGGAGACATGTCTAGCAAAAAGTTGCTGCAGCCGAGGACACAGAGGTTGCTGTCTGTGTTCTCTTCTGGAATTTGGATGGATTCCTGTTTCACATTTAGATCTTTTATCCATTTTGAGTCTATTTTTGTGTATCATGTAAGAAAATGGTCCAGTTTCATTCTTCTCCATGTGGCTGTCCAATTTTCCCAATACCATTTGTTGAAGAGACTGTCTTTTTTCATTGGATGTTCATTCCTGCTTTATCAAAGATTAGTTGACCATAGAGTTGAGGGTCCATTTCTGGGTTCTGTATTCTGTTCCATTCATCTGTGTGTCTGTTTTTGTGCCAGTACCATACTGTCTTGATGATGACAGCTTTGTAATAGAGTTTGAAGTCCGGAATTGTGATGCCACCAGTTTTGGTTTCCTTTTTCAACATTCCTTTGGCTATTCAGGGTCTTTTCTAGTTCCATACAAATTTTAGGATTATTTGGTGGCGCCTGAGTGACTCAGTCATTAAGCGTCTGCCTTCAGCTCAGGTCATGATCCCAGGGTGCTGGGATTGAGCCACGCATCGGGCTCCCTGCTCCACAGGAAGCCTGCTTCTCCTTCTTCCACTCCCCCTGCTTGTGTTCCCTCTCTCGCTGTCAAATAAATAAATAAAAATCTTAAAAAAAAAACAAACAAATTTTAGGATTATTTGTTCCAGCTCTGTGGGAAAAGTTGATGGTATTTTGATAGGGACTGCATTGAATGTGTAGATTGCTCTAGGTAGCATAGACATTTTAACAATATTTGTTCTTCCAATCCAAGAGCATGGAACGAATTCCCCTGGGAAGCCATCCGGCCCTGGCTCTTGTTTGTTGGGAGATTTTTGATTACTGCTTCAATTTCCTTACTGGGTATGGGTTTGTTCAGGTTTTGTACTTATTTCTGTTTCAGTTTTGGTAGTTTATATGTCTCTAGGACTGCATCCATTTCTTCCAGATTGACTAATTTGTTGGCATATAATTGCTCATAATATGTTCTTAAAACTGTTTGTATTTCTTCAGTGTTGGTTGTGATCTCTCCTCTTTCATTCATGATTTTATTTATTTGGGTCCTTTCTCTTTTCTTTTTGATAAGTCTGACCGGGGGTTTATCAATCTTATTAATTCTTTCAAAGAACCAGCTCCTGGTTTTGTTGATCTGTTCTACTGTTCTTTTGGTTTCTATTTCATTGATTTCTGCTCTAATCTTTATTATTTCTCTTCTCCTGCTGGGTTTAGGCTTTATTTGCTGTTCTTTCCCCATCTCCTTTAGTTGTAAGGTTAGGTTGTATATTTGGGACCCTTCTTGTTTCTTGAGAAAGACTTGTATCTATATACTTCCCTCTTAGGACAGCCTTTCCTCCATCCCAAAGATTTTGAACAGTTGCGTTTTCATTTTTGTTTGTTTTCATGAATTTTTAAAGTTCTTCTTTAATTTCCTGGTTGACCCATTCATTCTTTAGTAGGATGCACTTTAGCCTCCATGTATTTGAGTTCTTTCCAAATTTCCTCTTGTGATTGAGTTCTAATTTCAAAGCATTGTGGTCCAAAAATATGCAGGGAATGAGCCCAGTCTTTTGGTACCGGTTGAGACCTGATTTGTGACCCAGTATGTGATCTATTCTGAAGAATGTTTCAAGTGCACCAGAGAAGAATGTGTATTCTGTTGTTTAGGATGCAATGTTCTGGATATATCTGTGAAGTCCATCTGGTCCAGTGTGTCATTCAAAGCCCTTATTTCCTTGTTGATCTTCTGCTGAGATGATCTGTCCATTGCAGTGAGGGAGGTGTTAAAGTCCCCTACTATGACTGTATTATTACGGATGTGTTTATTTGATTTTGTTATTAATTGGCTTATATATTTGGATACTCCCATGTTAGGGGCATAAATATTTATAATTATTAGATCTTCTTGTTGGATAGACCCTTTAAGTATGATATAGTGTCCTTCCTCATCTCTTATTATAGTCTTTGATTTAAAATCTAATTTGTCTATATAAGGATTGCCATCCCAGCTTTTTTTGACGTCCATTAGCATGATAAATTGTTTTCCACTCCTTCACGTTAGATTTGGAGATGTCTTTGGTCTAAAATATGTCTTTTGCAGACAGTATATCAATGGATCTTGCTTTTTTATCCGATCTGATACCCTGTATCTTTCAATTGGGGCATTTAGCCCATTTACATTCAGAGTAACCATTGAAAGATACGAATTTAGTGTCATTGTATTACCTGTAAGGTCACTGTTTCTGTATATTGTCTGTATTCCTTTCTGGTCTATGTTACTTTTGGGCTCTCTCTTTGCTTAGAGGATCACTTTTAATATTTTTTGTAGGGCTGGCTTGGTGATCACAAATTCTTTAAGTTTCTGTTTGTCCTGGAAGATTTTTATCTCTCCTTCTATTTTGAATGACATCCTAGCTGGATAAAGTATTCTTGGCTGCATATTTTTCTCATTTAGCACCCTGTGACAGTATGTTTCTAAAATTTACATAGGATTGTAAAGAGCCAAGGACAGGCAAGAGACACTTGAAGAAGTAGAATTGAGTAGAAGTAGTTATCCTAACACCATAATATTTTTTTTTCTAACATCATAATATTTAAGACAGCATGATATTGGCAAGATAGCCAAATAAACCAATGGAAAAGCACAGACCCATGCATTTATGGATACTTACTATATGAAATAGGTAGCACCACAGAGTAGTGGGGAAAGAACACTCTTTTAAATAAATGATGTTTGAACAGTTGGATATCCATATGGAGAAAAGTAAAATTGCATCATATAGAAGTCATTTCTAGATATATTAAAGCCTACATGTGAAAGGCAAAATATAAAACTTACAAAAATAATATAGAAAAAAATTATGATTTCAGGTTAGAGAGGAATTTCTTAAACAAGACAGAAAAAGTTCTAATTATAAAGGAAATTTGACATCATGAAATTAAAGGACTTCAGAAAGACAAAGAAAAAGATAAGCCACAGGATGGGCAGACATATTTGTGAGATAGCCAACAAATGACTATAATCTAGCATAAAGAAATAATTTATTCAGATCAAGGGGAAAAGACTACTCAATGTAAAAATGGACAAAAAGCTTCAAAAGATACCTATAAAAGAAGAAATCCAAATGCACAATAAAATCAATCTTATCATTTGTTAGAGAAATGTAAATTAAAATCACAGTGACTTACTTCCCACCAGAAGTGACAAAAATTAAAAGGTATGAAAATAACAAGATGGTTACTTTACTGACAATATAGAGTAACAGAATCACTCATATACTATGTGTGTATATAAATTGGAGTCACCACTTTGAAAAATTGGCATTATCTCATAAATATGTGCATATTTTATTATGTATAATCCCAGTCCCATGTATATACTGTAAAGAAAATTGTATACATAGGTACATGTAAAGAATATTCGTAACAATATTATTTATGATAGCTCCAAACTGGAAACAACACATACATTCATCAAACCTAGAATGGATATATAAATAATGGTACTCTCACGTATCCAAATTCTATACAGCACTGAAAATGAATAAACTGTTGCTACATGGGTGAAACTTCTGTAAATACCACCAAACAAAGGAAGCATGACACAATGGAGCCCACACACCATGACTTTACTTACATCAAGTTCTAAAACAGGCAACTCTGTTTTCTAGGATTGCATACTTGGGTAGGTGTATTGATATTTGCAAGTTAGGTAATTGAAAATTTTTTAATAAAAGGTACGGGCAAGGTTTGGGAAAAGCTATAAGGAATGTAAGGAATGGTACAGCGTCCTAGTGCTGATAACAGCAGGAACCATAACTATTCTTAAGTCAGAAGGGTAAGCAGAGGGATCCCAGAGGGCGAGAGTTGTGTGAAGAGTTAAGTCTTTTAGAAATAATGGCCTTTGGTTGTTGTGATGGTTAATTTTGTATATCAACTTGACTGGGCCATGGTGCCCACATATTTGTCAAACTTATTCTGGATTTCTGTGAAGGTATTTTCAAATATGAAATTAACATCTATTTAAATTTTTTTTTATTTGAGTAGAATGGGCACACAATGTTAAGTTAGTTTCAGGTGTACAGCATAGTGATTCAACTTCTCTATATGTTATGTTATGCTCATCACAAATGTAGTTACCATCTGTCACCATACACCATACAACTGTGCCTTTTGTTCCTGTGACTTATTCATTCTAGATTAACAATTAAATCAGTGGATTTTGAATAAAGCAGATTACCCTCCATAATGTGGGTGGGCCTCACCCAATCAATTGAAGGCCTAATAGAACAGACTGACCTCCCCCAAGCAAGAAGGAATTCTGCCAGCAGACAGTCTTTGGACTTGAACTGTAATTCTTCCCCACATCTCCAGCCTGCTGCCTACCATGCAGATTTTGGACTTACCAAACCTCCACAATCGCATGAGCCAATTCTTTAAAATAAATCTCTGTCTCTCCTTCTCTCTCATATATATGTATGACATATATATCAGTGCAGTATGTATAACAGTATTATATTTATAAACACATGTGCATGTGCACACACACACACACATACCCTGTTGATTATGTTTCTCTGCCTACCCTGATGAATACAGTCGGTAATAAAACCAACCTGGCTAGCCCTTGGGGAGACTCTCTAGGGGAAGAGGCAGGGGAGGAAAATATTCTGTTTTATTCCACTCCCTCTGATCTTCCTGTTGATAAATGCAAGTGGAAGCCAGAGGCCAAAGGAACCTGTTGATATAGTTCATACAAGCTAGCTTCCCAGTATATAGAGCAGGGTGGAGAAGAGAGAAGAGTGGGCCTGGGTAGGCAAAGAAAGAATTAAACTTTATAAAGAAAATCTGGGAAATTATTACCATAAAATTCAGAATGGTGGTTCCCTAGCAGGGTGAGAAAGTAACTATCTAGAAGGGACACAAGTGTTGGGGTATTTCCTTATCTGAATGATGGTTAAATGGGTGTTTGTTTTATAATTATTCATTAAACCATGCATTTATGTTTTCTGCTTTTTGTATATTTCATAATTTAAAAGTTTGAAGAAGAAAACAATACTGAACAGTAAGAACTTGTATAATACTTGAGTTTTAAAATTCTTAACAATTTTCCAGGTGAGCAAGTTTGTAGCACTTAAAATAGTCTGTTTAAAACAATAGAAATTTGTTATATACAAGCATACAAGTCCTGACAAGTGAAATAATTAAATAACTCAGAACTAAAAGATATTTTCTTTAAAAAAAAAAAGTTGCTTTGAGCCAAATGGGGAAGAAAAATATTAGCTAGAGACTTGGACATGTTTAAATACTGACAGTAATGAATAGTAAAGAGGTAAATGTTGAAGCCACCAGAGAAGAAAGGGGAAACAGATGGAGTGCAGTTCCTCCAGTGTCGAAAGGGGAAGCACACACAGCACTACCAGAGGGATTAGCCTTCAATAAGATGAGGGATATTTATTGCACTGTGACTGAAGGAAAAAGAGAAAGATGTATGTGGCTGCATATAAATTTGCCAGCTTAGTAGTGGGAAGCTGAGGGGAGTTCCCCATCTGATGCTTCCTTCTTCTCTGGGACAGAAAGCATGAGGGAAGAGAAGGAGGGGAAGAGATATCAAATCTGAGACTGAAGACAGGGAGAAAGCTTGAACTACTTTGGAGAACAAGAACAACAACCAGGTTTGCCAAGAAGTACCAAATACCCAATTGAAGTTGGAGACCATGAATTTATAGCACCATCAATCTGTATGGTGACTTATACAGCATTATTTAGCAACCCACATATGGGTATAGAAAAATCAGACACCTGGATTGATCCAGGGTTGGGGTTTTGGACTGAAGGACAATAGAACAAGGAATGTGAGGCTAAGGACAAAGAAGCACCATGGGCTCTCAAATGGATAGGACAGGAAATGAAGACAGAAGAGGGCTAGCAGAGAGGGAGAACACAGAAAGGTCAAGGGTTTGGATGTTATATGAGAGCATGGGTAGGGAGTAACTGAATGATGGAAATGGAAGGATGGAAGGTTGTATGACCAGGCTGTAGAATATCTGAATGGGAAATAGTTGTAGGTAGCAATAATAACTAAAGACTGGCCATGGGAAAGGAGGGATAAAGTGGAGTGGAGGTGAAGGTCATCAAAGATGAAGAGGCTAAAAAGTTGAAAGAGTAGTTCATGTGGACACTGACATCATGGAGGATCATAGACATATTTGAAATAGAAAGAAAAATAGTACACATTGCATGAAGTGGGGGTGGGGTTGACTGGGAGGTTGCTAAATGACAGCACAAGGACAGGTAGAAGGAAGTACAGTAAATGGCTCTTTGGGTCAGAAGAACAGCTCTTCAGGAAGATAGAGGAATAATGGTCTGGTTCTCCCCTCTACCCCAGTTGGAATTCCAGAAGGTAAACTAGAAAAGTTTTGCCGGAAAAAAATGCATAGGCAAACCTAGATGACCAGGATAAGTTATAGTTGGGCCTGTAATAAGGATATCAGGGAATGGGGCATTTTAGGTTAAATTGTCTATAAAGCCTTCAAGAATTCACTCTAGAAATGCGCTGATTTTGAGTAGTGGGTGGTATTGGTATCCCAGATTGCCCAGGTGGGCTCTGGGAGATTCCAAGTTTTTAGGTCACTCCCTGATCTGAGAATCTAGTAGTAAAGAACACATGTGCATTAAACACAAATGTCTGCATACTAGTTCAGTAGGTTATCAGATTCTTTTGAAGCTCTAGGTTAAGGACCATATTTAGAAGATGGCTTTGTAAATATGGCTATTGGATGATCTTTGTGGCTAATTCCATCATGTAGATAGATATTAGTATCTCCTAAGGCCAAACTTGCCAATCAGAAGAGAAAACTTTAGAAAACTGATCAAGTTATAAATTGGCACAAATTTCCAGTTTTCTCTGGAAAATAATGCCCCCTTAACAATTCAATGCTGGCATAACTCCAATTAAAATGTTTCTTTATATATACAAAACATCCTTGGGATCAAAATGACCTGTACCTTAAGTACTTAATAAATGTTTGCTGAACTGAAAGGATAAGAGCAGACTTTCCATGTAGACTTTCCTGCAGGAAAAAGAAGGTGTTGGCTACATATCATAGGTTTCTAGGCCCTTTGATAGTTATCCTTCTCATTATAAATGATCAAATTGGTGTTCTAGTTTATACACTGGCCTCTTGTGCATTGAGTTAGCACAAACCTCATCCCTTGAGTATGATCAACTCTGGGCACCCTGACAAAATTAAGTTTCTGGACTTGCAAAACTGAGGAATGAGCCCTGGAAAATGTGACTTGACTGAGGCAATATCATCCTGAGGCCAGCCTGCCTGGCCCAGCTGGCCTCTCCCTATAACACTTCTAACTTGGTTGTTTAGAAAAGCAACTCTATTGAAATCACTTTTACCTCCAGCAATAAAAATCCTTGAGACCACGATGGAGTTGTTAGCAAAACATCATGGTAATCTCAGTTAATGCAAGAGGACTAAGTAATGTATTAGAAATCATAGTTAATAAAATACAGTGGCTGAAAATGTCTCCTAGTTCTAGAGTCTAGCACCGGGGAGTTATTAACAGTGTATATAATTTGTGACTGTTCATGGGTAGTGACCTAGTAACAGACTGTTCCATTTTAAGGCTAACTCGTAACAAAACAAAGCAGACTCTGCTCTTTCGACTGGTTTGTTTTGTTTGTATTATACTTCATTGCTTCTTGTGTTATGCCAGAGTTGCACATTTCTGAGTGTCTCATTCTTCTTGTTCATAGAATCATAAACTTTTCCCACTACTCTGAAGAGTGGGACATAATGACTGGTAAAAACAGGATTTTTTCCAACATGGCAACCATTCCAATAACAATTACTGATTATTCTTTTGTTTCTGTTCACCTATAAAAAGATAACTAACTAACCAGTTCAACAAAATGTCATTTCTTGCTAGATTTCACTAGAAGAAAGGAGTTTCTTGCCCTTCAGAATTTCATAAATTCTCCTAATGATTTGCCAATTCAGTATTTGGAAAAAAAAAAGTCACAGTATAAACATGCACATCCTTTAATTTTACCTGCTGGTAAGTAATTTAATCCTTATTTTTATATTAAATCAGCAAGGATACACTATGGCTTAAAGCAAAACTGGAGAATTTAAACAAAGCCCTGGGCTTGTAGTGGGGAAGGATGGGAGTTTAGGGATAGGATGTTGGGGGATGGTTGTTTAGGTTCCTCTCTTTTGGGGGATATTTCAGTGGAAACTTTGAGAAGCTCTGCTTGCCACTGGGATTACTCTGGAATCATCTTTGCTTTGTTTCTCCTACTTATCACTTCTCTGAGAAAGGTCTAGATACTTTTGAATAAAAATACTGAATTTTTAAAAAAATTTTATTTTATTATGTTAATCAACATAATCATTTATTTATAATGTTAGTCACCATACATTACATCATGTAGTGTTCCATGATTTCATTTTTTGCGTATAACACCCAGTGCTCCATTCAATACGTGCCCTCTTTAATACTGATCACCAGGCTAACCCAAACCCCCACCTCCCTCCCCTCTAGAACCCTCAGTTTGTTTCTCAGAGTCCATAGTCTGTCATGGTTCCTCTCCCCCTCCGATTCGCCCCCCTTCATTTTTCCCTTCCTACTATCTTTTTTTTTTAACATATAATGTATTATTTGTTTCAGAGGTACAAGTCTGTGATTAATCAGTCTTACACAATTCACAGTGCTCACCATAGCACATACCCTCCCCGACGTCTATCACTCAGCCACCCCATCCCTCCCACCCCCCCACCACTCCAGCAGCCTTCAGTTTGTTTCCTGAGATTAAGAATTTCTCATATCAGTGAGATCATATGATACGTCTTTCTCTGATTGACTTATTTCGCTTAGCATAATACCCTCTAGTTCCATCCACGTCATTACAAATGGCAAGGTTTCATTTTTTGACAGCTGCATAATATTCCATTGTATATATATACCACATCTTCTTTATCCATT